>NC_092720.1:73367163-73678281 GCF_047496885.1 Scyliorhinus torazame
CTGGGAGACGCTGAAGGCAGTGGTGAGAGGGGAGCTGATCTCGATTCGAGCACATAGGGACAGGACAGACAGGGCAGAAACGGACCGACTGGTAAAGGAGATCTTACAGGTAGACAGGAGATAAGCGGAGACCCCGAGGGCAGAGCTATTAAGGGAATAATGATGGCTACAGGCGGAGTTTGGGGTGTTGTCCACATGTAAGGCGGTGGAGCAGATTAGGAAGGCAAGGGGCGCGATCTACGAGCATGGGGAGAAAGCCAGTAGAATGTTGGCAAAGCAACTGAGGAAAAGGGAGGCGGCCGGGGAAATAGGGAAGGTAATCGACAGGGACGGGGGGGGGAAACTTGGTAGGAGATCCGGCAGGGCTCAACAAGGTGTTCTGGGACTTCTATAGTCAGCTTTACACCTCGGAACCCCCTGCGGGGCCGGAGGGGATGATGCGCTTTCTGGATGGACTGACCTTCCCAAAAGTGGGTAGGGGGTTGGTGGACGGGCTGGGGGCCCCGATTAGGACCAAAGAAATATTGGGGGCTTGAGGGCCATGCAATCAGGTAAAGCCCCGGGGCCGGATGGGTATCCAGTGGAGTTTTATAAAAGGTTCTCTGAGATAGTGGGGCTGGTGCCGGTTAGGGTTTTTAACGAGGCAAGAGACAGAGGGGTTTTACCCCCCGACGATGTCACAGGCCACCATCGCCCTGATACTGAAACGGGACAAAGACCCGGAGGCATGTGGGTCCAATAGGCCGATCTCTCTGCTCAATGTAGATGCTAAAATACTCGCCAAGCGCTTGGTGGCTAGGATTGAGGACTGTGTGCCGGACGTTATTATGGAAGACCAAACCGTGTTCGTCAAGGGCAGGCAGCTGGTGGCCAACCTAAGAAGGCTGCTGAATGTGATCATGATGCCCCCGGAGAGCAGGGAGGCAGAGGTAGTTGTGGCAATGGATGCCGAGAAGGCTTTCGACCGGGTTGAGTGGGACTATCTATGGGAGGTGCTGGGACAAATTGGGTTCGGGGAGGGCTTTATCGACTGGGTCAGACTGCTGTACCAGGCTCCGGAGGCGAGTGTGAGGATGAATAGGATGATATCTGACTATTTCAGACTGTACCGAGGGATGAGGCAGGGGTGTCCCCTCTCCCCACTGCTGTTTGCGTCAGCATAGAGCCGCTGGCAATTGCCCGGAGAGCTTCTCGGGGTTGGAAGGGGCTGGTACGGGGGGGGGGGGGGGGGGGGGGGGGTGGTTGTTGTATGCCAACGGCCTGCTCTTATACATCACGAATCCAGTGGCGGGGATGGATGAAATCATGGGAATCCTGAGGGAATTTTGCCCGTTCTCAGGGAATAAACTGAACATGGCAAAAGTGAGTGCTTGTAGTCCAGGGGAGGGGCCAGGAGGGTCGGCTGAGGGGGATGCCGTTTAGGTGAGGAGGGGACAGTTTTAGATACTTAGGGATACAGGTGGCGCGGGGCCGTCTGCACAAGTTGAACTTATCTCGGTTGGTGGGGCAAATGAGGGTTGAGTTCCGGAGGTGGGATGCGCTCCCACTGACGCTAGCGGGGAGAGTGCAGACAGTTAAAATGACGATCCTCCCGAAATTCCTGTTCGTATTCCAGTGTCTCCCCATTTTCATTCCACGGTCTTTTTTCAAGAAGGTCAATAAAATGATTATGGGATTTGTGTGGGCGGGAAAGTCCCCGTGGGTGAAGAGATTGATGCTCGAGAGGAACCGAGGGCGCTAGAGGAGAAATTTTGGCTGGCGAGAGGGAATGATTTCAGGTTCATGCACAATCAATAACCACTAAAGCGAGGTTGTAGTCCAACTGAAGGCTTTAATAAGCTAGATGTTTCCCCCAGCAGCTCAGGTACAGAATGAAAGCTGTTGGGGCGGCACGGGCTCTTATACCCCGCCTTGCAGGGCGGATCTACCATACAGCTTGACCAATAGGAAACATACAATATCTACCAATGGTGTTCCAGCATTACCAGGTACCGTAATACCTCTACACAGACTACCACATTCACCCCCTGTTAAAAAAGACTCCGGCGGGGGTGGTGGCCTGATATTACAACATGATAACGTGGTAGAGATTATAGTTATGGAGGTACCGTAATACCTCCGTACAGCGTTTTGTAACTATTTACAATTCTATTTACTTTTTACAATTTATGATTCATAATTAACTATACACTTTAAAATGAAACAATCTGTCGGACAGGGGCCCTGGTCGTCCTCTGTGATCGTCGCAGCTTCGGTGCTGACTCCGGTAGAGGCTCGGGCGTCTGTGACTCCGGGAGCGTGGCCTGGATCTCTGTGGCAGCTTCGGCACCCCTAGACGGCGCTGGTGGGGAAAACGGTTGACCTGGGAAGGGAGCATCTGCGGGGTGCGTCGGTGAGTGGGGGGGCCAAGACGGGGCTGGCGGAAGGACCTATCCTCCTGTAAGGTGCACTGGTGGGAGGGAGGGTGGGACTGATGGCTGGGGTGTGCGTGGGGCTCCGGAGCGGGCACCAGCTCTCGTAGGGAGACCGTATCTTGTCAGCCGTCGGCGTACGCCACGTAGACGTACTGGGGGTTAGTGTGGAGAAGATGGACCCTCTCGACCAACGGGTCCGACTTGTGCGCCCGCACGTGTTTTCGGAGCAGGATGGGTCCGGGAGTTGCCAGCCAGGTCGGGAGCGAGGTCCCAGAGGAGGACTTCCTGGGGAAGACAAGGAGACGTTCATGAGGTGTTTGGTTGGTTGTGGTACAAAACAGTGACCGGATGGAGTGGAGGGCATCCGGGAGGACTTCCTGCCAGCGGGAGACTGGGAGATTCCTGGACCAGTAGGGCCAGTAGGACGGTCTTCCAGACCGTTGCGTTCTCCCTCTCTACCTGTCCGTTACCCCGGGGGTTGTAACTGGTCGTCCTGCTCGAGGCGATGCCCTTGCTGAGCAGGAATTGACGCAGCTCGTCGCTCATAAAGGAGGACCCCCTATCACTATGTATGTAAGCAGGGAACCTGAACAGTGCAAAGATGTTGTGGAGGGCCTTGATGACAGTGGTTGTGGTCATGTCGGGGCGGGGATGGCGAATGGGAACTGGGAGTACTCGTCAATCACGTTCAGGAAATACATGTTGCGGCCGATGGAGGGGAGGGGGCCTTTGAAGTCCATGCTGAGGCATTCAAAGGGACGGGAAGCCTTTATCAGGTGCGGTTTCTCTGGCCGGTAGAAGTGCGGTTTGCACTCCGCGCAGATTTGGCAATCCCTGGTGGCTATTCTGACCTCCTCGATGGAGTAGGGCAGGTCGAGGGTCTTGATAAAGTGGAAAAAGTGACCCACGGGTGGCAGAGGTCCTCGTGGAGGGCTCAGAGGCAGTCCACTTGTGCGTTGACACATGTGCCGCGGGACAGGGTATCAGGAGGCTCGTTTAGCTTCCCGGGACGATACAAGATCTCGTAGTTGTAGGTGGAGAGTTCGATCCTCCACCGCAAGCTCTTATTGTTTTTTTTTAATCTTGCCCCGCTGTGCATTATCGAACATGAAAGCAACCGACCGTTGGTCAGTGAGGAGAGTGAACCTCCTGCCGGCCAGGTAATGCCTCCAATGACGCACAGCTTCAACTATGGCCTGGGCCTCCTTTTTGACTGAGGAGTGGCGGATTTTGGAAGCATGGAGGGTACGTGAGAAGAAGGCCACGGGTCTTGTCCGCACAGTTGGGGACCCACTAGTAAGAGAAAAACCCTAAGCAGCACTTCAGGACCTTGGAGCAGTGAGGGAGGGGGAACTCCATAAGGGGACGCATGCGTTCAGGGTCAGGGCCTATAACTCCATTTCGCACTACGTAGCCGAGGATGGCTAGGCAGTTGGTGCTAAACACGCATTTATCCTTGTTGTATGTAAGGTTAAAGATCTTTGCGATCTGGAGGAATTTTCGGAGGTTGGTGTCGTGGTCCTGCTGGTCGCAGATGGTGGCATTATCCAGATACGGGAATGTTGCCCGTATACCGTACCGGTCAACCATTTGGTCCATCTTGCGCTGGAAGACCGAGACCCCGTTGGTGACACCGAAGGGAACCCTTAAAAAGTGGTAGAGCCGCCCATCTACCTCGAAGGCAGTGTATTTGCGGTCACTAGGGCGGATGAGGAGCTGGTGGCAGGCGGACTTAAGATCCATCGTGCAGAAGACCTTGTAATGCGTGATCCTGTTTACCAGGTCGGATATGCGGGGGAGAGGGTACGCGTCCAGCTGCGTAAACCTGTTGATGGTCTGACTGTAGTCAATGACCATCCTATGCTTCTCCCCGGTCTTTACCACCACTACTTGAGCTCTCCAGGGACTGTTGCTAGCTTCAATGACTCCTTCCCTCAGTAGCCTTTGGACCTCTGACTGAATAAAGATCTGATCCTGGGCACTGTACCGTCTGCTCCTATTGGCAACGGGTTTGCAATCCGGGGTGAGGTTCGCAAACAGGGAAGGCGGATCGACCTTGAGGGTCGCGAGGCCGCAGACAGTGCGGGGGGGTATAGGGCCGTTGAATTTGAAAGTTAGACTTTGGAGATTACACTGGAAGTCTAAACCTAGGAGTGTGGCCGCGCAGAGGTGGGGAAGGACATAGAGCCGGTAATTTTTAAAGTCCCTTCCCTGGGCAGAGAGGTTTGCCACACAAAACCCCTTTATCTCTACTGAGTGGGAACCGGAGGCCAGGGAGATTTTTTGATTAACGGGGTGGACGAGGAGAGAACAGCGCCTTACCGTATCAGGATGTATGAAGCTCTCCGTGCTCCCAGAGTCGATTAAGCAGGACGTCTCGTGCCCGTTGATTAGTACTGTTGCTGTAGCAGTTGAGAGTGTTCAAGGCCGGGAATGATCCAGGGTCACCGAGGCTAATCTCAGCAGCTGAGTGTTCTCTTCGGGCGGTGTGCGTTCAGCCGAGCTGGGGTCCTGTGAGACCATCCAAGATGGCGGCTCCCATTGGTCGCACATGGCTGGGTGTGCACAAAATGGCGGCGCCCGTCCATCAAACGTGGCGTCCGCGGGACAAGATGGCGGCGCCCAGGGGCCGCACGAGGCCCTGGAGTAGGAAGATGGCGGAGCCCGCTGGCCGCACGGGGACCATGGAGAGGTTTGTGGTAGCGGTCCGCATTCGCCGCCGGAGACCGCGGCAACCACACGGGCCTGGCGTACCACCACGAAGTGGCCCTTTTCACCGCATCCCTTGCAGGTGGATGCGTGGGCTGGGCACCGCTGCCGGGGGTGCTTGGCCTGCCCGCAAAAGTAGCAGCGGGGCCCCCTGGCGTTGCCAGGCCGCTTTGCAGCACAAGCTTTTCAGGAATGGGAGATGTCTCGGGGTCAGCTGCGGAGGGGTTCTATGCTGCCCAGGGGGCTGCCGCGCGGTCGGGGACCTGCAAGGGCCCGTGCCTCCTTGAGGCCTAGGGTGTCTTTTCCCAGCAATCGCTGGCGAATTTGGGAGGATAGCATACCTGCCACGAAAGCGTCCCGGATCAAGACTCATATGAGGTCGCTCGCCGAAACCTGCGGGCAGCTGCAGTTTCTCCCCATCACCAGGAGCGCATGGTAGAATTCTTCCAGCGATTCCCCAGGGATTTGTCGCCTCGTTGCTAGCAGATGTCGGGCGTAGACCTGGTTTACCGGGCGAATATAATGGCCCTTTAGCAGCTCTATTGCTGCATTGAAGTCTTCCGCGTCTTCGATGAGGGTGTCAATTTCCGGGCTCACCCTCGAGTGCAGGACTTGCATTTTCTGTTCTCCCGTGGGTGTGTTTTTGGCCGCTCCAAGATATCCTTTAAAACACGCCAGCCAATGTTTGAGGATTGCCGCTGAGTTCGCCGCGTGGGGACTGAGTTGCAGACACTCCGGCTTGATTCGAGCTCCATCCTTTTAAATCTAGCTTATTAAATTGATGCACGATCAATGACCACTAAAGCGAGGTTGTAGTCCAACTGAAGGCTTTAATAAACTAGATGTTTCCCCCAGCAGCTCAGGTACAGAATGAAGGCTGCTGGGATGGCACAGGCTCTTATACCCCGCCTTGCAGGGCGGAGCTACCATACAGCTTGACCAATAGGAAACATGCAATATCTACCAATGGTGTTCCAGCATTACCAGGTACCGTAATACCTCTACACAGACTACCACACAGGTACTTGCAGGTGCGGGACTTTCTACGCAGACAGATTCCATCCTTTAGGGGCCACTTAGGAGGATGCAGGGCAGGGTAGTGTCCAGTGGATGGGTGGGTGAGGGGAGGGTCTCAGATATATACAAAGAACTTATGGGGGCAGAGTCGTCGCAGGCCGAGAAGCTGAAGCTTAAGTGGGAACAGGAGCTCGGAGGTGAGATAGAAGAGGGCTTATAGGCGGAGGCGTTGAGCAGGGTGTGGTAGTATGCATTAGGGGTCATGTGGGACTGTGAAGCCGTGATGTCATTGGCTGACAGATCCCGGGTCCTGGTTGGCTGTTGACCTCTAGCTCCGCCCTGAAGGCGGAGTATAAGAACCAGGAGTTCTCCCCCGCAGGCCAGTCTGTTACTGAACTGCGGGGAACAAGTCACGCTTAATAAAGCCTCATCGACTTCACCTCTATTCGTCTCTCGGGAGTCTTTGTGCGCTACAATTTATTAAGCGTGCTTAAAGGACTATGGAGCTCAGGATCATCCCGGATGCCTGAGGATCAGCCCCCACGCAGTGAACTCAGCAGCAGTTTTTAAACACTGGCAGACTTGTTTCGAAGCATACCTCCGAACGGCCCCCGGCCGGGTCACAGAAGACCAGAAACTACAGGTCCTGCACTCGAGGGTAAGCCCGGAAATTTACCCTCTCATAGAAGACGCAGAGGATTTCCAGACGGCATTCGCAGCACTAAGGAGCATCTATGTTCGCCCAGTGGACCAGATCTACGCACGCTACCAACTCGCAATGAGACGGCAAAGTCCCAGAGAATCACTGGACGAATTCTACGCCGCGCTGCTAATTTTGGGACGGGCCTGCAGCTGCCCGCCGGTAAACGCGATTGAACACATGGACATGTTGATGCGCGATGCTTTTGTCGCAGGTATGAACTCTCCCCAAATCCACCAAAGACTTTTGGAAAAAGAGTCGCTGGGACTCTCAGAGGCACGGGCCCTTGCAGCCTCCCTGGATGTAGCCGCGCGAAACGCCCGCGCGTACGGCCCAGACCGCGCGGCAGCCCCTTGGGCTCCGTGGACCCCCGTCGCGACAAACCCCCCCCCCCACCCCACAGGCTTGCGCGGTTCAGACTCCAAGTCGTCCCGGGGGGGCCCGCTGCTATTTTTGCGGCCAGGCGAAACACCCCCGGCAGCGCTGCCCGGCCCGCGCAGCGATTTGCAAGAGCTGCGGGAAAAAGGGCCATTTCGCGGCTGTGTGCCGGTCCCGGGAGGTCGCCGCTGTCCCAGGAGAAGAAGCAGTCCTGCGCGTTTCAAACGCTCCCCAACCCCCCCAGCGCCCTATGTACGACCCGCAGGCGCAGCAATTTTGGGTCCCGGCCACCGCTGTCCCCGGAGAACAAGGAGTCCTGCGCATTTCAAACGCTCCCCAACCCCCCCAGCGCTCCATGTGCGACCCGCAGGCGCCGCCATTTTGGGTCCCGGCCACCACGAGGGGAGGAGGGGCGCCGCCATCTTGGGACCCCCAGCCCTGTGCGACGCATGGGGGTGGCCATTTTGTCCACCCCCGCCGCCATCTTGTGACCCCCCAGTCATGTGCGATGCATGGGGGCGGCCATTTTGTTCACCCCCGCCGCCATCTTGGACGGCAACAATGGACCCCAGCATCGACGCTTCAACGTGGTTCGAGGAAGACGCTGAAGCACTACGACCATGTCTGGCCTCAATGATGCTGGACCAAGCACGGCCCCGGACGCTCCAGACGACGACAACAACGGTGCTGATCAACGGGCACGAGACACCATGCCTGGTCGACTCCGGGAGCACAGAAAGCTTCATCCACCCCGACACGGTAAGACACTGTTTTTTGACCATCCGTCCCAGTGCGCAAAAGATTTCCCTAGCTGCAGGATCCCACTCCGTACAGATCAAAGGCTACTGCATAGTGACCCTAACGGTGCAAGGGAGGGAGTTTAAAAACTACAGGCTCTACGTCCTTCCCCAACTCTGCGCGCCCACATTACTGGGATTAGACTTCCAGTGCAACCTGCAGAGCCTAACTTTCAAATTCGGCGGCCCAATACCCCCACTCACTATCTGCGGCCTCGCAACCCTCAAGGTTGAGCCCCCATCCTTGTTTGCAAACCTCACCCCGGATTGCAAACCCATCGCCACTAGGAGCAGACGGTACAGCGCCCAGGACCGGACATTCATTCGGTCCGAAGTCCAGCGGCTACTGAAGGAAGGCATAATCCAGGCCAGCAATAGTCCCTGGAGAGCACAGGTGGTAGTAGTAAAGACAGGGGAGAAGCACAGGATGGTCATAGACTATAGCCAGACCATCAACAGGTACACACAGCTAGATGCGTACCCTCTCCCCCGCATATCCGACATGGTCAATCGGATTGCCCAATATAAGGTCTTCTCCACCGTGGACCTCAAGTCCGCCTACCATCAGCTCCCCATCCGCCCAAGTGACCGCAAGTACACAGCCTTCGAGGCAGACGGGCGATTATATCACTTTCTAAGGGTCCCATTTGGCGTCACAAACGGGGTCTCGGTCTTCCAACGAGAGATGGACCGAATGGTTGATCAACACGGGTTGCAGGCCACGTTCCCGTATCTCGACAATGTAACCATCTGCGGCCACGATCAGCAGGACCACGACGCCAACCTCCAAAAATTCCTCCAGACCGCTAAAGCCTTGAACCTCACATACAACGAGGACAAGTGCGTTTTTAGCACAAACCGGCTAGCCATTTTGGGATATGTAGTGCGCAATGGGATAATAGGCCCCGACCCCGAACGTATGCGCGCCCTCATGGAATTTCCCCTCCCTCACTGCTCAAAAGCCCTAAAACGCTGCCTGGGGTTCTTTTCATATTACGCCCAGTGGGTCCCCCAGTACGCAGACAAGGCCCGCCCCCTAATACAGACCACGACCTTCCCTCTGTCGACAGAGGCTTGCCAGGCCTTCAGCCGCATCAAAGCGGATATCGCAAAGGCCACGATGCGCGCCATCGACGAGTCCCTCCCCTTCCAGGTCGAGAGCAACGCCTCCGATGTAGCTCTAGCGGCCACCCTTAACCAAGCAGGCAGACCCGTGGCCTTCTTCTCCCGAACCCTCCACGCCTCAGAAATCCGCCACTCATCAGTGGAAAAGGAAGCCCAAGCCATAGTGGAAGCTGTGCGACATTGGAGGCATTACCTGGCCGGCAGGAGATTCACTCTCCTCACTGACCAACGGTCGGTAGCTTTCATGTTCGATAATGCACAGCGGGGCAAAATTAAAAATGACAAGATCTTAAGGTGGAGGATCGAGCTCTCCACCTTCAACTACGAGATCTTGTACCGTCCCGGAAAGCTGAACGAGCCGTCCGATGCCCTATCCCGCGGCACATGTGCCAACACACAAATAGACCGTCTCCAAGCCCTCCACGAGGACCTTTGCCACCCGGGGGTCACTCGGTTCTACCATTTTATAAAGTCCCGCAACCTCCCCTACTCTGTGGAGGAGGTCCGTACAGTCACCAGGAACTGCCACATCTGCGCAGAGTGCAAACCGCACTTTTTCAGGCCAGATAGAGCGCACCTGATCAAGGCTTCCCGTCCCTTTGAACGCCTCAGTCTGGATTTCAAAGGGCCCCTCCCCTCCACCGACCGCAACGCATACTTCCTGAACGTGGTGGACGAGTACTCCCGTTTCCCCTTCGCCATCCCCTGCTCTGACATGACAGCGGCCACAGTCATTAAAGCCCTTAACACCATATTCACACTGTTCGGTTGCCCCGCATACGTCCATAGCGACAGGGGGTCCTCCTTCATGAGTGACGAGCTGCGCCAGTTCCTGCTCAGCAAGGGGATAGCCTCGAGCAGGACGACCAGCTACAACCCCCGGGGGAACGGGCAAGTAGAGAGGGAGAACGGCATGGTCTGGAAGACCGTCCTACTGGCCCTACGGTCCAGGGATCTCCCAGTTTCACGGTGGCAGGAAGTCCTCCCGGACACCCTCCACTCCATCTGGTCGCTACTGTGTACCACTACTAACCAAACGCCTCATGAGCGCCTCCTTGTCTTCCCCAGGAAGTCCTCCTCTGGAACATCGCTGCCGACCTGGCTGGCGGCCCCAGGACCCATCTTGCTCCGGAAACATGTGCGGGCGCACAAGTCGGACCCGTTGGTCGAGAGGGTTCACCTCCTCCATGCAAACCCGCAGTACGCCTACGTGGAGTACCCCGACGGCCGACAGGACACGGTCTCCCTGCGAGATCTGGCGCCCGCCGGCAACACGCACATCCCCCCGACACCTATCACCCCCTCCCTGCCACCGGCGCACCCCGCGACAGCCCCCTTCCCGGGAGGATCGGTCCTCCTCCCAGGTCCGACCAGAAGTGAAGCTGAAGCAGAAACCGTAAAGCTCCCGGAGGCGACAACACTGGAACAAGCACCACCACCACCAGGGCTGAGGCGATCGACAAGGACGACCAGACCGCCCGACCCACTTGTGGCATCGGTGTAACACTAGAATGTTGTGGACTTTAACGAGAATTTTTTACCTTTTTCCCTCTTACGAATACAGTAAATAGTTCAAAACAAAAAAATACCCTGTACATACTGTGATGACATGCAAAAGTTTTTCCTCCCAGGACCAGCCTTGTAAACCTCTACCACCATGCGAAGCACCATCCCGCCGGGTTCATTTTTAACAAGGGGTGAATGTGGGAGTATGCATTAGGGGTTATGTGGGACTGTGAAGCCGTGATGTCATTGGCTGACAGATCCCGGGTCCTGGTTGGCTGTTGACCTCTAGCTCCGCCCTGAAGGCGGAGTGTAAGAACCAGGAGTTCTCCTCCGCAGGCCAGTCTGTTACTGAACTGCGGGGAACAAGTCACGCTTAATAAAGCCTCATCGACTTCACCTCTATTCGTCTCTCGGGAGTCTTTATGCGCTACACAGGGTAAACACGACCGCAACATGCACCAAGCTCAGCCTGATTCAATTTAAGGTCGGCCACCAGGCCCACATGACAGTGGCCCGGATGAGTAAATTCTTTGGATTAGAGGACAGGTGCGCCAGATGTTCGGGAGGACCAGTGAACCATGTCCACATCTTCTGGGCATATCCAAAACTCAGGGGGTACTGGCAGGGATGCGGATGTTATGTCCCGGGTACTGAAAACAAGGGTGGTGATGAGTCCAGAGGTGGCAATTTTGGGGGTTTCGGAGGACCCGGGAGTCCAGGAGGAGAGAGAAGCTGACGTTTTGGTCTTTGCTTCACTGGTAGCCCGGCGACGAATTCTGATGGCATGGAGGGACTCAAAGACCCCGAAGTCGGAGGCCTGGCTATCGGATTTGGCGAGCTCTCTCAGTCTGGAGAAAATTAAGTTCGCTCTGAGAGGGTCACTGTCAGGGTTCGCCCGGAGATGGCAACCATTTATCGACTTCTTCGCGGAAAATTAATCGTCAGCGGGGAGCGGGGGGGTTAGGGCAACGTAGATTAGGGGGGGTAGTTAGGCTAGGGAGGGGAGCTGGCTTTTGCACTATGTTGATTGTTCTTTACACACTGTTTTGTATTGTTGTTGTTTACTATGCCAAAATGCCTCAATAAAATTGTTTAGCAAAAAAAAAAAAATTGCAAAACCTGCTTTTGTTAAATTGTTATTCAGAGTAATAATCAGAAATACTATGCATCAGTAAATGGAATTATTCACAGTTGCAGCTTACCAAGTACAATGCGAGGAGATTTCTTCTTGGGTATCCCACCACCAGAAGCTCCAGTGGCCTTCTATAATTTTGAAATAAAGAAAACCGTTTTGTGAGATTTAAGTCAACTATCACAAAGAGGTTTGTGTTTTCTCATTTTTCAATAGTTAACATGACAGTTACATCAAAAAGGCAGCTAAAGTCGAACATGGTTAGTTTTAAGTATTCAGTAAGGTTCCAACATTTGTTGAGCATCTTTTTAGACTGTAACAACACACATACTTGAGAATTACAGCGATAGTAAGAACACTATTCACGACACCCTATGCTGCTCTTGTTTGGCCCTTGTTTCACACTGTAACCAATCACTATTTGTTTATGTGGCATTGTCAATGTACTCTGTTGATTATTCTTTTGTCTACTATGTACGTACTGTGTACGTTCCCTTGGCTGCAGAAAAATACTTTTCACTGTACTTCGGTACATGTGACAATAAATATGAATCGATCAATTAATCGATTGTGTCAGACACATTTTTGGAATTGTCTAACACTATACAACTTCATAATGCATGTTTATTGTGCTGAAAGCATGTTACAAAGAAATTATTTATATTATATCACGTAGGAAACTTCTCAAATATTGATACACTAATGCGCATCATCCTCGCAGAGGAACAGCAACAACAGATAAGGGGCATAAAAATAAAGCACAAGAGAATTAAACTGATGATCTGCCAATGAGGAACTCTTAGGAACGTAAGATAACAGCATAAAAGCACAAGCAGTTGATTTTTAAATGTTCAAAATATTCAGGAATATTTCTGTTAAAGGCTTATCCCTGTGTTACCAGCCCATGAGTTCACTGGGTTTTGCAGATAAGGCGCAGAGTAGTGTAGTTGTTATGCTACTGGATGAATAATCAGCAGTCGGAGATACTAACTCAACAGAACACAAGTATAAATCCTACTGTTTGAGAATTTGAATTCAATTTTAACAATCTGGGAGGAGGAGATGGGGTTGGAATTGGAGAATGGGGTATGGTGCGAGGCTTTGCGGAGCGTGAATGCTACACCTTTGTGTGCAAGATTAGGATTAACAAAGTTGGAGGTAGTGTATAGGGTTCATTTCATAGAATCATAGAATTTACAGTGCAGAAGGAGGCCATTCAGCCCATCGAGTCTGCACCGGCTCTTGGAAAGAGCACCCTACCCAAGGTCAACACCTCCACCCTATCACCATAACCCAGTAACCCCACCCAACACGAAGGGCAATTTTGGACACTAAGGGTAAATTTAGCATGGCCAATCCACCTAACCTGCACATCTTTGGACTGTGGGAGGAAACCGGAGCACCCGGAGGAAACCCACGCACACACGGGGAGGATGTGCTGACTCCGCACAGACAGTGACCCAAGCCGGAATCGAACCTGGGACCCTGGAGCTGTGAAGCAATTGTGCTATCCACAAGGCTACCGTGCTGCCCTTTGACTAGGTATAGGATGAGTAGGTTGTTTGCAGGAGTGGAGGGTAAGTGTGAGCGTTATGGGAGGAGTCAGGCTAACCATGTGCAAATCTTCTGGTCATTTCCTAAGCTCATGAGGTTCTGTATCCCCTTCTTTAGCACCATGTCACCGATTCTGCAAATTGAACTGAAGCCCTGTCCCTTGGGGGCCATATTTGGGGTGTCAGACCTGTTGGAGCTGCAGACGGGGGCGGGGCTGATGTTCTGGCCTTCGCTTCACTGATTGCACAAAGGCAGGGGCTGATCAGGTGGAGGTCAGTTTCTCCGCCCAATGCCTCAGTATGGCTGGGGGATCCTATGGAGCTTTTATACCTCGAGACAGTCAAGTACACAGTGAGGGCAGCAGTTGAGGGGTTCTACCGGAGATTGCAGCCATTTATTCTGTACTTTAAAGATCTGGTCACCATTAGTTGCTAGAGGTGGGGTGAAGGGGGAGGAGGGAGTTAGATCAAAGAACAATACAGCACAGGAACAGGCCCTTCGGCCCGCCAAACCTGTGCTGATCATGTGCCCTATCTAGACCAACCACCTATAACCTTCTATATCCCGTTGGTTCCCACAAGGTCCTCGCCATCTTGCGGCACGGCGGGGCAGTGGTTAGCACTGCTGCCTCACATCGCCGAGGACATGGGTTCGATCCCGGCCCTGGGTCACTGTTCGTGTGGAGTTTACACATTCTCCCAGTGTCTGCGTGGGTCTCACCCCCACAACCCAAAGATGTGAAGGGTAGGTGGATTGGCCACGCTAAGTACCATACCAGCTCCCATACCAACCTCCCCGAACAGGCACCGGAATGTGGCGACTGGGGGCTTTTCACAGTAACTTCATTTGAAGCCTACTTGTGACAATAAGCGATTTTCATTTCATTTTTTCAAATTGCCTCTTAATTGAAAAAAAGAAAAGGTCCTAGCCAACACCATCAAAATCACATTAGGGCAGCACGGTGGCGCAGTGGTTAGCATTGCTGCCTCACGGCGCTGAGGTCCCTGGTTCGATCCCGGCTCTGGGTCACTGTCCGTGTGGAGTTTGCACATTCTCCCCTTGTTTGCGTAGTTTTCACCCCCACAACCCAAAAAGATGAGCAGGGTGGGTGGATTGGCCAAGCTGAATTGTCCCTTAATTGGGAAAAAAATTAATTGGCTACTCTAAAAAAAAATTTTTTTAAATCACATTCATCATTTATTTTATTGCTGTGAACCTCCGCTGAGAAACTGAATTTACTGCAGCAGTGAGGCTTGATTCTGTGGTTCCAATGGGAAACCACACTGTTAAGATGCATTGGCTATTGACCAGGCTTTATTCCCCCAAGATTCTCTGACCTGCGCTCCCTAAAACCATCATTGTGAGCCCAGAATATGCCGTTGATCTCCAGAACAAAATTTAATGAGCAAATAGGAAAGAGTCTTTCTTTCTGATCTGTAACAACCCCTACCCCTCCATCAATTTCCCCTTCAGCTTTTCTTCTTAATTCTCCATATCTTGGCATCATCTGTCAGAATCCTCACCTGCTGTTTCTCCCACTGTTAGAAGAGTCTCCAAAATCTAGTTAATACATCTCATTACCAATAACTTCACATCCGTTAAGCAATCCTCTCGTGTGCTTTATAATGGTATGTCATTATGTGAGGTCAATGAATAATCTTTTTCCACTGGGATGCTCTTGTCATCAATTTGGTACTCAAAACTCTAAGGATAAGCTTCACTTCACACTGAACTAACAATGACAAATTTCAATTGGTAGTCAAGCTGCACTGATGGTGTAAGTGTAAAGACAATATCCTCCTCAGAGCCAAGTGTAATGGACTAAGAGGTCCTAGCTATCAGTTCCAGACTCTGCTGTATTAACTATCAATAGCGGACTTTAACATTCTTGGACAAAAAGAGAAGAATTATTATCCAGACTACCTGAAAATCTTGCTACTGTTGAATAGCTGTCAATGAGCTGTGGCTCAGTTCCTGCAAGATGAATGGTTACTTCATAAGATATCATAGGACGGCCAGCAATGGTATTGTCACTGGACTGGTGATCCAGAGACCCAGGGTAATACTCTGGGGAACCAGTTTCAAATCCCATCACAGCAGGTGGTGCGAATAGAATCCAATAAGTATCTGGAATTAAAAGTCTAATGATGACCATGAAACCATTGTCAATTGTAGTTTAAAACCCCAGCAAGTTCACTAATGTCCTCTAGGGAAGGAAATCTACCATCCTCACCGGATCTGGCCTACATGTGACTCCAGATCCTCAGCAATGTGGTTGACAATGCCCTCTGAAATGGCCTAGCAAGCCACTCAGTTGTATAAAAACCGTTATGAAGTCAATAAAAAGGAAATATACCAGATGGACCACCTGGCAGCAACCTAGGCACCTGGCAAAGGCAAACCCAGTCCTGATGACCCTGCAAAGTCCTCCTTACTAACATCTGGGGACTTGTGCCAAAATTGGGAGAGTTGTCTCACAGACTAGTCAAGCAACAGCCTGACACACTCATACTCATGGAATCATACCTTACAGATAACGTCCCAGACACCACTATCACCATCCCTGGGTATGTCTTGTCCCACCAGCAGGACAGGCCCAGCAGAGGTGGCAGCACAGTGGTACACGGTCGGGAGGGAGTTGCCCTGGGAGTGTTCAATATCTACTCTGGACCCCATGAAGTTTCATGGCTTCAGGTCAAACATCGGCATGGAAACCTCCTGCTGATTACCACATGCCGGCCACCATCAACTGATGAATCCATGTTGAACACCACTTGGGAGGAAACAAAGGAAGTGTTGTGCAGGTCAAAGAGACACAGCCTGAGTGAGTGAGACACATACAGAGTGGGGAATTTGAAACTTGGTAATTTGGTGCAGTGAGGTAATTCGGTGCAGAGTGGGAGAAGGTGCTTTTTCCCGACTGTTTTGTTCTCTCTCTTTTTTCGGGCCTAGTTCCGGGAGCCGTTCGGAGGAGGAGGAGCAGTCTCTGTGTGAGTATAAAAACCTAATGGTAACTTCCTGTTTTCCACTTTGTTTCCCCAAAAGTGACGTCAGAGGGAAGCTGTGATCTGATTGGTTGATAGCAAATCTGCCCCAAATTTAAAAAAAACACACAGCTAAACTCGTACACTTAAATTAAACTAATTAATTAATTAGAGATGGCTGGTCAGGTGATGTGCTTCAGCTGCTTGATGTGGGAGCTGGCAGATCCCATTGCGAGCTGCAGCGACCACATCTGCAGTAAGTGTTGGCTGCTTGAAGAGCGAGCTCAAAGTTGATGAGCTGGAGTCTGAGCTTCAAACACTGAGGCACATCTGGGAGGGGGAGACTTACCTGGACACTGTGTTTCAGGAGGCAGTCACACCTGTCAGAGTAAGTAGTTTAAATCCTGCCAGTGGCCAGGGACAGCAGGGTATGACTGCAAGTCAGGCAGGTAAAGGGAACCAGCAGTCAGGAACTCAGGAGCCTCAGCCCTTGACCCTGTCCAACAGGTACGAGACACTTGCTCCCTGTGTGGATGGCGAACAGGGCTGCAGGAAGGATGAGTCAGCTGACCAAGGCACCATGGTTCAGCAGGCCATTCAAGAGGAGGGAGTAAATAGGCAAGTTGTAGTTGTAGGGGATTCTATTATCAGGGGGATAGATAGTATCCTTTGTGAGCAGGATTGGCAGAGGGAGGCAAGAATAAGGGAAGTTAACACGTGGCTGAAAGAGTGGTGTGGGAAAGAGGGGTTCCTTTTCATGGGACACTGGCATCAGTTTTGGGATAGGGGGGACCTATACCATTGGGATGGTCTCCACCTGAACCGAGCTGGGACCAGTGTTCTGGCGAAAAGAGTAAATAAGGTGGTCAATAGGACTTTAAACTAGATACTGGGTGGGAAGGGAAAGTCAGGGAACCAAGAGGTGAAGAAATCAGTGGGAAGCGTAGCTGCTTAGCAATACAAAAAAGCACGAAAAGACAGAACTCAGGAGAGGTTACGATAGTCCCCATCTCACAAAATATGACACAGTGTATGGAAAGGCTCAGTAAACCAAGGTCCACCACACTAAGAAAACAAAAAGGGACGGTCAATAGAGAATTAAAGGTGCTGTATTTAAATGCGTATGGCACAAGGTAAATGAGCTTGTGGCCCAGATTGTGACTGGCAGGTATGATGTGGTAGGCATCACAGAGACGTGGTTGCAGGGGGTTCAGGACTGGCATTTAAACATCCAGGGATTCACAACCTATCGAAAAGACAGAGAGGTTGGCAGAGGGGGCGGGGTTGCCTTGTTAATTAGGAATGAAATTAAATCAATAGCACTAAACGACATAGGGTCAGATGATGTGGAGTCTGTGTGGGTAGAGTTGAGGAACCACAAAGGCAAAAAAACCATAATGGGAGTTATGTACAGGCCTCCTAACAGTGGTGAGGACCAGGGGCACAAAATGCACCACGAAATAGAAAGTGCATGTCAGAAAGGCAAGGTCACAGTGATCATGGGGGACTTCAATATGCAGGTGGACTGGGTAAATAATGTTGCCAGTGGACCCAAAGAAAGGGAATTCATTGAATGTTTACAGGAGGGCTTTTTGGAACAGCTTGTGATGGAGCCCACGAGGGAACAGGCCATTCTGGACTTAGTGTTATGTAATGAGCCAGACTTGATAAAAGATCTTAAAGTAAGGGAACACTTAGGAGGCAGTGATCATAATATGGTAGAATTCAGTCGGCAATTTGAAAGAAACAAGGTAGAATCAGATGTAAAGGTGTTACAGTTAAATAAAGGTAACTACAGGGGCATGAGGGAGGAACTGATGAAAATCGACTGGGAGCAGAGCCTAGTGGGAAAGACAGTAGAACAGCAATGGCAGGAGTTTCTGGGAGTAATTGAGGACACAGTACAGAGGTTCATCCCAAAGAAAAGAAAGGTTATCAGAGGGGGGATTAGGCAGCCATGGCTGACAAAGGAAGTCAGGGAATGCATCAAAGCAAAAGAGAAAGCCTATAATGTGGCAAAGAGTATGGGAAGTCAGAAGATTGGGAAGGCTACAAAAACAGACAGAGGATAACAAAGAGAGAAATAAGGAAAGAGAGGATCAAACATGAAGGTAGGCTAGCCAGTAACATTAGGCATGATAGTAAAAGTTTATTTAAATACATCAAAAACAAACGGGAGGCAAAAGTAGACACTGGGCCGCTCCAAAATGACGCTGGTAATCTAGTGATGGGAGACAAGGAAATAGCTGAGGAACTAAATAAGTATTTTGCGTCAGTCTTCACAGTAGAAGACATGAGTAATATCCCAACAATTCAGGAGAGTCAGGGGGCAGAGTTGAATATGGTAGCCATCACAAAGGAGAAAGTGCTAGAGAAACTAAGAGGTCTAAAAATTGATAAATCTCTGTGCCCAGATGGGCTACATCCTAGAGTTCTAAAAGGAGACAGCTGAAGAAATAGTGGAGGCGTTAGTTATGATCTTTCAAAAGTCACTGGAGTCAGGGAAAGTCCCAGAGGATTGGAAAATTGCTGTTGTAACCCCCCTGTTCAAGAAGGGAACAAGAAAAAAGATGAAAAATTATCAGCCAATTAGCCTAACCTCAGTTATTGTTAAGATTCTAGAATCCATCGTTAAGGATGAGATTTCTAACTTCTTGGAAGTGCAAGGTCAGATTAGGACAAGTCAGCATGGATTTAGTAAGGGGAGGTCGTGCCTGACAAACCTGTTAGAGTTCTTTGAAGAGATAACAAATAGGTTAGACCAAGGAGAGCCAATGGATGTTATCTATCTTGACTTCCAAAAGGCCTTTGATAAGGTGCCTCACGGGAGACTGCTGAGTAAAATAAGGGCCCATGGTATTCGAGGCAAGGTACTAACATGGATTGACGATTGGCTGTCAGGCAGAAGGCAGAGAGTTGGGATAAAAGGTTCTTTTTCGGAATGGCAACCGGTGACGAGTGGTGTCCCGCAGGGGTCAGTGTTGGGGCCACAGCTGTTCTCTTTATATATTAACGATCTAGATGACGGGACTTGGGGCATTCTGGCTAAGTTTGCCGATGATACAAAGATAGGTGGAGGGGCAGGTATTATTGAGGAGGTGGGGAGGCTGCAGAAAGATTTAGACAGTTTAGGAGAGTGGTCCAAGAAATGGCTGATGAAATTCAACGTGGGCAAGTACGAGGTCTTGCACTTTGGAAAAAAGAATAGAGGCGTGGACTATTTTCTAAACGGTGACAAAATTCCTAATGCTGAAGTGCAAAGGGACTTGGGAGTCTTAGTCCAGGATTCTCTAAAGGTAAACTTGCAGGTTGAGTCCGTAATTAAGAAAGCAAATGCAATGTTGTCATTCATCTCAAGAGGCTTGGAATATAAAAGCAGGGATGTACTTCTGAAGCTTTATAAAGCACTAGTTAGGCCCCATTTAGAATACTGTGAGCAGTTTTGGGCCCCGCACCTCAGGAAGGACATACTGGCACTGGAGCGGGTCCAGCGGAGATTCACATGGATGATCCCAGGAATAGTAGGCCTAACATACGATGAACGTCTGAGGATCCTGGGATTATATTCATTGGAATTTAGGAGGTTGAGGGGAGATCTAATAGAAACTTACAAGATAATGAATGGCTTAGATAGGGTGGACGTAGGGAAGTTGTTTCCATTAGCAGGGGAGACTAGGACCCGGGGGCACAGGCTTAGAATAAAAGGGAGTCACTTTAGAACAGAGATGAGGAGAAATTTCTTCAGCCAGAGAGTGGTGGGTCTGTGGAATTCATTGCCACAGAGGGCGGTGGAGGCCGGGACATTGAGTGTCCTTAAGACAGAAGTTGATAAATTCTTGATTTCTCGAGGAATTAAGGGCTATGGAGAGAGAGCGGGTAAATGGAGTTGAAATCAGCCATGATTGAATGGTAGAGTTGACTCGATGGACCGAATGGCCTTACTTCCGCTCCTATGTCTTATGGTCTTATGGTCTTAATTAGGGTGGCAAGGGCACAGAATCTACTCTGGGTAGGGGGCTTCAATGGCCATCACCAAGAGTAGCTCGGCAACACCACTCTTGACCAAGCCCTAAAGGACATAGCTGCTAGACTAGGTCTGTGACAGAGGGCGAGGGAACTCAACAAAAGGGAAAACCATACTGGACCTCATCCTACCCAAACAAATCTCGTCTTCACATTGAGGATATCGTCCATCGTATTGTGTGGCACTATCATCATGTTAAATGGGAAAAATTCAGACCAGATCAAGCAAGTCAAAACTGGGCATCCATGCGCTGTGGGCCATCAGGAGCAGCAGAATTGTACTTAGCCACAATCTGCAACCTCATGGCCCGGCATTTCCCCACCCTGCTGTTACCATCAAGCCAGAGCTTTAACCCTAGTTCAATGAAGAGTGCAGGAGGGCATGCCAGGAGTAGCACCAGACACACTGAAAAATGAGGCGTCAATCTGGTGAAGCTATAACACAGGACTACCTGCATGCCAAACAATATAAGCTGCAAGTAATAGCCAGAGCTAAGCAATCCCACAACTAACAGATCACATCTAAGCTCTGCGGTCCTGCCACATCCAGTCGTGAATAGTGGTGGACAATTAAACAACTCACTGGAGGAGACGGCTCCACAAATTAACTCCATCCTCAATGATGGAGTCCAACACAATTGTGCAAAAGGAAAGGCAATAATTTTCAGCCAGAAGTGCCAAGTGGATGGTCCATCTTGGTCTCCTACAGAGGTCCCCAGCATCACAGATGTCAGTCTTCAGCCAATTCAATTCACCCCACGTGATATGATGAAACGGCTGAAAGCACTGGATACTGCAAAGGCTATGGGCCCTGAAAATATTCCGGCAATAGTGCTGAAGACTATAGTGCTCCAGAACTTGCCACACCCTTGGCCAAGCTGTTCCAGTACAGGGACAACACTGGCATCTACCTGGAAAGTGGAAAATTTCCCAGGTCTGTCCTGTACACAAAAAGCAGGACAAATCCAACCCGGCCAATTACCGCCCTATCAGTCTACTCTCAATTATCAGTAAAGTGATGAAAAGGGTCATCAACAGCGTTATCAAATGGCACTTACTTAGCAATAACCTGCTCACTGTCCTGTAACTGAATGTGCAATCACTGCCAGCGAAGCTCTGGGACTGGCTGCTTCCAGGTAAGGAAGGCCAATGGGTCAGAGGAGATAATTATGGTCAGCAGCTGCAATACCAACCTGACTCTCTTGCTCTCTCACCCCTCGCAGGATTCTGATCGATATCAGGATGGAGCCAGTGGAGCAGGCTGCCTTACAAATCACTGCTCTGGAGGAGCACAGACTCCATCAGCAACGTGTGCTAAAAAAAACAAGGGTCTATCGAGCTCCTATGTCCTTCATGGAGCTGTGTGCTGCTGAAGACGCTGCCTTATGAAGATTGTGCACAACCTGTGCCATGTCCTTGCGGACCTGGTGCCACATGGCGACAGAGGAGACCCGCTCCTGCCTGCTCTTCACCGCTGGTTCCTACCAAAGATCCACGGGAGACCTCTGGGTATTTCACAGGTATTCACCCAGAAATGCATCTGCTGTACGAATGAACTCTGGACTACATCCACTTTGACCTGGATCAGGCCCGGCAGGGTGAGAGGGCCACAGTGTTTGCCATATAGCTGGTTTGCCATAGGTGCAAAGGCCAACAGACTGCACCCTTGTCACTCTCCATGCCCCATGACATCAACCGGAAGGGGTTCCACTCCCTCAATATCCAGCTGGTAAGTGACCATCATATGCATTTCATGAACAACTGTGCCCATTTTCCAGGGAGTGTCAATGACAGCTACATTCTCAACCGGTCGCTGATCCCTGGAATATTCGAGGTACACCATAGGCTATTAAGCTCCAATGGTAACACCATAATAACTAGAAAGCAAGTCTTCACTTCTTTAATTCCGAGTTTATTGTGTTCAACAATCACTTCTCCAACACTCCACAATGCCACCTGGAGCCCTTTTAAATATATGTGTGCTGTCGAACAAACAATATGTGTAGTCTATTAAACAATTAAAGTTCCAATTCTAGCTTAAGCACTGGGGAACATTAACTCTTTCCTAACAAGGTACCCCATCTCAAAGAAAAAAAAATCATCTTTAAATTTGACCTAAACTGCCATAACACAAATATATATATTGTTTCTACAATAAATGCACTCTATTACCTCTTCTTAGAATTATCTACCCTCACATTCTCTTCCCTGTAGGAAAAGAGGCCCCTCTTTAATAATGCGAGTTAGCTCCTTCTTCCATCAGTTAGATAATTGGTAACTTCTATCAACCCACTTGATCTTGCCAACCTCCCTATTCTCTAGTACCCGTTTTACTACCACCCCACAATAAATCATCCACATGCAACACGAAGGTGCTTCCATGGTGCCAATAAAACATCACCGTATCTGCTTTCAACTGAAGACAGTCAACTTTAACAAAACTGACCCGGGTGGAATACCAAACACTGGAGGTGTCATTCAACCCATATGTACATTTATATAACTTCCAGAATACCCTTCCTGTGTTTGGCGCCTCTCTCGGAGGACAAAGAACAATTTCCCTTTGAATAGGATGCCCCTGTAAGAAAGCAGCTTTAATATTGATCAGCTTGCATTCCCATGCATTTATGGCTAACAGAGCCAAGAGGATCTTCAAAATAACCTTTCCTGCTGTAGACGAAGCACCTTACATCTTGGTCACCCAGGTTTTCTTCAAAATCTTGTACCACCAGCCTGCTTTGGCCTTAAGTTCCATCAGGAAGCACCTTTTCCATGCTATCCATCTATCTGGGACTTCTATGTACATCCCAAATTCTTTCCAGCTTTGCAGTTCCTGCTGTTTTTCATGATTTATTAATTTATCATCTACGATCTCTCAATCATTTGGGCTTCTGCTCTTTCTAGCATTCCTAATCTGTACATTATTTATTGACTTAAGCTGCACCCTCTATCCTGCCTTACATCTCTCATTGCCAGACTGCTGCTGCTTGATCTCCCCTTCCTATCGAGATGTTCTTTCAACAGTCTTTGATCTTTTCCTATGGGCATGTCCACCGCTAGACGTATGGTCCAAATTGACACAGTGTTTCTGTGCTCTCCATTTTTGAACTTCATGTTCCCAATCCATGGGCCTAACCTTCCTTTTATTTTGTATATTCAATCAATCTTTATATTTTCCGGTGGCCTTACCTGCTGTATCAACAATAGTTGCATCCTTCCACTGACTGGCCCCTTCTGGTAAGTATGTCACTTTAGTGTGTCATGGGAGTGTCCCTTTGTTAAAGGTTTTGTCTTATCACATGGCTTCAGTGATGTCATTGTGTGGGTAAAGCTGGGTTCTGGCTCTCTGGGTTTTGAGTTTTCACTATCGCTTTGAGCTTTGGACAACAGCACAGGTTGAAAGAACTGTCTTTCTTTATCTTCCTTTTAAAAGCTGTTCCAGACTGCTTGGTAACCTAAAAGAGATAATTACTTTCTGGAAGGAATTCAAAACGTTTGGCTGCTATGGACTCAGACAGAAAGTTTTGGCCTGTCTCTCTATTTTCATTTTTAAAGAGTTTTTTCAAGGAAGTAACTCACTGATTATAGTTATCTGATGATTTGGTAAAAAGGCTTTTTTTATTTATGGGATTTTGTTATTGAATTGGAAAAGATAAGGGGGAATTCATTAAGGATTATACGTAAATTACTGTAGTTGGTTTGGTAAAAAGGATGTTTTTGTTTATGGGATTTTGTTATTGAATTGGAACAGTTAAGGGGGAATTCATTAAGGGTTATACATAAATTACTGTAGCTGTGTGGGCTATTTATGTTTGTAATTGATAAAACTTCTTGCTGTGTGTGTTTATACAAATGTTAACTAAATTCTTAGAATAATGCTTGTTTTTTTTTATTAAAAGCACCTAAGAAGTCCGTTGAATATCACCTGGAAGGAATGGTCATCTTAGCCCAAATCAATAAAAAGTTATAGGTCAGGTGGACTCCAGAATACATTTTGGAGTTGATAAACCATGGCCCATAATAAGTGTCAATTTTTGGCAGTTGTCCTTTCGGACAAGTAGCCTCATCAGGTCAGAATTACTATGTTCCCCTTCAGAAACACTGTCACTTTCCACAATCTGGTCCTCATAATTCTGTGACACATGTGTATGAGAAATGCCTGGTTCCTCAGCATGTTCAATAACCTTTTTGATTCTGCAAACTTGCAATCGGTGCCCACTTGTAATCTTGATAGGTGTACCTGAACTGTCTGGTTTCAATGCTGCAAAATGATTGTTTTACCATCTGTACCTATAACCTTTCCTGGACCTTTCCATGCATCCTTTCCTGGACATTACCACTTATTAAATCCATCTATTTTATAGTATACTGCATAACCCTGCTTCAAAATAGGTTCCGATGGCCGTACATTGTGCCTCAAAGACTTCTTTGAGATTTCTGCTTTAAGGAATGCTCTTCTGCCCGCTTGCAGAGCAGTTAAATGCTCAGAAAAGGTAGAGCTATTCGTAGCCCCTCAGAAGCTGGAGGATGATCATTCATGACTGAAGAAATTTTGGGGTTTGTACCAAAAACCAACTAATTTGGACTGTAACCCCCTACCATCTGGACGGCTCATGCTAAAGCCAAAGTTAATTTACAATCTGGCCTATCTGCTAAAATTTCATGAAGTATTTAATCTATCACAGCATGATTTATCTTGCACACCCTGTTACTAAATGGGCTTTCTGCTGCTGTATTCATAACAATTATCTTCATGGTCTCACACATATCCCAAAATTCATAGTTAGAAAATCCACCCCCCCCCCCCCCCCCTTGCCATTATCAGTGAGTAACTTTGCCAGTGGCCCAAGTCTGGTCACTATCCATTTTTCTACGATGTGTTCCACAATTATCTTCTTTACTACATATGATCATCGACTGACTAAACCTAGTTGTCAAGTCTACAAAGTGTAAAATTAAAATGTTCTTCTTTTTATCCCATACCTTAACATCCATAGCCACAACTTCATTAAAATCTGTCGCCATACTCACTATGGGTTACAATTCTGTCTTCTATACTTCTTATCACATTTATCACTCATCTGTTCTATAAGTTTGATGTATTAAAGAACAATACAGCACAGAAACAGGCCCTTCGGCCCTCCAAGCCTGTACCGGTCATGGTACCACCCTTGGTCTAAACCCTCAGGACTTCCTTGTGCTGTATCCCTCTACATCCATCCTATCCATGCATTTGTCAAGATGCCTTTTGAATGCCGTTAATGTATCTGCTTTCACAACCTCCCCTGGCAGCGCGTTCCAGGCACTCACCAGCCTCTGTGTAAAAATCCTGCCTCTTACATCTCCTCTAATCTTTGCCACACAGACCTTAAACCTATGCCCCCTAGTGACCCCTCCACCCTGGGAAAGAGTGTCTGCCCATCCACTCTATCCATGCCCCTCATAATCTTGTAGACCTCTATTTGGCCGTCCATCAACCTCCGTCGTTCTACTGAAAACAGTCAGAGTCTATTCAGCCGCTCCGCATAGCTAACATCCTCCAGACCAGGCAGCATCCTGGTAAACCACCCTCTCCAAAGCCGCCACATCTTTCTGGTAGTGTGGCGACCAGAATTGTGCGCAATATTCCAAGTGCGACCTTAGCAAGGTTACAAAATTGTAAGTCCACAGTTTTTTCAAATGCGATGGTCTTGTCATTTTCCATGTCAAATTTCATATGAGCTTTTTCATCGATTGTTGGCACAATCATAAAGGTTTTTTGCTGGATACAACTTCCATGCGAATAAAAGGATTCCTTCCAGTCATCTTAACACAGCATTTCTTCTCTTTTAGCAATTTAAGGCTATCATCCCAAATCTGAAACGCGTGCATCTTTCAAATTCCTTAACCTTGTTCCAATATTTGTCACTTAGTCCAGGTAACATCTCAACCAGTCTACTGTCAAAGAACAAAGAACAAAGAAATGTACAGCACAGGAACAGGCCCTTCGGCCCTCCAAGCCCGTGCCAACCATACTGCCCGACTAAACTACAATCTTCTACACTTCCTGGGTCCGTATCCTTCTATTCCCATCCTATTCATATATTTGTCAAGATGCCCCTTAAATGTCCCTATCGTCCCTGCTTCCACTACCTCCTCCGGTAGCGAGTTCCAGGTACCCACTACCCTCTGCGTAAAAAACTTGCCTCGTACATCTACTCTAAACCTTGCCCCTCTCACCTTAAACCTATGCCCCCTAGTAATTGACCCCTCTACCCTGGGGAAAAGCCTCTGACTATCCACTCTGTCTATGCCCCTCATAATTTTGTATACCTCTATCAGGTCGCCCCTCAACCTCCTTCGTTCCAGTGAGAACAAACCAAGTTTATTCAACCGCTCCTCATAGCTTATGCCCTCCATACCAGGCAACATTCTGGTAAATCTCTTCTGCACCCTCTCTAAAGCCTCCACATCCTTCTGGTAGTGTGGCGACCAGAATTGAACACTATACTCTAAGTGTGGCCTAACTAAGGTTCTATACAGCTGCAACATGACTTGCCAATTCTTATGTCGATGTTCATCTGCTGCCTAATATGGCATAATTGAAGATCTCTGTGACCATCACCGAACTGAAACTTCTCATCACTAAAACAATGCCTTCTCCTTAGTCAATATCTTCCTCTTGTTCTTCCTCTCAGTCTTCTGTCTCGTGTTTGGCTTCAAACACCCTAATATATCACTCAGGACAGTTCACTGCACAATTAAATTTTGAATCTCACTTAAAATACCAGTTGACCACACCCTGGGCATTCCTGGGTCCATTTTTCTGTTGAAATTTCACAATTCACTCCTCTTGCCATAATGTTAAAGGTGTTTCTGTCCTTGTTATTTTAGTTATAAATCTTTTATATAGACGCTTACGGCCTGTTTCTAAATCACATTGCCATCCAGTTAACATCGTGTCTCCCATAATCTGTCTTATTGCTGGTCGGCCCATTTGTGTCATGAAGGCTGCCTGGGAGGAATGTTTGCCCAGGAAGAGCCTCTGACATTTGTCCTAACCGGGTGTGTCTTTCTGCAAATGTAACTCCCGTCAAAACCAGAAACCTACCCACATTTGTAACTTTATCACAGCTCAATAACTTGAATGATAGCACTGACTGAGGAATTTCTAGACTGAACTTTTGTAGTCTTGTATGCAGTATGCTAAATTCCACGATACACTCTTCTCAGAGGTATCCTCTGAATTTCTAAATTTGTCATAATCTGACCAGGCCTCATCACACTCAATGAGTCATCCTTTTTGTAAATCTTATCCATGAAAGTCAATAATGTATTCAAACTTTCAGCTGAGTTTAAATGCTCCGGCACCAATTCAGAAAATACTCTTACTTTGCTTTTGTACGGTAATGAAGGTGCCACGGTCATTCCTTGTTTTTCTTGGTCAAGGACTTAAACCATGTCCATATGGTAGTTTCATTCTTCAATTGGTCGTAGGGTTGGCACACATGAAACAATGGTGGGTAGTCATACCCCGAGATTGTACACTTGGATTCAGTCATCCATTTTCCAAGTTACTCTAAATCACTCTTCAAAGTTAGAATTCGGAATACAATCTTTCGTCCAAAGAAATTTTAGTTGTAAATCCTTTTTCCTCACAAGCTGTGATGCTCCTCTGCTGCTGCTCACGTCTCACTTCTGCCTATCTGCTGCCAACACATTGAATCTCCGGCTCATGCCAGAGTGAGGTTCTGCGCTAATTTCCTTTATCCCTTTGCTCTAGAGGGGGATTAAGGGCGACGGTCTAGAGTTCATTAATCATGCCCGAGTCCTATCACTGTGAATGAAACAATCGGACTGAGAGGACCCAACCGTCTGGCAGGCAGGGAGACCCATTGAGCACTGCTGTGTCCAGATGGGGAGAAGCACTATGCCACTGAGAGGTTGGCTAAAAGATTTTGAGGCATTAAAGTTGTGAGTGACAATAATATTTAAGTTAGAGGCAAATCAGCATGTGACAATGGTCCCCAGCTGCTAGTGCCTAACTTCACCCATACCCATACTGTGCCCCGACAATTCCTTAGAGTTCCGAACCCTCCCACTACATCTAGGTGTTTCCCCAGGATGAACACTAGAGGTAGAGGCAGCCTTCTGTTTTCCATGCCTTGTTGCTGGAGATGTCCTTGGCAGGTGTTCTCTGGAGGGCTGGGTTCTAGTGGGCCTAGTCTGCTTTCGGGTGGCACTGGTGCTGTAGCCCTGTTTTGCCCACTGCGCCGGTCTCAGGTAAGGGGGTTTCAGATAGACTGGGCAGTCTCTGGGTCTACTGGATGGAAGGCCCCGGGGTGTGCTCCAGCAGATCCTCCCCCCTCCGGGTGCTTGGGGGCTCCTGGGTTAATCCAAGTGATGGAAGAGCAGCTGGGGTGAGCTCCAAATGACTCAACATCATCTGGCGCTTCCAACCCTGGGAACCCACCATCGCCAGCACTATGCAGTTGAAGCCCTCAGCCATGGCTCTCAGGGACTGAGCCATGCTTCAGAGATCTCCTGCCATGGATCTGACCTCGAGCCCCAGGGTTTCCACTGCGGACGCCACCCTTGCAGTGTTAATCTGAGTGCCACATATTGCCAACACTATCTCCTGTGACAGAAGGCTTTGAGGTCCCTCCATCCAGCCTTGCAGTTGCAGGAGTGTTGCTGACGCAACCTCCTGGTATTCCTGGCTCTGCCTTTGCATCCTTTTTATTTTTTGAAATAAATTTAGAGTATTCAATTCTGTTTTTCCAATTAAGGGGCAATTTAGAGTGGCCACTTCACCTACCCTGCATATCTTTTTGGGTTGTGGGGGTGAGACCCATGCAGACACAGGGAGAATGTGCAAACTCCACACAGACGCCTTTGCATCTTAAGCATCTTAGTGATGAACATGTCCAAAGGCACGGCACCTGGCTGGGGCACAGCCGAGCCCTGGGATGCAGCAGACCTCCATCTGTCCGATCCCTGGGAAGTTCCTGCCTCGACCAGATGTGCATCAGAAGCCGTGTGGTGTTCACCAGAAGCCTGTCTGGTAAGATCACGTACCGAGGACTATGTCTCCACACTGGTGGATGGTGAGGGTGATAGTTGCGATGCACCTTTGGTGTCCTCCTTCGACGTCCTCTACGAAGTCATGTTGCGAATGGGCAGTGGGGTCCTGCAGATGGATAGGCCAAGCTGATTGGATGATGTGCCTGCAAGGCAAGCATGATACATGGCCAAGTCAATGGTCTGGGATTCACAGAACGCACTTGAACTTGGTCATGTGGATGAATCTGCAGTGGCCCCTCACATTTCTCTAGCAGGCCCACCTCGCTCTCTGCACAGACCCACACCTGCTCCTCCCCTGTGGTCTCCCGGGCTCTCTCCTCAAAAGGAGTCAGGATCTTTAGCCCAGGCATTCCACCAATTGCCTTCACTCGCTCACGGCGGTTGTGAATATGATAATGCTGCCGGAACACAATTGGGGAGGATGGCAGCTGGCCGCCTGGCGGGTCAGACGTTGATGAAAACTGGCATGTGAGGAAATGACGCGTAAGCACGGAGGGGTTGTGAGGGGAACAATACGAGGGAGTGTGAGGAAGCTTGTGGGAGGTCCAGTGCTGGAGCCCTGCTAGGTGACAGCATGTGGGGTCGAGGTTACATTCCGTGGGCTGACGGCAAGGTGGAGATCAGAGAGGATACCCTGGCAAAAGGGAGTAGGTCCTTCATCTTTTTGCAGAATTGCACCTCTCTCCTCTTTTGGAGGGTGCACCAGTGCTCCCACCGTCTCCCAGGCGGTGTTTGTGATCATGCTGGAGAGTCTCCTGCCAGTCTGATGATAGATTGTTCCCCTACACTCCTCTAAAGGCATCAAGCAGACGGGTGAGGTCCCTCTCCAGTGAAGCGGGGAACAGGCTTCTTCGCTACCATCCTCCTGGCTTGATTGTGAACAAGTGCTGAGGAGCTGTCCCCTTGGTACAACTGCGCAGTTGCCACCCCCCCCCTCCCCCTCCCAGGGGAGGCGAATCAGGCGCTTTGTGCCACAGGCGTGGCATTTTTCATGCGGTGAATTTTTCATTTTCCAATAGTGCCTAAAAATTGCCGATGGGATTCGCGCCGGTTTTCACACGTAACTGACCCTTAGCCAAATTTTGGGCAAGTTCTGCCCTATGCCTTTGACAGAATGTGCTCCAACAGGCTATGATATTTTTTTTCCCTTCCTGGTATTATTATTCGCTCTCCCCAATACTTTCAAGTTCTTCTCTCCAAGCTTCACTTTTCTACCGCTCTCCAGTACCAAGTTATCAAGCCTTTGATGTACTTTGTCTTATTTTTGCATGCCACTCTGCTTTTGCCCTGGTCTTCAATCTTCTTTGTGCTTTGCCATACCTTCAACCATTCCACACTCCTTCAACCATCCTCAAGTTCTGGATGCTCCTCTTAATGCCTTCACTCAGGCTGAGTGCATCTGATTTGCAACATCTTAGTATTTCAAAATCTTGGACCTGAAGTATGTATGGAATTCCCAGCATGAACTTACTGGTACTTTCAAAATTCCTGATTCCATCAGCCTTCTTTCTTACTGACTCATCATATTTTGTATTTCTTACATTAAATGCTCATCTCAAAAGAAACTCCATTGTGTTACACAGCAAAAATCAAAGTGTCGGACCTAAAATATTAAAAGCAAATTACTGCGGATGCTGGAATTGAAAGACAGAAAATGCTGGATAATCTCAGCAGGTCTCAGCATCTGTGGAGAGAAAAGGGAGTTAACGTTTCAAGTCTAGGTGGCTCTATGTCAAAGCTTTGTCATCCAGACTCAAAACATGGGCTCCCTTCTCTCTCCACAGATGCTGTCAGACCTGCTGAGATTATCCAGTATTCTCTGATTTTGCTGCAAAATATTACGTTTAAATGATCAAAGATTAAAGGAAAGCCATTTAAATAAACACAACGATACAAATCTATTAACAGGTGTAGAAATTAGCAATAAGGAACATAAGCAGAAATATTACCAGCTTCAATCAAATAAACCAACGCAATGGTGAACTCTGCTGAAAACATATCCAATGGAAAGATAATTACGGTCAACTTATTTTTAAAAAAATATGTTGACTGCTTTCAAGATGTTGTTTAAACATCAAGTCATGGGCAACTTGATTAGTGAGCAAATGTTGCTGGAACAAAATTATAGGCAATTAACCCAGGGTACTTCAGCAGCACTATATTGGCTGTCAAGCATATCCCAACAATTCAACCAAGCGTAATAGCAAACTCAAAAATACCTCTTAGATTTTCTCCCCACCTCCAAGAGATTCTCCCCCCTCTAATACCTTTGAGCTACCCTACATGGTGTATTTTTTGCCTGCAATTACTCCATCCCAAATGCTATGCTCATCTACATTGAAAAGAAAACAGTTTGTGGCTCATTCCCAAAATCCAATGAAATTCACCGGACAGAACTTCCCTTCCCAGATGGGATTCCTTAATTTCTGGTCACTAGAAGAATATATAATGTATCCTTAATTAGGGCCTTTAAACAAAATATTAAATGATCAATCTTTTGAAATGTACATAGAGTAAAGCCTTTCCTTGTTAAAATGGTGCCTGTTTTCAATTTGAAAATATGTTAGGAATTAAGTGAAAGAAAATGATTACATTTCCTTACGTGTTAAGAAGACTTGTTTCAAGAGGAATGGGTGAACTATTTGGTTTAAAGCAGTGATCTTTTGAAAGGGTCAGCTAAAATAACACGTTACATTCAAGTACAATTTTCAACCCAATTTAAAGAAAAAGAAGTTTGAATTGCCAAAGATCCTAGAACAGCCTATTCCTTTTTTTTTAAATTTAAAGTACCCAATTCTTTTTTTCCAATTAAGGGGCAATTTACATCTATCCTGCACATCGTTTTGGTTTTGTGGGGGTGAAGCCCACGCAGACACAGGGAGAATGTATAAACTCCACACGGACAGTGACCCGGGGCCGGGATTGAACCCGGTCCTCAGTGCCGTGAGGCAGCAGTGCTAACCACTGCACCACCGTGCCGCCCTAGAACAGCCTATTCCTAATATGCAAACACAAGTACATTGACCATCACCAGCTTCGTCAGAGCACTACCTTTATTTATTTTATTATTTTAAATAAATTTAGAGTACCCAATTAATTTTTTCCAATTAAGGGGCAATTTAGCGTGGCCAATCCACCTAGCCTGCACATCTTTGGGTTGTGGGGGCAAAACCCACGCAAACACAGGGAGAATGTGCAAACTCCCGGACAGTGACCCAGAGCCGGGATCGAACCTGGGACCTCAGCGCCGTGAAGCAGCAGGGTTATCCCACTATGCCACAGCACAGAGCACAACCTTTATGTCACTTCCACATAAGCATCTTATTTTTTTAATCAAAGTTGTTTTATGAAAGATGGCAAGTGTCAAAAATAAACTTTCTTGGATGTTACTGATACCATTGTTACCTCCTTTATGGTTCTCTTCAGATGCATGTAGACACATTGCCCAGTTTTGCGATAATGTCTCTCTACATGTTCCCTTCCAAACCCAAGAAAAGTACTCATGCACACATAAAGGCCACCTTCAGATTCCTGCAATTTAAACAAAAGACACAATTGGTTTAATCTTAAAAGACAAAAGAAAATAAATGAGAAAATTAAAATTTGGAGCAGCAAGGCAAATAACTTCAGTGTCATATACAGGCTAAACTCCAAGCTATAATTCAAATGATATATATCATTTTGCAAAATCATAAAAATGGCATTAAACCACATTCAGTTTACTTGCTGATTAAAAACATACCAGTAATATCTTTCTGTCATGACCAATGTCATTTTGGTATACTGATGGGAGAAGTTTTATTATGCAATGTCAGTATTGCAAGGTTGAGCTAATCCAACACATGTTTCTAAAACCCTCTTCCCAAGGTCACCAGTATCACAGATGCCAGTCTTCAACCTGTTCTATTCACCCGATGAGATATGAATAAAATGCTGAAGTTACTAGATACAGAAAAGACCATGAGGCCTGACAACATTCCAGAAACAGTTCTTTTGTTCAAGAACTAGCCGTGCCCCTAAGTAAGCTGTCCCAGCACAGCTGCAACACTGGCATCTGCTCAGCAGTGTGGAACATTGCTCAGGTATGTCATGTTCACAACAAGGAAAAATCCAACCCGGCCATCTGTCTAACCTCAATCACTTGCAAAGTGATGGAAGGTGTCATCAGCAGTGCTATCTCGTGGCACTTACATAGCAATAACCTGCTCACCAATGCTCAGGTCGGCTCCTGACCTCATTACAGCTTTGGTCCAAACACGAACAAAAGAGCTGAACTCAAGAGGTCAGACAATAGTGACTGCTCTTGACGTAAATACAGCATTTGACAGAGTGTGGCATCAAGGAACAGTAGAAAACCTTGGCCGGGATTCTCCGATCCGAGTTTATCCTGCCACCGCTGCCATGGAGAATGGAGAATTTGGTGCTGATCCAAAACACCATTCAGCGGGACCGGAGAATCCTGCCAGAGTGAATGGACAGAGAATTCCAGCCCTTAGTCACTGAGAATCACGGGAAAACACAATTACCTGACACAAAGGAGGATAACTGGGGTTGTGGGAAGCCAATTATCCTAGTCCCAGAATATCACCCAGGAGTTTCTCGGCCCAACTATCTTCACCTGCTTCATCAATGACTTGCCCTCCATCATAAGGTCAGTAGTAGAGATGTTAGCTGATAAATGCACAATATTCAGCACTTTTCACAACTTCTCAACTACTGAAGAACTTCATGACCATAGACAGCAGGACCTGGACAACATTTAAGATTGGGCTGATTCATGAGAGAGTTTAACCATCACCCTTTGACATTAAAAGGTATTACCATTGCCGAATCCCCAACTATCAACATCCTGGGGGTTATCATTGACCCAAAACGGAATTGAACTAGCCATATAAATACTGTTGCGATAAGAGCAAGTCAGAGGCGAAACCCTGGAACTCCAGCACTGTGGGTGTACCTTCACCAGGTGGACTGTAGCAGTTCTAAAAGATAGCTCACCACCACCTTCTCGAGGACAATATTGCCAGTGATGGTCACATCCCAATAAAAATAATAAAAGCAAATGTAGCACTTTTAAAGGATTGACAATGGAACTAATGTTGACTGTGGATATTTAGTAGATTAATTTTAAATATATTTCTAGTTAGTATGCATCTTCAGAAAACAGTTTCACTATTGTTACACAGAAACTTTGGTTATATAAATGGATACAAATCAAAAAAGTAGTAAATACATAGGGTCTTCTTTGTAGCTGAAATGCGGAACGTATCACTGGGTCACCTTGCAGAATTGCCGGAATCACATGCATATTCAGTGTTGCAACATGTTTTCTGTGTTTGTTAATGAGAATCCCTCTGGCCACTGATTTAATCTTTCTCTCATGTAAGGGCCCTTCCTGCATATTCCCTTATTTCTCCTTTCTTCTACTTTGCTGTTGCACTTTTTTATTCAAGGCATTTTCAATTTTTTTATTAAAAAAAAACAGGAAACATCCATCTTCACCCACACTTGCCATAATAAAAAAAAATGCTTCAACACCTTAACACCTCACATGCCCCAGTTTATACATAATATAAAACAACGATAACCCCAAACACAACACTCCACCCCCACCCACCCCCCAATCTCTACCGGTGACGAACAACCTCCACCTCGCAAAGAACCCCTCCTCTGACCCCCTAATGGCAAATGTTATCTTTTTCAAATGTAAGAATTGCGCCAAGTCACTCATCCACCTGCTGCTTTGGTCAGCTCCCGAGTCTGCCACTCTAACAAGATCAGCCACCGGGCTATCAGGGAGACAAAGGCCAACATATCAGCCTGTCCTCTGCATCCCCGGATCATCCGACACCCTGAATATCGCCACCCACGGGTTCAGGGCCACCTTCCCTCCCAAAATCTCTGACAAAACCTCCAAAAAAGTCTCCCAAAACTCCACCAACTTTGGGCATGACCAGAACATACAAATTATGAAGGGAATAGATAGGATAGATGCGGGCAGGTTGTTTCCACGGGCGGGTGAAAGCAGAGCTAGGGAGCATAGCCTCAAAATAAGGGGAAGTAGATTTAGGACTGAGTTTAGAAGAAACATCTTCACCCAAAGAGTTGTGAATCTATGGACTTCCTTGCCCAGTGAAGCAGTTGAGGCTCCTTCATTGAATGTTTTTAAGATAAAGATAGTTTTTTGAAGAATAAAGGGATTAAGGGTTATGGTGTTCGGGCCGGAAAGTGGAGCTGAGTCCACAAAAGATCAGCCATGATCTCATTGATTGGTGGAGCAGGCTCGAGGGGCCAGATGGCCTACTCCTGCTCCTAGTTCTTATGCTCTTATGTTCTTATGTTCTTATTAAGTGTCGTTTTCCGGCCCCCTTGAACACCGCTCACATTTATCCTCCACGTCCGGAAGAAAATGACGCAACTGTGATATTGTCATGTGCGCTCTCTGCACCACAAGCGAAATTGATGCTTGTTTCAGCATAGCCGGAAGCTCCCCCTTATTAACTGAATCATTAAACATTTCCACTAGGAAAGGCCCCAACTCAGTAGTGAACATCTTATAGAATTCTGCTGAAAATCTATCCGGGCCCAAGGCCTCCCCCCGCCCCAACCCCACCGCGGGTTCCATCCTGTACAGTCCACAGTAGGAGGCCTCACACACTTCATGCACCTTCGCCGGCTCAATGACGACCCTGTCTGCCCAATTTACCACAACGCCACCTGAACTGGTACTTGAGCAGTCTACTGGCCTTCTCCCCGTGCTCATAAAACGGCCTTCTAACCTGGCGCAACTGCCCCACTGCCTTCCCCGGAGACAAAAACTCAAACTCCATCTCGAGCTTCTTCCTCTCTTTCAGCAACCCCTCCTCAGGGGCCGCTGATATCTCCGATCCACTGCTAAAATGGTCTCCACCAACCTCTGCCTATCCAACCACTCCACCTTATCTCTATGCGCCTTGATTGAAGTAAACTCCCCCCCTAATTATCGCCCTCAGTGCCTCCCACAGCACGGAGGCAGACACCTCCTTATTTATATTAAGTTTCACATCAGTGCATATAGACACCCCTAACCTCTCATGCCCCTTATCAACAACAATCCTCCATCTAGCCTCCATTGTGATCGCTGGAAACCCCCCCTTTTTAAAATAAAATATTTTTCTTTGCCAAATTTGCACCTTACAAACAGGAAAAAAAAGAGAAACAACAACAAAACAGCACATCGACTCACAGGTTAAAATCAAAAAGCCAATAACAAACAAATCCCCCCTCTCTCCTCCCCCTTAATGTTCAATGGCAACCAACTCTCGAAAGTGCATGATAAACAAACCCCATGAATTGTAGAACCCCTCCTTCGCCCCCCTTCTCCAGGGTCAAAAGTTGTAGCAGGTCCCTGGCCACACCGAGGCACAGGGCGGAGAAGCAGACCTCCACCCCAACAGGACCTGCCTATGAGCAATCAGTGAGGTGAAGGATAAAGCGTCTGCCCCCGCACCCGCCTTCCACTCGGGCCAGTCCGACACCCCGAAAATGGCCTCTCGGGGAACCGGCTCCAAATCCACATGCAACACCCCCAAGATGATGTTAAATACCTCCCTCCCAACACCTTTCCTGCTTCAGGCAGGACCAACATATGTACATGGTTTGCGAGACCCCTCCCACACCGTTCACAAACATCCTCCACCTCCTTGAAGAACCGGCTCATCCTCGCTTTTGTGACACAACCTTCAATTGTATCAGCCCAACTTGCACATGTGATTGAGGCATTCACCCTTCGCAGCACCTCACACCACAGTCCCTCTTCCATCGCCTCCCCCAGCTATTCCTTCCACTTAGCCTTAATCATCTCCAGGGTCACCCTATCCTCCTCCAAAATCCTCCCATAGATCGCCGATACCACCCCCCTCTCCAACACCCCCCCCCCACCCCCCCCCTCCCCCCCCAACCAACAGTACCACCTCCAATAGCAAGGGGACCGGCGTTATCGGGAAGGAAACGCCCCCTTTTCTACACACAAACCCATGATATGCAGTGCACGGTCCGACACCAGAATCGCCGAATACTCTGCTCAAACCACACCCGCCAACAGCGTCTTGTCCAAAACAAAGAAATTGATTCGGGAAAACACCCAATGCACATGCGAGAAGAATATCCCTTTGCCCTCAGTCGCCCAAACCACCACAGATGCGCTCCCCCCCCCCACCCCACCCCTTTCATAAACTCCAACAATTCCCTTGCCATCGACGATATCTTCATGTACTTGGGGCATGACTGATCCAGCCTAGGATCAAGAACGGTGTTAAAATCCTCCCCACCCCCATAATCACCAATGCGAGTCTATGTCCGGAATCTTTGCCAACACCCCCTTCATGAAATCCACATCATCCCAATTGGGGGCATAAACATTTACCAGCACCAAGGGCACCTCCCACTCACCATGACACATCTACCCAGAGTTCCCCACTATACCAGTCACCGAGAAAGCCACTCTCTTACTAGTCAACACCTCCGTCCCCCTTGCCTTCATATCCAACCCTGAATGAAACACTTGCCCCACCCAACCTTTCCTCAACCTCATATGACCTTTTATCCTCAGCTGCATCTCCTGCATAAAATCAATCAAATTTACCCTTGTTTACTCTTTAAACAAGGGTAAACGAGCGAAAATACGGGACCTCTTGGACGGTCCATTCAGAACCCTAACATTCTACGAGACCAGTCTGGTTGGGGGGCTCTATATCCCACCTCCCACCCCAATCAAGCCTATCCAATTTTCAATGGGATCCCCCAGGCTCCTAACTCGCCACCACCCAGGTCGCCTCAAGATGCCTACCGTCATCCTCCTCTCACCATCTCCACCAAAAAGAAACCTTCGACGGCAGTCACTCCCCCCTCCCCCCCCAAACAAACATTCCCCCTAGACCCACCCTCCCACCCCAAGTGAAAACAAAGAAACAAAAAGAACCTGAAAAACCAACCCCCCTTCCCCCCACCCCCCATAACCCAGCACAACTCCCCCTCCCAGTTTGCTTCCATTAACTAGCAAACCTGGTGGCATGGTGACCCCCATCCGAGACAAAGGATTTGCTTCCTTTATAACATGGCCCCCCCACCTCTCCCCACCAAACCCCACACATTTTAATATTCCCAACACCAACACCTCCAAACGCAGGGAGGAGAATAGTGCAAACTTCATCTTCAACATAATTAACAATACAGAGTGGGTAATACTAACAAAAACAAACTTAACAAACGCAAGCGAAAACATACCATCTCTCCCCTCCACTGAATAACATTTTCCCAGTCCAGGTCACAGGCACACTCAACCAGAATCCAAAGGCTTCAAAGTTGCCCCAGTCCATAATCCCTTAAAAAGTTACTCGCCTCCTCCAGCATATCAAGGTAGTACTCCTTTCCCCATGTGTGACCTACAAGTGAGCAGGGTACATCATCCCAAACCATACCTTGTTCCTGAATAGGACCGGTGTATTTACGCAAGTCCTAATTGTTTTTCCAATTATGGAATGATCTGTCTGGACTGTATGCAGAATAATACTTTTCACACGTGACAATAAATCAAATCCAAATCCTTTACCCTAGTAAACCTGGCCCTTCGCTTGGCCATCTCCGCTCCTACGTCCTGGTAAATTCAAACCGTATTGCCTTGCCAGATGCATTCCCACATCTCTTTCGCCCACCTCAGAATCTTCTCCTTGTCTAGGTACCGGTGCAGCCTCACAATAATTGCCCGTGGCAGCTTCCCCACTCTTGGTTGCCTCCTCAACGACCGGTGTGACCGGTCCAGCTCAGGAGGGCGGTTGAAGAGCCCCCTCCCCCACTAACTTCTCGAACATCATGGCCACATATTCCGTGGTCTTCGTACCTTCAATAACTTCAAGCAGTCCCACGATCCTCAAATTCTGCCTCCTTGAGCAGTTCTCCAAGTCGTCGAACTCCTCCCTCAACTTTTTCTGACCATCTGCCATCGTCAGTATCTGTCTCCAAAGAGGCAATCCGATCCTCATGTTCGGTCCCCGTCTCCCCCACCTTTTGGACCGAAGCACTCTGCTCCACTCTCTCCAGGGCAGCCCGAATCTAGCACCCTCGCCAGGTCCTCGGAGGCTGCCTGTCTCTGTTTTTTAAACTCAGCGGCAAGCAATTCAGCCAACTGCTCTGTCAGCCATTGTGTGGGCGATGTGCGGGTAATGACACCATAGGTTCCTCCGCCATCTTTCCCCAGCTGAGCCACGCACATTCTCCTGGTCTGAAGAGTGTCGCTTGTTTGTCACACTCCTCATCTGGTACCCCTTCGACATTCCCCACAGAAGGAGAATACCACGTATTTCCACTTTTCCAACTGAAACTTCCCTGTAAAATGGGCAGAAAGGGCCAAAATATCCAAACTCAGCCAGCAGCCACATTGTGTGAGGCCAATAACTCCATGGCTGACACTGGAAAACGTTTGGTCCATGGATGATTGATGGGCACCTCATTTTAAGGCAAGCAACCTGTACCCTTAATTCAAACAGATGAATCAGGAAGGCTGTGCTGATTTAAACTGGTGATTGCAGGCTGGCCGGCATCAGTGAAGGCTCAGTCTGATTGATTGACTGGTGGCCAATGAATTAGCCCAAAAGGCCGTGCTCTGCCCGGTAACACTTGGTGATTGAATCTGATCCCAGAGTCTCAAGGCTTGAGTTTGGTTTCAGTTTTGAGTCTGGCAGCCCACTGAAGAGATCCAACTAACACTCTCCAAAAAAGATCCAGCCAATTTCTCTCCAGAAGGCCACTGTGAGGGCTGATTCTTCCTCCAGCAAGCCTCTGGATTCTGTTCTTTTGGACTGCAGAGGCCTGAACATAGACTATAAGCTGTCACTTAGGGCTGGAATTGACCGTGCACTAGCCTGGTGTGTTGTTTAATTCATTATCTATATAAAATCTATATGTCGCTATGTGAAAATGGTACATCTAATGCACGTTTCCTTTATATCATGTTTCAGAAATCATAAGCTGCCTAATTCAAATTACTTGTGACATTTTGCTTCTTAAAACATGGAAAAAAATATACACAATTATTTGGCATGTAGGGAAAAAGCCCTCTTATAACAAATAATACTACAGTCACAAACTCTGCATGCGGCTCCTAATTAGTCTGTCCAATTTAACTGCTTGTCCGATATCAAGTACCAGATGAGCAGGAAATTCCTCCAATTAAATATTGGGAAGACCAAAGCCATTGTATTTGACCTGTTAGGAAAACAAAGGTAGTTTTGATGGATTTATATTTGTGCTGGTAAACATTAGAAATGAGGTATAGATTTAAGTGTGTATAATGTAGTGCTTCTGTGCATGGAACGGCAATTATTACAGTTAAATTCATGCTGGACAAAGGTGTTTGTATTTGTAGGGCTTGATTTTAATTCCACCTGTGGTTCTATTGTGCTTAGAATGGGTTACAGCGAGAAGAATAAATAGTAGTAGCAGTCATTGCTTAGCAACTGCAGTACTTGAAAGGCAGAAAAACTTTTAAGTCTTAGTTTTAGCTGCACATATTGCATGTGGAGACAGCACACTGGGGAGTGAACATCTCTCAACTCTGCCAGGAGAAGTTATACAGGACAAGAGAGTTGCAAAGATGCAAGCTTCCTAAGGAACAAGTTACAGTCCAGATAATGAGGAAATTGGGACAAAAAGAATATTTCAGACGGCTGGAGTTAAGAGAATAGAGACCAAGGTATTGTTCAGAAGAATTCAAAGAAGAATAAACAAAGTGTTCGGAGTTAAAGAGACAATTTCAGTAACTAAATTTGAAGTGGGACAGCAAACTTCAGTGGTAAATGAAATGTTTGATGCCATTTTCTAGTGTCTGAGAATCAAGTATTAAAGCAATTGTGAACAGTTTGTACAGCAGTCAAGAAAAAGAAATTCTAAAGGGGGAGTTGAAAATCCTGGACTTGATTTGCTGTTAAAAGTAGAGCAGAAGCTCTGTTTAAAAGTGTAATTTGGAAAACGTGGACTGGATTTCAGAATGCAAACTGCCAAGGGAAAGCATTATTATGAGAGAAGATTTGAAAGCATGTTTTTGGGAGTAAAGTTTGTAAACTCTTATGTGACAATCATCTGGAGGGATCCTGACTCACAGACACTAACTTGGGTTCAGAGCAGAGTGTATGTATTGATCAGAATCATCTTGGATGCTTAAAAGGGATTTTGTGTTTAAATAAGACCATTGTAGCTTAAATATGTACTTTGTAAACCATGTTAATCCTAAAACTTGTGTGTAATTGTTAAGCTAAAGGGGAATAAAGCAGTATTGCATTATAATCCAATGTTTTCATAGTTAAATGTTTTTGTTGAACCTAATTAGCGGTACTGTGACTCTGGTCCTCCAAGCTTTATAAAATAAGTTACGGTCTTTTGTGGTAGGGTTCAATTCTGGAATCTTCACATCAGTTATAACATCAACTTGGATCGTAACAGATCCTTGCCACAACCCACCAACTTCTCCTCTCTCCTTGATAATTGTCTACGGCTGAACCTCCTTTCGGGGTGTAGAATTAGGAGGTATAGTTTCAGAACAAACGGTTGTCAATTTAAGATGGGTATGAAGAGAAATTCATTCTCTCAGATAGTTGTGAATATTTGAAATTCTCTACCTAAGAGAGTTCTGGTAGCGGAGTCATTAACATTTTTTGAGGCTAAGATGGACAGGTTCTTGAACTGTAGGGAAGTCAAAGATTATGAGGAACAGGAAGGAACGTGAAGGTAAGGCCAAGATCAAATCAGCCACCATCTTAGTGAGTGGCAGAGCAGGCTTGAGGAGCCATATTGCCTACTCCTGCTCTAATTTCCGGTGGTCTCATGTTCAAATTGGTCATAAGCTCGATGGTGCATTTGACCCGGATTTGTGCTTTTGACCACGTTTGTTCCATGACTAAGATGGCTATTTCAATCTCTGAAACACCACAATACTTCCTGCACTATTGAAACACTCATCTATTGCTGCGGCCTTGACTATTCCAGCATATTTCTGCCTGGCCCTCGACATGCTACCCTCAGCAAAATAAGTCATTCAAAACTCTGCTTCCGGTGTCCTAAGTGGCACCTGTTTACCCACCAATCCTGTGCATGCTCACCTAAATTGCTTAACCAGGAGCCAATGTCTTGATATTAAAACTCTCACCCTGGTTTTCAAATTTCACCCTCTACTCACCTCTATCTCCGGCATGCCCACAGCCCGGAGATATCTACCCACCTCCAATTTGGACCTCTTTAGTATCCGCAATTTTATTCCCTCCATCATTGTTGGCTATACCTTCAGCTACAGAGGCCCCAAGCTCGAGAATTTCCTCACTAAATATCTCTGCCTCTCTTTTTCTTTTTTAAAATGCTCCTGAAAACCTACCTCCTTGGTCAAGATTTTGGTGATCAGCCATCATTTTGGTGATCAGCCATAATATCTCCTTAAGTGGCTTTATTAACGCCATTGTGAAGCAGTGAACTTTTAAGTTCAAGATTCTATAGAAATATAAAAGTTGTTATTCCCACAAACCTAGCTAATGTTTTATTTTTCAGCAGTATTATAACACTATTATTACTCCTTATAAAATTTAGAATTCAACAGTAAGCAAAGTTAGCAGAGATATATGATTTGCATATGGAGACATCATACTTTTTCCAAACAATATTGGACTTCAAATCAGGTAAATGATTTTGCCATATATGTACTATTTAATATCAATTCATACTTTTGATTTAATTCGGAATTTGATTCTGAATATTTCTATTTTCGAGTCTATTTGTTCAGTTTTTGTAGTGTGTTTCGTCCAGTGTAATCACATTTGTGGCAAATAAGTATGGTTTCTAAATCATTTTATATGATCTTCCAAACCCTACTCCTTGGTGCCAGTTTTGTGCCAACCTTTCCCACCACAAGTTCTTACCTCCCCATTTATAACAAAAATGTGTAAACTTGTCACACTGTCAGCAATCAACTTTGTGCAAATAAAAATATTTTATTGAGAATAGATGCCATCTATGCTGTAAAGCTTTTCAACGATTTAGCAAAAAAAATAACATAATAGAATTCTTTAAGACCTCCCACTGCAAAGTCACAGCAATGTATATTAAATTCATGTGGTTTGCCCTCAGTTCTTCACTACTACAAACAGAATTGCATGTTCAGCACTGTTTTCCCTGGTGACTGGAATTATGATTTACACATTGAGGATTAGTGGGTTTGTAATGGACAACTCTCCCAAGTTCTCGGCTCTCCTCCAATGCTTGTCTCTCATATCCAGCGCCCTACTATTGCCAATGATGCCTTCAGTTGTCGCGACACTCAAGATCTAGAATTCCGTCCACAAACTTCTCCATTTCTTTATCCCTCCTTTGTTAAAAACCTCTTTAAAATGTAATTCCATGTCTAAACTTTTGGTTATTTATTCCAGCATCTCCTTGTATGACTCAGCATCAAATTTTGTTTGATGACACTCCTGTTCAGCAACCTAAGACATGTTACTATGTTAAAGACCCAATATTTATGAACGCTGATGTTACTGATGCTCCAAATGAGTCTCCTCCCACTTTGTCATCCAACCTGATCCCCATGTCTACGTGGGTTTCCTCCGGTTTCCTCCCACAAATCCCAAAAGACGTGCTTGTTAGGTGAATTGGACATTCTGAATTCTCCCTCTGTGTACCCGAACAGGACTGGAGTGAGGCGATTAGGGGCTTTTCACAGTAACTTCATTGCAGTGTTTTTTTTAAAAAGATGTATTTTATTACAAACATGATCAAAACAGGTTACAGCGAATAAACACCCCGGGAAACGTACCTGCCAACGATCATCAATACAGACTTTTACCCTTTTTCACCCCCCCCAAGACAAACAGCCCCTCAAATATGGTAACAAACATCCCCCATCTTTCCTCAAACCCCCTTGAAGAGCCCATTAACTCTTACTTTATCTTCTCTAATCGCAGGAAGTCGTACAGGTAACCCAACCAAGCTGCTACCCCCGGTGGCGATGCCGACCACCACTCCAGAAAAATTTGCCGCCGTCTAGAGAGACAAAGGCCACGACATTGGCCTTCCTCCTCTCCCCTCCTCTGTATCTTCTCTGAAACCCCAAACATCGCCACCAAGGGGTCCGGGTCCACCTCTTCCTCCACTATGGCTAAGACTGCAAACACTCCCACCCAGAATCTTCCCAATTTTCCACTCATTCTCGCCCAAGTCATGTGCACCACCTTAAATTGTACCAGGCTCATCCTTGCACAAGAGGAGGTCCAGTTTACCCTACGCAGTGCTTCACTCCATAGTCCCCAATTGATCTTCCCTCCCAATTCTGCTTCCCATTTCTCCCTGATCTTCACCACCCGCTTGTCTCCTTGCTCCCCCAGCCACTGTATATATCCCCAGTTCTTCCCTCCACTTCCACATCTGGAAGCAGCAGTCGCTCCAGCAGTGTGTATCCCGGCAACCTAGGAAATCCCCTCCAGACCTTTCGCGCAAAGTCCCTAACCTGCAGATACCTGAACACACTCCCCTTTGGCAGCTCTACCCTCTCCCTTAGCTCCTCCAGACTGGCAAACCCTTCCTCCAAATACAGACCCCTCACCTTGACCAGCCCCACTTCTCGCCACCTCCTGTAAACACTATCCATCCCCCCCGCTATCCATGATTCTCGTCCAGCGGTGTTAGCACCAACATCCCTTCCACCTAAAATGCCTCCTCAACTAATTCCATATCTTCACCATGCACTGCACCACCGGGCTCCCCGAATAGCTACTCAGAGCCTTGGCAATGCTGTCATCACCATATCCCTCAAACTAGACCCCTTACATGATTCTGCCTCCATCCTAACCCACTCTACCACTTCTCCTTCCCACCACTGCCACACCTTGTCCACATTCGCTACCCAATAATAATGAAGCAAGTTCTGCAATGCCAACCCCCCCTCCCCCTCCCCCCACCCCTCCCCCCACCCCCTCCCCCACCCCTCCCCCCCTCCCCCTCCCCCACCCCCACCCTCCCCCTCCCCACCCCTCCCCCACCCCTCCCCCCACCCCCACCCCTCCCCCTCCCCTCACCCCCACCCCTCCCCCCACCCCCACCCCTCCCCCACCCCCACCCCTCCCCTCACCCCCACCCCTCCCCCCACCCCTCCCCCCCCCCACCCCTCCCCTCCTCCCCCCACCCCTCCCCCCCACCCCCTCCCCCCACCCCTCCCCCCCACCCCCTCCCGCCACCCCTCCCCCCCACCCCCTCCCCCCACCCCTCCCCCTCCCCTCCCCCTCCCCCTCACCCCCTCCACCCCTCCCCCCCACCCCTCCCCTCCCCCGCACCCCTCCCCTCCACCCCCTCCCCCTCCCCCCTCCCCCTCCCCTCCCCCCACCCCCTCCCCCCACCCCTCCCCCACCCTCCACCCCCTCCCCCCTCCCCCTCCCCTCACCCCCACCCCCACCCCTCCCCCTCCCCCCACCCCCTCCCCTCACCCCCACCCCCACCCCTCCCCCACCCCCTCCCCCTCCCTCCCCCCCCCACCCCCCTCCCCCCCACCCCTCCCCCTCCCCCCCCTCCCCCCCCACCCCTCCCCCTCCCCCCCCACCCCTCCCCCTCCCCCCCCACCCCTCCCCCTCCCCCCCCACCCCTCCCCCTCACCCCCACCCCTCACCCCCACCCCTCACCCCTCCCCCCACCCCTCCCCTCCCCCTCCCCCCACCCCTCCCCTCCCCCACCCCTCCCCCTCCCCCCCCACCGCTCCCCCTCCCCTCCCCACCCCGCTGCCTCTGGAGAAGGGTTCTCCCCACCCTCGGCACCTTTCCTGCCCACACAAAGTCAGAAATGATCGTGTCCACTTTCCAAAAAAAGGCCTTTGGTTTAAAGATCGGGAGAGCTTGAAAGATAAACAAGAACCTCGGCAGAATATTCATTTTCACCACTTGGACCCTCCCCACCAACATTAAGTGCAGTGTATCCCACCTCTTAAGATCCTCCCTAGCCTTCCATTGCAGTGTTAGTATAGCTATGATGTGGCGATGCCGCCGTTGGACTGGGGTGGGCACAGTAAGAAGTCTTACAACACCAGGTTAAAGTCTAACAGGTTTGTTTGGAATCACTAGCTTTCCGAGCAAAGCTCCTTCATCAGGTGAGCTTAAAAACAGCAAATAAAACATTTAACCAGTATTTATAAGACAAATCAATTACTGGCTCTGGGTTCGATTTTATAGCGGGATGTGAGCACTTTCCATATACTCTGTAGCCACTTGATGGAGTACAACACACGCTCTGTACTCACCGTGATCACATTACACCTCAAATAAAAGAACACGAGATATAACAACTAAAAATACCACATACGAAGTGTTTACTATTCCAGAATAAATTGTTAATGAAATTGATTCACTTCCTTGTTTTTTTTAATATTAATCGGTACACACAAAATCTTCAGGACAAAAAAAAGAGCTGCGACACCCGAGCCCAAAATCTCTGTATATAAATAACTTGTCTCAGGCACTGTTGATGAACGCCAAACAGCTGAGTCACCTTTTACCACATTTTAACACTTCTGTTTTATCTAAATTAAATAAAGCGCTATTACTTCCGTGCCATAATGTCCAATTTACACGAGAGTTTAGAAGTTCTGAAACTTATTTTCCTCCATCTTTGGCTTTAACTGCCTTTCCTTCCAGAGGTAATGTTAACATCTTTTACTTCAGGTTTGCCTCACAGATCCTGTTTAACTTGAAGATTGCTCGTCTAAATACAAGTGACAGGTTGGAATACTAGTTGCCTGACTGCCGGCGACCGGCACACTGCCTTCCTCCTTATTTCGGTTGAAGTGACCAGGGTACACACACACCCTCCCCCCTGATATCCTTTCCGTTATATTCAGGTCCCGTTAGATTGCTGAGTTGGTGGCCCCTCGGCCTGTCTCTCTCACACACATTGTCCACTGCTTTCTCAAACAGCGTTCAGAGAAGCAACGCGGTCCAGAGCCTGTCGCTAAATCAGCAAGTTCCCAAATGCAGATCAGCATCGCAAGTTGGTGCAGTCATTCACATATCAGCATGAAACTTGCCGTCTTTAAACGAGAAAGCCTCCCATGTGCGCGGCCGGCCCGCCCCACCGCTGCCTACTTACTGGGGAGTCAAAGGAGAAGGCACATTCGCTCTTGTACACCCTGTCCCCTGATCTCGGCACTCGGATGGTTGGCATGTAGGGGACCAGCAGCTCTCCGATGTCTGCAGCCATGTTGACATTCCTAACCCAGAATGCTGTTCAGGGCAGACATTGATTGTGAAGCGAGCTGGAGCTGGGCGACCAGAGAGACTGCAGGACGGCAGACTATTTTTAAACCAGAGCCAACTCGTAGCCCTCCCTCCAGCCATCGGACCTCCTGCTGACGCTTTTGCTTGAAAAAATACCCGACCGGGGGGCGGGGAGTTAGGTAGGCAAGTCAGAGACCCGACTGTGAATGCCTAAATACCAACAATGTCAGTCGGTGTACCAACAAATCTGCCTGTACCTCCACCGCCCAATGTGGCGTCCCATCAATTAATCACCCAGGAGGTCAGGGCTAAGCAAAGACCCCATTATTGAAAGTGTTCATACTGAGATTTCACTTCCTTAAGAAATTAGATAACGGAGGTTATTGCCAGAAGGTAGCACAGCTGATCTAATCCCCCCCACCCACCCACCCACCACCCAGCAACATACCGCAGAAGCAGGAAACCTGAAATAAAATGCTGGAGATGTTCAGGAAGTCAGGCAGCATCTGTGGAGAGAAACAGTTGGTTACCCTTCTACGTTCTGCTCTGCCGGTCCCCATGATCCACCCCAGCGGCATCAGGAAAATACACCTATTTTAGGCAGGTGAATTTTGAGACAATGAGGAAGCAGTTAATGGAGCTGAACTGGAATACATTGAGATGAGTGAAGCAGCATAGACCAGTGGTACAGTGCAGGAATATAAAGTAAATCTATACTCTGGATAAGAAGCAGCATAGAAATGCGAGCAACTAGGAAAGACATGGTTGGCATGTAGGGGACCAGCAGCCCTCCGATGTCTGCAGATGAGTGAAGTAGCATAGACCAGTGGTACAGTGCAGGAATGTAAAGTAAACCCCCCAAAGGGGGTTTGCATTTCTCAAATCCAAACCTTCCGGTTCAGTGGAACACAGAAGAAAATATTTAGACAGCATGAAGACTTCAAAACTGGTTAGAAAGGGAAAATAGAGAATCAGTTTAAAGATTCCAGAGAATCAGTTTGAAGATTCTTATAATATCTTTATAAGGTACCATTGTGAATTTGATATCCGACAACCAGGAAATAGAGATACTTGAACTATTTATTTGTATTGTTCATAGAATGCTTTATCTAGAAGGCAATTAAGTTTTTCATTTCCCATGAATATGGCAGGAAAAGTAGAAGGAAAGTCATCCGCGATAATTCTGGCACACATTCGTATATCTAATTTCAGAATTCCATGGACAATAGCCTAAGAACAAGTTTCCCTGTTTGTTCACCTGTCAGTTAAGTGGTGCATAGCATAAGGAAGGCTGAAAGCAAAATATTTATTTGCTAGATCGTACAGAAAACATTGGTAAGTATTACATACTTGTAGATCTTTTGAAGGAAACGCATGGTGTTCCAATCAATGGAAAAGAAAATGGTAATTGTAAATATATCCAAATGTGGTTATTCCAAGATACTGCATTTTTAAATCAGTCATGGAATGAGCATCGCTGACAAGGCCAGCATTTATTGCCCAGCCCAATTGCCCTTGAGAAGTGACCCACCTTCTTGAACTGCTGCAGTCCGTGCAGTGTAGGTGCGCTCACAGTGGTGTTAGGGAGGGGTTCCAGGATTTTGTCGCAGCAACAGTGAAGGAACAACAATATATTTCCAAGTGAGCTAGTGTGTGACTTGGACACTAACAGGTTGTGTTTTTTCCATGGGTACTTTATCTCTTCCCCTCATAATTTCGCACACCTCAATCAAGTCACCCATCAGCCTTCTTTGTTCCGAGGAAAATAACCCCAACCTATCCAATCTCTCTTCGTAGCTACACTTTTCTAGCCCTGGCAACATTCTTATAAAGCTCTTCTGCACTCACTCCAGACCAATTCCTTCCTGTAATGTGTTGACCAGAATTGCACACAATACTCCAGTTGCGGCCTCACAGTGATTTACACAATTTCAACATTGTATCCTTATTTTTATGTTCTCTATCTCTGCCAATGAAGGAAAGCATTCCATATGCTTTCTTTACAACCTTGTCTACTTGAACTGCTGCTTTAAGGACTTGTGTACTTGTACGCCAAGAGCTCTCACTTCATCTACCCCTCTCAGGATATTCCCATTTATTGTGTACTCCCTATAACTGTTTGACCTCCCTAAATGCATAACCTCACACTTCTCGGTATTAAATTCACTCTGCCACTTTATCACCCACTCCACCAACCCATCAATATCATTTTGGAGATTATAGGTATCCTCTATCCACCACTCAGCCAATTTTTGTGTCATCTGCAAATTTCTCAATCGTGCCCTTCACTTTCAGGTCCAAATTGTTAATATATAACAGAAACAGTAAAGGTCCCAACACTGAGCCCTGTGGAACACCACAAAACAACTTTCCATTAGGAAGGGCAAACAGCGACCATTACCCTTTGTTTCCTGTTACTAAGCCAACTTTTTATTCGGTTTGCCACATTGACCTGTATCCCATGGGCTTTTACTTTTTTGACCAAAGTGCCATGTTGTCAAACTTGCTAAAATCCATGTACACAAGATCCACTGCACAACCTTCATCAACCTTTCTTGTCACTTCCTCAAATAATTCAATCAAATTTGTGAGGCAAGACCTTCACAAATCCATGCTAACTATCCTTTACAAATCCATGCTGACTATCCCTGATACGTGTGAGGTTATCCATTTTGGCCAAAAAATTAGAAAGGCAAATTATAATCTACATGGAAAGCAGATTCAAGATGCATCTGGGCAGAGGGATCTGGGTGTCTTTGTTCATGAATTGAAGAAAGTCAGTATGCAGGTACAGTATGTAATTAAACAGGCAAATGGAATGTTAGTGTTTATTGCAAAAGGACTGGAGTATAAAAGTACGGAAATGTTGAGGAGGTTAAGGACGATCTGACGAATTTCAGAGGGCTGAATTGCCTACTTCTGCTCCTAATTCCTATGTTCCTACTTGTCCATGCCTTTCTATGTGACAGTTAATCCTATCTCTCAGGATTGATTCTACTAATTTGCCCACCACCAATATAAGACTAACTGGCCTGTAATAGTTTGGCATTTCCTTCAATCCCTTTTTAAACAATGGAACCACGTTTACATTTCTCCAGTCCTCTGGTACCTCCCCCGTATATAGTGAATATTGGAAAATCATCTTCAGAGCATCTGCTATCTCCTCCCTGCCCTCCTTCAGTAAGCTCGGAAACAGTCCATCTGGCCCTGGCGACTTATCAACTTTCCAGGATTCCAACCCTTCGAGTACTTCCTTTCTCTTTATGATTATCCCATACAATATCTCAAAGTGTTCCTCTTGGACTACTATATCTGCATCATCCATTTCCTTTGTAAATATAGAGATAAAATATTCATTTGAAATCCTTCCCACAGCCTCTGCGCCTACACACAAGCTCATTTCATCATCTCTAGAAGGTCCTAATTTTTCTTTAACTAAACTTTTAAAATTAAATATTGGTAAAACACCTTTGGGTTTTCTTTAACTCTACTTGCTAATCTTATTTCATGGTCTCGCTTTGATTTCCTTATTTCCTTTTTTACTTCATCCCTATAATCGTCTAGGCTGTCTGAAGTGCCAAGTTCTTTGTGTCACAGTATTTATATAATTAGTTAAGGTGTTTCTGATCAATGATAACCTCCAGGAAGTTGATGGTAGGGGATTCAGCAATGGCAATGTAGCTGAATATCAAGGGAAGATGGTTGGATACTCTCTTGTTGAAGACAGTCATTGCCTGCCACTTGCATGGTGTGAATGTTACTTACCACTTATCGGCCCAAGCCTGAATGTTTACCAGGTCTTGCTGCATCTACGAGCACATTCACAGTTGTGAATTATATTGAGCATTGTGCAATCATCAGCAAATAACCCCGCTTCTGCCATTTAATGAAAAGAAGATCTTGATGAAGCAACTGAATGTAGATGAGCCCAGGACACTACCCTGAGGAACTCCTGCAGCAGCAGTGCCCTGAGGCTGAAATGATTGACTTTCAATAGCACAACCATTATCCTTTGTGTTAGGTGTGACTCCATCTATTGAAGAGATTTCCCCCTCCTTCCCATTGACTTCAACTTTGGTTGGGCTTATTGATGCCACACACAGCTTTTATGTCAAACATAGTCACTTTCACTACCTCCTCTGGAATTCAGCTATTTTGTCTGTGTTTAGACCAGCGCTATAATGATGTTGGAGTCAAGTGGGTCTGACAGAATCCAAACTGAATATTGATGAACAGGCTATTGCTAATCAAGTGTCACTTGATAGCACTGTCAATGCTGGGAATGGGGATGCTGATGGAGTCTCCACCACCTGGTAGTTGTTTAATTGTCCAATTGCTTAATTGGACTTTGCTGATGATTGAGAGGATCGCGCATGAAGAGGAAGAATTCACCCTCCCTAGGGCATCTGCCCACGTCCCCTCTTCGATCTTCTCTCCCAACTCCTCCCACTTATCTTTCAACTCCACCACCGAGGCCTCCTCCTCCTCCTGCATCCGCGTTTCCGAGCTCTTCCCCACTCCCACCCACCCCCCCTAGAGCACCCTGTCCTGTACTGTGTGTGACAGTAGCCGCGGGAATTCCACCACCTGCCGTCTGGCAAACGCCCTTACCTGTAAGTACCTGAAGGTGTTCCCCGGGGGGGCCCGTACTTCTCCTCCAGCTCACCCAAGCTCGTGAACTTCCTGTCCACAAACAGGTCCCCCAACTTTCGTATCCCTGCACTGTGCCACCCAGAAAACCCTCCACCTGTTCTTCCTGGGGCGAACCGGTGGTTCCCCCGTAATGGGGTCCACGCCGAGGCCCCAACTTCCCCCCTATGCCGCCTCCACTGCCCCCAAATTTCGAGGGCTGCCACCACCACCGGGCACGTGGTATACCTCCTTGGAGGGAGCGGCAGCGGTGCCGTTGCCAGCGCCCCCTGACTCGTACCCACACAGGACGCCGTCTCCAGCCTCTTCCATGTAGCCCCCTCCCCCTCCATCACCCACTTGTGCACCATCGTCGCATTGACGGCCCAGTAATACCCACAGAGGTTGGGCAGCGCCAGCCCCCCCCTATCTCTACTCCGCTCCAGGAACACCCTTCTCACCCTCGGAGTCCCTCACGCTCACACAAACCCCATTATATTCCTGTTAACCCACCTGAAAAAAGCCTTCGGGATAAACACGGGGAGGCACTGGAACAGGAACAAAAACCTTGGGAGCACCATCATTTTGATTGACTGCACCCTACCCGCCAAGGACAGCGGCAACGCGTCCCACCTCTTGAACTCCTCCTTCATTTGCTCCACCAGCTTTGTAAAGTTAAGCCTATGCGGGGCCCCCCAGCTCCTGGCCACCAGGACCCCCAAATATCTGAAACTCCTCTCCTCCCTTTTTAGTGGGAGCTCGCCAATCCCCCTCTCCTGGTCCCCTAGCTGAACTACGAACAGCTCGCTCTTCCCCATATTGAACTTGTACCCCGAAAAGTCCCCGAATTCTCTAAGGATCCTCATTACCTCTGGCATTCCTCCCACCGGGTCCGCCACATACAGCAGCAGGTCGTCCGCATAAAGCAACACCCTATACTCCTCCCCACCCCCCACCAACCCCCTCCAGTTCCTCGACTCTCTCAGTGCCATAGCCAGGGGTTCAATCGCCAGTGCGAAGAGCAGGGGGGACAGGGGACACCCCTGTCTCGTCCCTCGGTGCAACCAAAAGTACTCGGACCTCCTCCTATTTGTGGCCACACTCGCCATCGGGACCTCATACAACAGCCTAACCCACCTGACAAACCCCTCCCCAAACCCGAACCTCTTCAGCACCTCCCACAGGTACCCCCACTCTATCCTATCAAAGGCTTTCTCAGCGTCCATCGCCACCACTATCTCCGCCTCCCCCTCCCTCGCCGGCATCATGACAACGTTCAAAAGCCTCCGCACATTCGCATTCAACTGTCTCCCCTTCACAAACCCCGTCTGGTCTTCATGGATGATCTGGGGCACACAATCCTCAATCCTCGTGGCTAAGACCTTCGCCAGCACCTTGGCATCTACATTCAGCAAGGAAATCGGTCTGTAAGACCCACATTGCAGGGGATCCTTGTCCCGCTTCAGGATCAAGGAGATCAGTGCCCGGGACATCGTCGGGGGTAAAGCCCCCCCCCCTTGTCTCATTAAAGGTCCTAACTAACAGCGGGCCCAACTGGTCCATATATTTTTTATAGAACTCGATCGGGAAACCGTCCGGCCCCGGTGCCTTCCCCGCCTGCATGCTTCCTATCCCTTTGATCAGCTCCTCCAGCCCAATCAGGGGCAGCACGGTAGCATTGTGGATAGCACAATTGCTTCACAGCTCCAGGGTCCCAGGTTCGATTCTGGCTTGGGTCACTGTCTGTGTGGAGTCTGCACATCCTCCCTGTGTGTGCGTGGGTTTCCTCCGGGTGCTCCGGTTTCCTCTCACAGTCCAAAGACGTGCAGGTTAAGTGGATTGGCTCACTCACCTCCTCGTCCGCCAACAGCCCCACCTCCAAGCGCCACAGCGGGTGCTGGTCCCGCTCCTCCCCCATCTCCAAGTCCACCCAATGCGGGGCGTGGTCCGAAATGGCTATTGCCGAATACTCGGTATCCTCTACTCTCGCTATCAGCGGCCTACTCAAAATGAAAAAGTCGATATCCAGAATAAGCCTTATGGACATGTGAGAAGAATGAAAATTCCCTAGCCGCCGGCCTTGCAAATCTCCAAGGGTCCACCCCTCCCATTTGGTCCATAAATCCCCTCAGCACTCTAGCCGCCACCGGCTTCCTACCCGTCCTAGACCTGGAGCGATCCAGTGCAGGATCCAACACCGTGTTAAAGTCTCCCCCCATTATCAGGCCCCCCACTTCCAAGTCTGGGATCCGACCCAACATACGCCGCATAAAACCCGCATCATCCCAGCTCGGAGCATACACATTGACCAGTACCACCCTCTCTCCCTGCAACTTACCACTTACCATTACGTGCCTACCGCCATTATCTGCCACAATGCTCGACGCCTCAAATGACACCTTCTTTCCCACCAAGATCGCCACCCCTCGATTTTTGGCATCTAGCCCCGAGTGAAACACCTGACCTACCCACCCTTTCCTCAGTCTTACCTGGTCTGCCACCTTCAGGTGTGTCTCGTGGAGCATAACCACATCCGCCTTGAGCCCCTTCAGGTGCACAAACACGCGGGCCCACTTAACCGGCCCATTCAGTCCCCTTACTTTCCAGGTTATCAGCCGGATCAGGGGGCTACCTGCCCCCCTCCCCCGCCGACTAGCCATGACCTCTCCGCGGGCAGCCGCGCGCCCACACCCCACACCCGGCCCGTTCCCCACAGCGGCATTCCCCCCGTCTCGACCCCCCCCCCACTCGCTCCAGCTCCTCCTCGACCTTAGCAGCAGCAACTCGATTCCCCCCCCCCCCCCCTTCCGGGGCTACGACCCATCCTAGCTGGTTTACTCCCCCCATTGCACTTCCACAAGTCAGCTGACTCCTGCTGACCCCGGCCACTCCCGCCTCCCCTTCGACTCCTCCCATTGTGTGGCACACCCTCCTCTCCCGCTCCCCATCCACAGGCTCTCCCCCTCCCCCCCCCCCTCCGTTCTAAGCACGGGAAACAATCCTCGCTTCCCCGCCCTGGCCCCCCCCCCCTCAGTCTTCGGCGCGGGAATGTGCGACTTAGCTCCGCATAGCCGCAACCGGAAGTCTCGAGAGGGAATCCTTTAGGCAGTGTTCGCTTCACCAATCTGCCCCAAAAAGTCTGTGGAAACTCCTGAAAAAGGTCTGAGAGTCCGTTCCAGACGGGAGCTGCCGAATGTGCGACCTACTCCTCCATGGCCGCCACCGGAAGCCTCGTCCCCGCTTCTTCAATGGCTTTGGTGAGATCTTTTCACAGTTGTTCCCTCTGCTGCTAGAATTCACCTTTAATAAAGGCCCTCAAGTCAGCTTGAAGCCTTTAAGCTTGCCCTTCCCCCGCCTGCATGCTGAAGAGGCTTTTATCTTTCCTGCAGCTCCAGCCAAATCTTTTACTGTTTCTGCCAGGTCTGGTAACCAAGAGACATACCATTCCTGGGGGACACTGTCGGGGAAATGTTGCAGTCTTCTTCCCACACCGGGAAATGTCGAAGAAATTCCGTTGGGGGCCCTTTAAAGAACCCAAAAGTCCGTTCCAAGCGGGAGCTGCCGAACATGCGACTGAGCTCTGCATAGCCGCAACCGGAAGTCCGCTGTGAGCAATGCTAACCACTGTGCAGCCGTGCCACCCAAAATTGATGAGCAGGCTTTTGCTGAGCAAGTGTCATTTTATAGCACTGTCAATGACCTACTGGGGATGTTCATGCAGTCTCCACCTCATGGTAGTTGTTTAATTGTGCAAGAGGAAGCTGAGATGGACCATCACTCAGCATTTCTGGATGAAGATGATTGTAAATGCTTCAGCCTTGTCTTTTACACTAGCATGCTGGGCTCCACTAAAATTAGTGGCAGGAATGATTGTGGAGCCTCCTCCTCCATTTAATTGTCTAATTGTTTTTATGGACTTCAAAATGTATCTTTGTTTCAAGTTATTTCCACGTCAAATCTATTCAAGTATCTGTACTTATTAATGTGTTTGTAATTTTTAAATGTAACCTTACAAAGTGTATCAATTGTTATGAGACATGGATTGCCAAGAGGATTCAATAGTAATTTTACTGCAGAGTGCAACTAGTCATTATCAAGTATTAAATACATTTGATACTTTCAAAGTATGCAACATGGAATCCTGCGGAAACAGTTCCGGTTCAAACACTAAATGTACGACAACAACTTAAAATAATCAGCTGAATTCTCCTGCCTCCCAGCCGAGTGTTTCTCATCGGCAAGAGGTGGCGGGCCATCCGCTGGCACCAGGATTCTTGTTCCCGCCGCTGTGAAGAAGAATTCCCATTGAAGCCACTCCACACTGCCAGGAAGCCCATGGGAGGGGGTGCACTGCTGTTGGGACCAGAGACTCCCGCTACCAGCAAATGGCCAGAGAATTCCGGACAGTATAATTCCTTTGATGACAATGTAGTAAAGTGTCCCAAGAGTATCATAGGACTGATTGTCAAACAGAATTTGACACTGAGCCACATAAGAAAATGTTATGATAGATGACTAAAACCAGGGTCAAAGAGATAGTACATGAGAAAGGAGAAAGAGAAATGAAGTGGTTTAGGAAAGAACTTCAGAGCTTAGGTCTTAGGCAGTTGAAGCCACCATTGGTAGAATGATTAAATTCGGGGACGAGCAAAAGACCAGATTTGGAGGAGCGCAAGAGATCTCAGGGTTATGAAACTGGAGCAGATTATAGAGATAGAGAGGGGCAAGAAAATGAAGGAATTTGAAAACAAGGGCGAGAATTTTAAAATTGAGGCATTAACAGATCATGAACCAATGTCAGTCATCAAGCACAGATGTGATGGTTGAATGGGGCCTGGTGGGAGTTAGGGTATGGGCAGCAAGAGTTTTAGATGACCTTACGTTTATGAAAGGTGGGAGCTGAGCGGCTAGCCAGGAAATCATTGACAGAGTCAAGTTCTGAGGGAACATGGATGAAGGTTTCAGCAACAAATGAGTTGAGGCAGCAGAGGAACTGGGTGATGTTCCAACGATAGAAGAAGGCGGTCTTGGTGATGCAGTGGCTATGTGGATGGAAGCCCAACTTGGCATCAGATGATACCAAGGTTATAAGCTGAAGTTTGGTTCAGCTACACACAGTGAGGTGAATGGACTTGGTAGCTAAGGAACAGAACCTGTTGCAGACACCGAAGGCAATGGCTTCGATATTGATGATATTTATTTGGAATAAATTTCTGCTCATCCAGTATTGGATGTCGGTCAAGTAGTGAGCCAAATTGGAGACATGGAAAAGTTGAGAGTGAAAGAACATGATAGAGCTAGTACTGCATGTGGAACCTGACATGGTTTTGGATGATGTCTCTGAAGATGTTGGGAAGAAAAGTATTGACTGGTCTGTTATCATTTAGATTTAGATGCAGTCTACTGATGATTCAAAGTAATTTGTTTGCACTGTAACAATTGAATTATGTAATCATTTGAATTGAAAGTGCAGACTATTCATCTGTTCTGAGTCAGAACAAGAGAGCAAGAGTATTAATAGGATAAATTGATACTGTAGCAAGTTGACTTTATTTTAATTGTCCCCATTGTAGCAGCAAATCTCATCCTCATTGTGACAGCAAATCTTTAGAACATGTACAATTTCATTGTGCAGAGGTGCTATTGGCATAATTATTCTACACTAATTAACACTGATGATGATGTGTACATCAGGTTTTATTTGACAGAATGGAGTTTAAAAACCTTCAGCTGCCATTCTAATCAATAGGTAGTACACAATTGCATATTGCATCTATTACAAGATTACAGAACTTTAGACTCATAAACAAACTAAATTATGGCTGCGTAGAAACAAATCTGTTTACCTCATCATAAACAGCACCTGGGGAAGTCATTATCAGTTGTTTTTTTAAACCACTGCATTGAAAGGATAATTTGGTACTATATGGTGAAGGCTAGTGTGACTCACTAAGCTTGAGTGCTGTGCACTGCAGAGTCAAGTTTCCACAAGTGTAGTTGATTTCACTGTTGCCTCAATCTAGAAATAACAGTGACAAAAATGAAAAATTGGGAGCTTGTTTGACAATACAAAAGTCAATATATTTACATTAAAATAATGCTGGAATAAACTATCCAGTAAGTTTGCCAATTTGATCTACTACGGTACAGGACGGCACGGTGGTGCAGTGGTTAGCACTGCTGCCTCACAGCACCGAGGACCCAGGTTCTATCCCAGCCCCGGGTCACTGTCTGTGTGGAGTTTGCACAGTCTCCATAAGTCTGCCCAAAAGGTGTGCAGGGTTGATGGATTGGCCATGCTAAGTTGTCCCTTAATTGGAAAAAATAATTGGGTACTCTAAATTATTTTTTTTAATTAATTGACCTACTACCGTACAATCGTCGCAAAAATAACCATCGAAAACACTGAAAAGTCCATTGACTGCAAATTATGTCTCTCAAATGATTGGAATGAATAAATTCTGCATCAAACAAAAAAAAGGACACAAGATTTGTCATATAGTTCACCTTTCCATAGAAACCTAGTTACTTCACCACAAACTCTAAAATGGGTCCAGATTTTTCTCTACTCCTTGTAATCTAACCTGGCAGAAATAAAATCTAAATTAAGATCTGGTTTGCACTAAAAATTTGAAATAGATCTCAAAAGGCTTCCTCTTTAAGACAACCTGGTAGCACAGCAGTATTTTAACACATTGCCTTATGGGTTGAGAGTCACTGAGAGAAACTCCTAAATAGAGGTAGGAAAGCCCAACAGTGTTCATTAAATCAATTGTCAAATGCTGGTTATTAAATTATACTGCACTGTACAGGCTCTCCAACACACCTAGGCTGAAAATCTTCGTGTGAACTCAAATGGTTCGTCATTAATTTGACACCCCATGTGCAAAAACAAACAAAACAAAACATTAAGAAACAAATCTTGACTTCCTTAAAAATACTGTTTTATGAAGTTCCCTGGCAATTATTTGAATGTGAAGGGAATGGTAACTAGAAAAATTGTAAATTCCAAATCTATTTTATTGCAATTTATATGTCAGTGAAGAAAGTAATGTAATTTTGAAACATAGCTCTTGTTTTAGCTCAAATTTAACATTCATCAGTGAAACATAAATGAATATTCTGTGAAATGCAGTTTTGGTTGAGAAAACATGTATTTAAGAATAAATTATATACAAATCAAAATTATATTTTGTACCAAATGTTTGTGTTGGCAACTGTTTTTGGTTGTACTCAAGATACATGCTGACGTGGGGCAGCACGGTAGCATAGTGGTTAGCACAGTTGCATTACAGCTCCAGGGTCCCAGGTTCGATTCCCGGCTTGGGTCACTGTCTGTGCGGAGTCTGCACATTCTCCCCGTGTCTGCGTGGGTTTCCTCCGGGTGCTCCGGTTTCCTCCCACAGTCCAAAGATGTGCAAGTTAGGTGGATTGGCCATGATAAATTGCCCTTAGTGTCCAAAAAGGTTTGCTGGGGTTACTGGGATATGGGGATAGGTTGGATGTGTGGGCTTAAGTGGGGTGTTCTTCCAAGGGCTGGTGCAGACTCGATGGGCCGAATAGCCTCCTTCTGCACTGTAAATTCTGTGAAATTTATGAAGACATATGGAGATGGCGTGAAGCACTTTTGTGTCATAGAACTATGGAATTTTACAGCACAGGGGACCATTTGACTTATTGAGGCTTGCCAGCTCTCAGAAATATAAATCCAACCAATCTCATTGCAAAGTGAGACTATTATGAGATCTGATAGTATTTAGAATTGAGAGGCTTGGACAAAATAGATCAAGAAAAGCAATTTCCAATGACTGGTAAATTGGTAACTAAAGAACTTATGAAAAGTCATTGACCTAAAACATTAACACTGTTTCTCTTTCCGCCTGAGCTACTGAGTGTTTCCAACATTTTTGTTTTTCAATTCAGTTCCATTCCCTTGCATCTTCCATATGTAAGTTATGTTTATCTTTTTCGTAAAGTTTGTTTCTGTTTCCTGGTAGGGAATTCCATAAGCTATCAACACTTAATATCAAAAAATAATCCTAAACATTTCTTTTATTTTTGGGTGATGATGTGAAATTTGTTCCCTTTAGTTAGCAATTACCAAACATTATAAATTAGCTTTTCCTAATTCATAATTTTGAACACAATATGATGACCCATGTTGTTCTTTCAACACCTAGTGGAGCACAAGGTAAATTTTCATCTGTTCCCAAAGCAAAGTTTTGCCTGGAACAGGTCGTTAGACTGTCACAAGTAACATTCCCAGAAAAAACTATAAAGCAGGAAATGGAAAGGAGGGAAGCAATCTGGAAAATTATTGTCACCAGAGAAGTAGTATTGAGTAAATTGTTGGAGCTATGAGCCCGTCTCTTGATGGACTTCATTCTAGGCTGTTAAAATAAGTGTCCAGTCGACTTCCGGTTGCGGCGATGACCAGCTAAGCCGCACGTTTCGGTGGCTCCAGCTTAAATGGACCTTCGGGCTCTTTTAAGAGCCCCAATGGGAAATTCTTTTTTGACGAAACCCGGTGTGGGGTGAGGCAACAGGGAGTCCCCCCCCCCCCCCCCCAGTGGAAAAGAAAAATATCGGCGGCGGCCAGATCTCGGAGAATCCTCGAGGGCAGCGGCAGAAGTAAGAAAGGAGCAAGACGACGTCGGAGGGAGCCCGGGCGACATGGGGAGCGGACCAGGACGAATTTTTAAGACGGTGTGTGGAGCTGCTAAAAAAGGAGGTGCTGGCCCCGTTGCTACAGGCAATCGAGGAGCTTAAAGAGACACAAAAGGCCCAGGAGATAGAGCTTCGTGTGGTGGAGCAGAAGGTAACGGACAACGAGGACGAGATCCTGGGCCTAGCGGTCAAAATGCAGACGCACGAGGCGCTCCATAAGAAGTGCATCGAAAGGATTGAAGTCCTGGAAAACAGATCAAGGAGAAAGAACCTCCGGATCCTGGGTCTCCCCGAGGGAGTGGAAGGAGCTGACGGCGGGGCTTACGCGAGCACGATGCTATGCTCGCTAATGGGAGCTGAGGCTCCCTCGGCCCCTTGGAAGAGGAAGGGGCCCACCGGGTCCCTGCGAGGAGACCAAAGGCTGGAGAATCACCTAGGGCGGTGATCGTGTGACTTCACCGCTTCAATGATAGAGAGGTGGTTCTGAGATGGGCCAAGAAGGTACGAAGTAGTAGATGGGAGAATGCGGTGATACGAGTGTATCAGGATTGGAGTGCGGAGGTGGCGAGAAGGAGGGCGAGTTTCAATAGAGCCAAGGAGGTGCTGCATAAGAAGAAAATGAAGTTCGGAATGTTGCAGCCGGCGCGATTGTGGGTCACGCACCAGGACAGACGTTACCATTTAGAAACGTCAGAGGAAGCATGGACCTTCATTCAAAAAGAGAAACTGGACCAGAACTGAGGGGCTGATGTTGGAGGGGAAACGAAAATGCTGATGTATAGAGGTGTAAATTGGGGAGGGGGGACACTGAGAAATGTGGGCGCCGGTGGGGGGGGGGGGAAGAAGAGACACAGGCGGGGGACGGGGAATGCGAGCGGGGCGGTAGGGGGAGCTGCGCCATGGGGGGCGGGATGGCTCTAGAAAGCGCAGGGTTTCTTTTTCTTTTCCCGCGCCAGAGACATGATGGCGGGAAGATAGGCGCAAGGAGGATGGCTCCTCACACGGGGGGGGGGGGGGTCAAGGAGAGAGCGGGAGAAGCTGGGGTCAGTTGAAGTCAGCTGACTTTCGGAAGCAATATGGGGGAGTAACCATGCTAGATGGGGATCTAGCGGGGGGGGGGGAGGGGGGGGAGGGGGGACAACTGGGTTGCTGCTGCGGAGATCGAAAGGGAGCTGGTAAGAGAAAAGGTGGTCGAGGCGGGAATGCGCCGCCTGGGGGACGGGTGGGTGCCCCCCAGTCCGGCTGATCACGTGGAACGTGAGAGGCCTAAATGGGCCGATTAAGAGGGCCCGAGTGTTCGCGCACTTAAAGGGACTGAAGGCAGACGTGGCCATGCTTCAAGAGACGCATCTGAAGGTGGCGGACCAGGTTAGGTTAAGGAAAGGATGGGTGGGACAGGTGTTCCACTCAGGGCTGGACGCAAAGAATAGAGAGGTGGCCATATTGGTGGGGAGACAGGTGTCGTTCGAGGCTAGGAACATTGTAGCGGACAGCGGGGGCAGATATGTGATGGTCAGTGGCAGACTGCAGGGAATGGAGGTCGTGCTGGTCAACGTATATGCCCCGAACTGGGATGATGCGGGATTTGTGAAGTGGATGCTGGGACGCATCCCGGACCTGGAGGTAGGAAACCTGGTAATGGGGAGGGACTTCAACACCGTGCTAGACCCAGGGTTAGATAGATCTAGATCCAGGACCGGAAGAAGGCCGGCAGCGGCCAAGGTGCTTAGGGGGTTTATGGACCAAATGGGGGGAGTAGATCCGTGGAGATTTGCTAGGTCGCTGGCCAAAGAGTTCTCCTTTTTCTCCCATGTCCATAAGGTATACTCCCGGATAGATTTCTTCGTTTTGGGAAGGTCACTGATTTTGAGGGTGGAAGGAACGGAGTACTCGGCCATAGCTGTTTCAGACCATGCCCCACATTGGGTGGATCGGGAACAAGGAGAGGAGAGTGAGCAGCGTCCACTCTGGCGACTGGATGTGCGATTATTGGCGGATGAGGGAGTCTGCGGAAGAGTGCGGGGATGTATCGAAATGTACCTGGAGGCCAACGATGATGGGGAGGTCTGAGTGGGGGTAGTATGGGAAGCGCTGAAGGCAGTGGTCAGGGGGGAGTTGATCTCCATCAGGGCTCACAAGGGGAAAACAGAGGCCAAAGAAAGGGAAAGATTACTGGGGGAGATTTTGAGAGTGGATAAAAAATATGCGGAGGCCCCGGACGAAGGACTATACAGGGAGAGGCAACGACTCCAGACGGAGTTCGACCTGCTGACCACAGGGAGGGCAGAGGCACAGTGGAGGAAGGCACAGGGGATGAGATATGAATATGGGGAAAAGGCGAGTCGCCTGTTGGCACACCAGCTTCGAAAGAGGACAGCGGCGAGGGAAATAGGGGGAGTTAGGGATGAAACGGGAACCACGGTGCGGAGAGCAGGGAAGGTAAATGAGGTGTTCAAGACCTTTTATGTGAGGTTATATAGGTCCCAACCCCCGGAGGGAAAAGAGAGGATGCAGCAGTTTCTGGACCAACTAAGGTTCCCGAGGGCGGAGGAGCAGGAGGTGGCAGGCCTGAGGGCGCCAATTGGGGTGGACGAGGTGACCAAAGGGCTGGGGAACATGCAGGCAGGGAAGGCTCCGGGACCTGACGGGTTCCCGGTGGAATTTTATAGGAAATATGTGGACTTGTTGGCCCCGCTGCTGATAAGAACCTTTAACGAGGCCAGAGAAGGGGGGACCCTACCCCCGACAATGTCAGAGGCGACGATATCACTAATCCTGAAGTGAGATAAAGACCCGCTGCAGTGCGGGTCTTATAGGCCTATCTCACTCCTAAATGTGGACGCCAAGTTGCTGGCAAAAGTGCTGACAATGAGGATAGAGGATTGTGTCCCGGGGGTGGTGCACGAAGATCAGACAGGGTTCGTATAGGGGAGACAATTGAATGTCAACGTGCAACGGCTATTGGGGGTGATAATGATGCCCCCAGCAGAGGGGGAGGCAGAGATAGTGGCGGCAATGGATGCAGAGAAGGCATTTGATAGGGTAGAGTGGGAGTATCTATGGGAGGTGCTGAGGAGGTTCGGGTTCGGGGAGGGGTTTGTCAGCTGGGTTAAACTCCTCTATGGGGCCCCAATGGCAAGTGTAGTCACAAATCGGCAAAGGTCGGAGTATTTTCGACTACATAGGGGAACAAGACAGGGATGCCCGCTGTTCCCATTACTGTTCGCGCTGGCAATTGAACCACTGGCCATAGTGCTGAGAGACTCCAGAAAATGGAGAGGGGTGGTTAGAGGGGGAGAGGAACACCGAGTGTCACTCTACGCGGATGACCTACTGCTGTATGTGGCGGATCCAGTGGGGGGGATGACAGAGGTTATGCAGATATTGAGGGAGTTTGGAGATTTCTCAGGATATAGGCTTAACATGGGAAAGAGTGAGCTTTTCATGATACACCCTGGGGACCAGAGTAGAGGGATAGATGGCCTGCCGCTAAGGAGAGTGGAAAGAAACTTCCGATACCTGGGGATTCAGATAGCCAGGAGCTGGGGAACCTTACACAGACTCAATCTGACACGGCTGGTGGAGCAAATGGAAGAGGAGTTTAAAAGGTGGGATATGCAGCCGCTGTCACTGGCGGGCAGAGTGCAGGCGATTAAGATGATGGTCCTCCCGAGGTTCCTATTTGTGTTTCAATGTCTCCCTATATTGATCACGAAGGCCTTTTTCAAAAAAATAGATAGGAGCATCATGAGCTTCGTGTGGTCAGGGAAGGCCCCGAGGGTAAGGAGGGGGTTCCTGCAATGTAGCAGAGACAGAGGGGGACTGGCATTGCCGAATTTGGGCGACTACTACTGGGCCGCCAACATGGCGATGATCCGTAAGTGGATGATAGAGGGAGAGGGGGCGGCGTGGAAAAGGCTGGAGATGGCGTCCTGTAAAGGAATGAGCTTAAAAGCGCTGGTGACGGCGCCACTACCGCTCTCCCCGAAAAAGTTTACCACAAACCCAGTGGTGGCGGCAACATTAAGTATCTGGGGGCAATGGAGGCGACAGAGAGGTGTGTTGGGAGCCTCGGTGTGGTCACCGATCAGGAACAACCATAGGTTTGCCCCAGGGAGGTTGGACGGAGTGTTCCAGAGCTGGCACCGGGCAGGAATTAGGAGAGTGGGAGACTTATTTATAGATGGGACGTTTGTGAGCTTGGGAGCGCTTGAGGAAAAGTATGAGCTGCCCCCGGGGAATATCTTTAGGTGTATGCAGATGAGAGCGTTCACGAGACAACAGGTGAGGGAATTTCCGCTGCTCCCGACACAAGGGATCCAGGACAGGGTGCTTTCGGGGGTGTGGGTCGGGGAGGGCAAAGTGTCCGAAATATACCGGGAGATGAGAGAAGAGGGGGAGGAGCTGGTAGAAGAACTGAAGGAAAAATGGGAAGAAGAGCTCGGGGAGGAGATTGAGGAGGGTTTGTGGGCTGATGCCCTAAGTAGGGTAAATTCCTCTTCCTCGTGTGCCAGGCTTAGCCTGGTCCAATTTAAGGTGCTACATAGAGCACGCATAACGGGAGCGAGGTTGAGCAGGTTCTTCGGAGTGGAGGACAAATGCGGGAGGTGCGGGGGAAGCCCGGCGAACCACACACATATGTTTTGGTCATGTCCGGCACTGGAGGGGTAATGGAGGGGAGTGGCGGGAGTGATCTCGAAGGTGGTGAAGGTCCAGGTCAAGCCAAGCTGGGGGTTAGCTATATTTGGGGTAGCGGATGAGCCGGGAGTGCAGGAGGCGAAAGAGGCCGATATTGTGGCCTTTGCGTCCCTAGTAGCCCGGCGTAGGATTTTACTCATGTGGAAGGAAGCGAAACCCCCCAGCGTGGAGGCCTGGATAAACGATATGGCAGGGTTCATAAAACTGGAGCAGATGAAGTTTGCGCTGAGAGGATCGGCTCAAGGGTTCACCAGGCGGTGGCAACCGTTCCTCGACTATCTAGCGGAACGTTAGGGGGAAAATAGATAGCCAGCAGCAGCAGCCCAGAGGGGGGGGTGGGGGGGGAGGGGAGAGGGGGGAGGGAAGGGGGGGGTAAATTGTTTGTGTTCTAGATGGGGTGAGGGGGGGGCACTATTTTGCGTTATTTTGTTAGTTCACTATTTTATTTTAACAGTGTTATCTATCAGTTATCATGTTACCGTTTTTGTTGATTTGTAAGGGGGAAAAATTGTGTTCGAAAACTTTAATAGAATATATATTTTTTTAAAGAAATAAGTGGGCAGTGAGATAGTTTATGCATTAATTTTAATTTTCAAAAACTCCTTAGATTCAAGGAAGGTCCCATTAGATTGGAAAATAGCAAATATAACACTATTATTCAAATAGAGAGGAAGACAGAAAGTGGGAAATTATAGGCCAGTTAGCTAACATCTGTCACTGGGAAAATGTTACAAGCTTTATTAAAGAAGTTATAGCAGGGCACTTGGATAAGGGCAAGTGTTGTGACTTCTTTCCTATACTCTTTTCTCTGTCCTTTCTGTGGCTCTGTTCCAATTATGGCAATCAGTGAATTTGCCCTTCTTTCTATGTTATCTATGTCCTAATGTTTAGAGTTGCCAGGTAGCAAATTATACCACCACAAGTTCCAACCGGCTATCAATCAAAGAGCCAAACACCAGTTAGCTAGTTCAAGGTCAAGGATACTTTATTTACACACAATTAGTCATGCAACATAAACACTACTAGTTAATTACATCTACCGACTAAGACAACCTGTACTTAACTTCGGGCCAGGCTTAGGTCAGAGAAAGAGTGGCCGCTGTTCGATTCTGGATCTATCGAGTCTGAAGGAGTAGCTGCTGCTCAGCTAGGCTCATCCGTCTGGTAGCGAGCGTTGAACTTGGAATTGCTTCTGGTGTTGCTGCACTTGGAGATGGCCGTGACCGGGGTACCAGGACCAAGAGAGAATGAACATGTGGCGGACTCTTCTTCTTATACTTAGGGGTTTTCGCGCTCTTTTGGACGGTCCTCCGGTTTGGGCCCCACTAATTGGGTGATCCCTGATCACTCTGTTCGATTCCTAACCAATAAGTGGGCGGTGATCTGGATGGCTGGGCGTGTCCCAAGCGGTCACGAACCCCGTTGTTTGCATTTCCCTTGAACAGGGAGTGGCGCCGAAATGTCTGGGACTGTCCCGGTTGCTCGAGTACCGGTCCTTTGTTTTGGTGAAGACGGGCCATCAAATGCTAATCGGCCCCATTTAAATGCTAATTGGACGGAGTTTCGATACCGTCTGGCCTTCTTGCTTACAAATATGCATTTCAGGCTCTGAGCCTGCCTGAGTCTTGGCTTGTCCATTTTACCCGCTAGGCTTTGCGAGTTTCTCTGTACTTAGTTGGAAGTGGCCATCCCAGATGGCTACACAAGGTAATTGGGGCAATGTCACCATGGTTTTGTGAAAGGGAAATCATTTTTAACTAACTTATTGGAGTTCTTTGAGGAAGTAACATATGCTGTGGATGAAGGGGAACCGGTGGATGTACTGTACTTAGATTTCCAGAAGGCATTTGATAAAGTGCCATATCATACGTTATGGTGGCAAATAAAAGCTCATGTTATAGGGAGTTACATATTGGCGTGGATAGGAGATTGGTCGGTTAACAGGAAGGAGAGAATAGGCATAAATGGGTCTTTTTCAGGATGGCAAGATGCAACAAGTGGTGTGCCACATGGAATCTGTGCTGGGACATCAACTGTTTATAACTTTTAAAAAATGGCTTGGAGGTAAGGACTGAAGGAATAGTTACTAAATTTGCTTATGACACAAGAATAGGTAGGAAAGTTGTAGAGGTGACATAAGGAGCAGAACTCTCCAGCCTCCCCATGGTGGGTTTTCTCACAGTAGAAGCAGCTCTCCATCAGCTGCCAGCAGAATCTTCCGGTCCAGCCAAAGTCAATGGTCATTTACATTCCTCATGACACCGTTGGAGAACTCACATGGGGTTCGACTTTAGCCGAACCAGAAGATCCCACCAGTGGATCAGGCTGGATATTTTTTCCCTAAGAGGCTACAAAAAGGAAACACATAGATTAAGAGAAAGATCGGGCAAATGGAGCATCATGTGGGAAAATGTGCAATTGTCCATTTTGGCAGGAAGAACAAAAAAGCTTATTATTGAAATGGTGAGAGATTACAGAGCTCTGAGGTGCAGAGGAATCTGGGTGTCTAGTGAATCACAAAAGTATGCAGGGGTAGCAAGTAAATAGGAAAGCTAATGGAATGTTTTAACTTATTATGAGTGGAAGTAAGTAAGGAGGTTATGCTTCAGTTGTACAGAGCATGAGTGAGACCACATTTGGAGTATAGTGTACAGTATTGGTTGCTTTACTTAAGTAAGGGTATAAATGCGTTGGAAGCAGTTCAGAGAAGGTTTATTGGACTAATACCTGAAATGGGTGGGTTGTCTTATGAGGAAAGGTGAGACAGGCTAGGCTGTATCCACTGGAGTTTAGAAGAGTGAATGGTGACTTAATTGAAACATATAAGATTTTGATGGGTCTTGACAGATTGCATGTGGAGAGCATGTTTCCTCTACAGTCTCTCCTTTATCCACTGCACATATTATTCCATCTCCAATAATTGGTTAAGCATGATGCCCCTTTCACAGAACCATGCTGACTCTTCCCTTTTACTGTTGTATTTTTCTAAATACCCAGCTACAACTTCCTTAATGATTGATTCTAACACCTTCCCCAAGACAGATGCCAAGCTAACTGGCCTATAGTTTCCTGTTTTCTGACTCCCTCCCCTCTTGAAGAGAGGGGTTATATTTTCTACTTTTCAGTGTGATAAAAACTTTCCAGAACCTAGCAAATATTGGAAACTTAACCCCAACACATCCACTACCTCATTAACCATCTCTTTTAAGATCCTAGGATGAAGTCTATCAGGACCCAAAGATTTGTCAGGTCATACCCCCATCAGTTTTCTCAGTACGGCTTCCCTAGTAATTGTAGTTTCGCTGAATTCCTCTCTCCCTTCCACCACGCATCTTGATCACTAGTCCAGTAACATTACCACAAAGCTACCATTCTCTTGGTCATATAATTTGGACTGTTTTGGGTTGTATTAAATTGTGTGCATCACAACTGACACCATTCTAATACTTATAGTCTGATGGTAAAAACTGAACATTTAAAATCAAACGTTCTAAGGTATAGTGCTGGATAAAAAGCACAATGAGAGGGACTTCCGGTGGTGGCTATGAGTTGAGCAGTAACACATGCGGTAGCTCCAGCTTGGGAATTTGATGTTTTGGCCCTTCCTGCCCGGTTAATAGGTCATTTTTGGGTAGAAATTGGTGCAATATGATAGAGTAGGATCCCCTCTTGCGAGTGGTGTCTGGTGGCTACAACACAAGGCAGAAGTTGGGCAAGGGGAATTTGGATGGCCCAAGATTGGTCCTCGCTCCATAAACCTAACTTGGTCAGTCTGGTGGATGGGGTGAAGGCTGATTTGAAGAGGTGGGATGCCCCTTCTCTGATCTTGCCAAAAAGAGTACAGACGGTGATGATAAATATTCTCCCAAGGTTTTTGTTTCTGTTCCAGTGTCTCCCAGTCTTTCTTTCTAAGGCTTTCTTTGGTAGGGTCAATAAGTTAATATCTACTTTTGTTTGACAGGTAAGACCCCTTGGGTTCATGGGACATTTCTGCAAAGGGATAGACATTCATGGTGGGGGGGATTGGCACTACCTAATCTGTTGTGTTATTACTGGGCGGCAAACATTGAGAAGGTGTGAGCGTGATTTAAGGATCCAGACTCTGTATGGGAGTGGATGGAGGGGGCTTCATGCTTAGGATCGAGTCAGAGGGCCCTTGCTACTGCTCCACTCCCATTCTCTCTGGTAAACGTTTTGATGAGCCCAGTGGTAGCCTCTTTGAGGATTTGGAATTAATTTAGGTAGCGTTTCAAATTAGGCTGCCTGTCGCTGTTGGCGCCGATTTGCAGGAACCATAGGTTTGTCTAGATTAAATGTTAAGGGAATGGGAGAGGGAGAGGTTTGAGAGGTTTAGGGATATGTTTCTGAAGGGGAGGTTTGTCGATCTAGATGAGATCTTGGAAAAGTTCCAGATCCCAAGAGGAAATGTATTCAGATACTTTCAGGTGCGTGATTTTGTACCTAAGGTGCTTCCTTTACTTCCCTTGGTCCCGGCGCCCTCACTTATAGATAGGGTCCTGTCCTTGGACGAGCTAGGGGAGGGAAGGATCTCAGACATTTATGGGCAGATGTTGGCGATGGAGCAGGCATCGCTGGAAGAAGTAAAGAGAAAGTGGGAGTGACAAATCCCAAATTTCTTTACCCGTCAGTCTGGCCTCAATAAAAGTCGAGATGGATTTGCAGGTACAGCATTAGTTATTTTATTTGGCTTGCAAGCTTGATTCATTTCACAGAGGCATGAGACACATCCAGTCTCCTACACCCCGGAAAGCGAATGAACAAAGAGACAAAGGGATCTCTGCAAATCAATTCAAATGGTATCAAGTTTCACATACACGATTCCCATAGGTCATCCTATACCCCTCCTGACCTAGTCAAGACATTCTGATTGGCTCACTTCCAATCCCTTCCTCTGGCCCCTATTACCCAGCATCCTTTTCTCCTCCTTTGGTGGACACACCTCCTCCTTGCTTTGCCATGCGGTCTGAAATCCTTTGTCTGTGAACTCACCAGAATGAGACTGGCCTATCTCTACATTACAGTAACTAATATCTCTAAAGTAACTATTTTATATCACATTCGTCAGGAGGATGAGCTGGGTTTGGTCTTCGGGGGTGGCAGTGTGGAGTGAGGCACTTCATAGGGTTAACTTCACCACCTCATCTGCAAAGCTAAGTCTGATACAGTTCAAGGTGGTGCACAAGGCGCACCTGACCTCGGCACGTATGAGTGGGTTCTTCTCGGGGGTGGAGGACAGGTGTGAGCGATGCTCTAGAGGGCTGGCGAATCACACGCACATGTTCTGGTCTTGCCCCAAGCTTGTTAATTTTTGGGTCTGCTTTTCTGAAATGGTGTCCAGGATTCTGTTGGTAATGCTGGAGACATAGCCATTGGTGGATGCTGCATACGGGGATGAAGACAAATGTCTTTGCCTTCACCTCGCTAATATCCCGGAAGCGAGTCTTGCTCAGACGGAGGTCTCCGGTGTCGCCTAAGGCTTTGGCCTGGTTAGGAGGCCTGATGGAATTTCTGTACCTTGAGAAGATCAAGTATGCGATGAGGAGGCCGGTGGGTGGGTTTTACTCAAGGTGGCAGCCGTTCATTGCCTTTTTCAGGGAATTGCCAACCATCAGCTATTATGGAGGGGGAGAAGTGGGGTGGTTGGTCAGTCTGTTAGGGTCTTTTTATGTGGGGAGAACCTGTGGGGGGTGTTGGAGGGTGTAGTCAAGTTGGATTGGGATTGGTTCTGTTGTATTGGGGTTATATTTGTAGTAATGATAATTTTGTTGGAATAAAAAAAATGTTTTAAATAAAGTACAATGAAAGAAACATGCTCCTCATCCCATTCCTAAGTTGCCCAAAAATTCCCATTTTGAAAAAGAAGAGGATCAAGTTGAATGTAATGGGGTGACAGCAATGATAAAACTAAGGAGCTGGTCATTGACTTCATGAAGCAAAGCACTGTACTCACCCGTCTGCATCAATGGGGCCGAGGTGGAGATGGTTGACAGCTTCAAATTCCTAGGGGTGCACATCACCAAAAATCTATCCTGGATCACCCACGTCGATGCTACGACCAAGAAAGCATAACAGTGCCTATACTTCCTCAGGAAACGAAGGAAATTCGGCATGTCCACATTGACTCTTACCAACTTTTACAAGTGCACCATAGAAAGCATCCTATCTGGATGTATCACAGCCTGATATGGCAACTGCTCGGCCCAAGAGCGGAAGAAACTATAGAGTCGTTAACACCGCCCAGTCCATCCCATGAACCTGCCTCTCATCCATTGACGCTGTCTACACCTTCCGCTGCCTTGAGAAAGTGGGCAGCATAATCAAAGATCCCTCCCACTGTTCCAACTTCTTCTATCGGGCAGGAGGTAAAAAAAGTCTGAGAACACCCACTAATAGATTCAAAAACAGCTTCTTCCCCGGTGTTACCAGACTCCTAAACGACCCTCTCATGGACTGATGTGATCTCTTCGCACATCTTCTTTACTGAGTAGTACTACACTCCTGTATGCTTCATCCGATGCCTGTGCCTATGTACTTACATTGTGTATTTTATGTTTGCCTTATTATGTATTTTCTTTTTGTGTACGGAATGTTCTGTTTGAGCTGCACGCAAAACAATACTTTTCACTGTACCTCAGTACACGTGACAATAAACCAATGATGTGAATACAATGCAAATCATATTGCCAATAAAACAGGCCAAAAATGACTTCTGGTTGAAATGTGACAAATCCACAGGGAGCCTTTAAAAAAATGCATGCTTCAGAGATGTCAGGGACAACATGAACTAAAGCACAGCAAAATTCTGCTATTTAGGCTGTGAAACAGCCTATCATCTGTCCTGGAATTCACATTAGTTTAAAGACTACATTTGAAAGTATGTTATTGGTCTGAAATTCCCATCTGACATGACCCTCTGGAAGAATTTGAATAGTGACTGCACTTCAACCAATCAAATTGACTACAGAGGTTTTTTGTCATGGAAGTGTCAACATTTTCGCAGCTGGACCCTGGGCACGTTTCCATATTTTAAGATGCTAAGGATAATCGGAAAGAGGTCATGCAAGGTTGAATTTTGAAATTGTGGCAACTAGAATGTCTACATCAATTTATTATTTCTGGGTACAACCCTATTAGAATGTTGTGTCAATGACTACAGAATTATCTGGCTAAATTTCTGTCCAGTTGGAATATGCTGAGAATATCTGTAATGTATTTGCAGTGCATTGATTATTACAGTAGAGGGCAGTAAAAGACAGACATCTATAGGAAAAGTAGCAAATATTCATAACCATAGACATTTCAATCCCTGTTATTTTTAATTTTTTGAAATAAACATTCAAAGACACTTAAAATGAAATTCCTCCTACTTGGAAATGTATTAGAATGCATGTTGGAGGGCTCACAATATGAACTGATCGACAGAAAATACAGCTTTGGCAATATGTAAAGATAATTTTTGTGAAAACATTTTTTAAAATTGTGAGTAACTGAACTGTGCGACTATTCCAAAAAAAGTTTTAATTGTGCTATTTTTTCTTGATCATTACCATTAAAACTAGATCTTAAAATATTATAACAAAATAATCAAATTAAATTTGATATTTAAAAGTAAAATACTGCAGATTCTGGAAATCTGAAATGAAAACAGAAAATGATGGGAACACACAGCAGTTCAGGGATCATCTGTGGCGAAAGAAACAGGATTAATGTTTCGGGTCATGACCTTTCATCCAAACAGCGAAATACTGGGTTTTGAGGTCAAGAATTGGAGGGTGGGGGAAAAGAACAAAAGGGAAGCTCTGTGTTAGGGCAGGAAGATGGGAGGCATTAAATGAGTTGGCAAAATGTTGACATTGCCTTATTTAATCCTGTCCACAGAAAATCGGGACGAGTGAACTATAATTGTGAGTAGAAATCCCAGTCAATTTTCCCCTCCAAAATCTGCTGTCATCTGATTCACCCCAGTCCCAATATAGTTACCCCAAGAACCAAGGAACTCAGCATTAAGCACACCTCTTATCACCCATTTCATAAATGTTCTTCTCCACCTTTATTTTCCTCATTTTACAAAACAGGATAGGATTGACACTGGAAAGACCAGAATTTAATGCCCATTCTTAGTCGCCACAGTGATTTCATACAGTGGTTGCTGGGCCACTTCAGGCACAATTAAAAGTCAATCGTACTGGTGTGGAACAACTGAATGGATGACAGGTTTCCCTCACTAAAATGATATCAGTAAACCAGTTGAGATTTTACAATGATCTACCAGCTTCACAATCACTTTTGTCAACTTTCCACAGTTACTTAATTTTTTAAAAATTCATGGGTTGTGGGGGTCGCTGGCTAGGCCATCATTTATTGCTCAATCCTGACTTGCCAGTGGATGGTTAGGCCATTTCAGGGTCAACCTCATCTGGAGTCACATGTAGGTGAGACCAGACCAGGTACCGATGACAGATTCCCTTCCCTAAAGGACATTAGTGGACCAGATGGGTTTTTACAACAATTAACAATGGTTTCATGATCATCGTTTGAATATTTAACCATCTGCAGTGGTGGGATTTGAACCCAGGTCCCCAGAGCATTACCCTAGGTCATAGAGCAGTACAGTGCAGCAAAGGGGCTTTGGTCCATCGAGTTTGCACTGAAGATAACTTCCCCTAATCCCACTTACTAGTCTTTGTCCCATATCCTTGAATGTGATGGTGTTTCTAAAGTTTTTTTTTTAATAAACATTTTATTGAGGTATTTTTGGTATAGTAACAACAACAAAATAAACAATATAAACAATGAAACCATAAACATAGTGCAAAAGCCATTTACCTCTCGTACAGGTCCCACCCTTATTGATCTCCTACTCTAATCTAAACTACTCCCCCCCCCCCCCCCCCCCCCCACTGTCTGCTGGCGATTAATTTCCCGCAAAGAAGTTGAACGGTTGCCACCTCTGGGTGAACCCTAACAGTGATCCTCACAAAGCGAACTTGATTTTCGCCAAACAGAGAAAGCTAGCCATGTCCGATAGCCAGGACTCCGACTTCGGGAGCTTTGGGTCCCTCCATGCTAATAGTATCCGTCTCCGGGCTACCAGGGAAGCAAAGGCTAGAACGTCCGCCTCTTTCTCCTCCTGGATTCCCCGGTCTTCTGACACCCCGAAAATCGCCACCTCTGGACTCAGCGCCACCCTTGTTTTTAACACCGTGGACATGACGTCCGCAAACCCCTGCCAAAATCCCCTAAGCTTTGGACATGTCCAAAACATGTGGACATGGTTCGCCGGTCCTCCCGCACATTTTGCGCACCTGTCCTCCACCCCAAAGAATCTGCTCATCCGGGCCACTGTCATGTGAGTCCGGTGAACAACCTTAAATTGTATTAGGCTGAGCCTGGCACATGTTGCGGACGTGTTGACTCTCCTCAACGCATCTGCCCATAGACCAGCCTCTACCTCACCTCCCAGCTCCACCTCCCACTCTCGGTCTGCGGCTCCTCCAATCCCATAAGCTTCTTATAAATGGCCGAGACACTCCCTTGTCCTACCCACCCTCTGAAAACTACCCTGTCCTGAATCCCCCTTAGCGGTAGGAGCAGGAAGGTTGACACCTGTTTACGAAGGATGTCCTGCACCTGCAGATACCCGAATTTGTTTCCCCTCGCCAACCCAAACTTTTCCTCCAACGCCCTCATACTCGAAAAGCTCCTCTCTTTGAACATATCCCCCATTCTCTCAATCCCCGCTCTCCGCCATAACCGGAACCCCCCGTCCATACTCCCCGGGGCAAACTGGTGATTATCACAGATTGGGGCCCAGACCGATGCTCCCACATGCCACCTCCACTGGCCCCAAACTCTCAGGGCCGCCACCACCACTGGACTGGTGGAGTACCGTGCTGGCGGGAACAGCAGAGGCGCAGTTGAAAATGAAATGAAAATGAAAATTGCTTATTGTCACAAGTAGGCTTCAAATGAAGTTACTGTGAAAAGCCCCTTGTTGCCACATTCCGGCGCCTATCCAGGGAGGCTGGTACAGGAATTGAACCCACGCTGCTGGCCTGCCTTGGTCTGCTTTAAAAGCCAGCTATTTAGCCCAGTGTGCTAAACCAGCCCCCAAACTGGTGCTCTTACAGGAAGTTGCTTCCATACGCACACATGCCGACCCCTCCCCCACCACCCACTTCCTGATCATGGCTATATTAGCCGCCCAGTAATAGTTGCGAAAATTTGGCAGCGCCAGCCCACCCTCTCCTGAACTCCGCTCAAGCATTACCTTCCTTACTCACGGGGTCTTGCCCGCCCAGACGAAGCCCTTGATCACTATGTTGACCCGCTTAAAAAAGGACCGCAGAATAAAGATGCGTAGACACTGAAATACAAATAGGAATCTCGGGAGGACTGTCATCTTCACCGTTTGCACCCTCCCAGCCAGAGACAACGGAAGCGTGTTTCATCTCCGAAAATCGTCCTTCATTTGGTCCACCAGCCGGGCCAGATTTAATTTATGCAGCCGGTCCCATTCCCGAGCCACTTGGGTGCCTAGGTACCGAAAGCTTCCCTCTACTAACCTAAACAGCAGTTCTCCCAGTCGCCTCTCCTTTCCCCTCACCTGGACCACAAATACCTCACTCTTTCCCATATTAAGCTTATACCCCGAAAACCGGCCAAATTCCCCTAGAGTCCTCATGATTTCTTCCATCCCCTCTATTGGGTCCGTAAAATACAGAAGTAGGTCATCCGCATAGAGCGAAACCCCGTGCTCCACCCCCCCCCCCGGACCAGTCCTCTCCAGCCCCTCGAGGCTCTCAAGAGCAATTGCCAATGGCTCTATAGCCAGCGCAAAGAACAGTGGGGACATCCCTGTCTCGTCCCCCGGTGCAGTCTAAAATAGTCCGATGTTGTCCTATTCGTCCATACACTTGCCAGAGGAGCCTGATACAGTAATCTGACCCACTCAATAAAGCCCCGCCTGAATCCGAACCGTCCCTGTATCTCCCAGTCGTCCGTCTCTGCCCTGTCCACCTTCTCCCTATGGGACCGGATCGAGATCAGCTCCCACCTGACCACTGCCTTCAGTGCTTCCCACACCACCGCTGCTGAAATTTCCCTCGTGTCATTGACTTGCAGGTAGCTCTGAATACATTTCCTCAGCCGCTCGCACACCCCTTCATCCGCCAAAAGTCCCACATCCAACCTCCAGCGCGGGCGCTGATTACTGTCTTCATTAACCTGCAGGTCAACGCAGTGCAGAGCATGGTCTGAGATTGTAATCGCTGAATACCCAGTGTCCACTACTCCAGCCAGAAAGACCCTGCTCAAAATAAAGAAATCAATCCGGGAATACACTTTAGGCATGTGTGAGTAGAACTCCTTCACCCTCGGCTGCCCAAATCTCCATGGATCCCCCCTCCCCTCCCCCCCCCCCAAGAGGGACTTTATTTGTCAAAAGAATATTGATGCAAATATTGACATGATATAATTTATTAAACAACTTTTTCACATATTCTTTGAATGGCAATTAGCATTCTCCAGCAATCTTTGTTCACCTAATAATCTGGGTTTGTCTTCTGAGAATTATCTATCAAATTTTTATCCAGAGTTTCATATTGATACCAAGCACCATCACCCCTCTCTCTCATCAGACGGCGAACCTCAAGATGCTTCTGCCTACAATTATAGAAAGCAAAACACAAATTAAATAATCCAAACACTTCGTTCCCAAACTGTTTTTAATGTATTTAAAAGGTAACGAACTTACAATCTGTTAAACATTTTTGATCCTGTCCCCAGAATCATGCATTCACCAAGGCTATGAGGAGCGTGTTTGCTCCCAGGCCTCTCCCAACATTTATCTTAATAAACTGATTACTGATGTGCCATGTTTGCACAATTCCTACCAATTGCCTTAGATTTCAAAAAGTTCTAATACACACCAACTTTGAAGAATTTCTGATTTCATACTCCTATGTAGAAGTGCTACTCGAAGTAGAAGTGCTGATCCACATGGTTATATGGGTTGCTTTAGCTCAGTGGGCTAGACAGCTGGTTTGTGATGCAGAACAAGGCTAGCAGCGCGGGTTCAATTCCCGTATCAGCTTACCTGAACAGCCGCCGGAATGTGGTGACTAGGGGCTTTTCACAATAACTTCATACTTGTGACAATAAAAGGTTATTATTAGTAATGTAAATCTGCCTCTTGAGAAGAGCACTTCTTCGCATTCAATCCTTCCTCACCAAAATTAGTAGATGCAGACTGAGGGGTAATGGGTTATGTCAAATGAATCAGAATTGACAAACATAGGAGATGTAAATGAGACTTCAGCTGTGTCAATTGCTTTAAATTCTATAAACGACCAGCAGTAGTTATTGTTTGAAAGTTACATTTGTCTCATCTTTAAATGCCTGTGTTACATGAATGCTTGGCAAGCTGATACCACCACTGTCATTTTGTACAAGACAATTTCAGTTGTAGTATAGATTTTGAAATATACAGCTTCAAAAGTAATGACGGCAATGTTGTTATCACAAATATATATATGTCTAACTTACCTTAGGTCTACTTTCTCTGTTTCAATAGAAATGAGGGCCATCATTTTCTCATAACTCTTCTCAGGTGGGTCATAGACATATTTTGAAATCCACCTGGTTATGGGGTGCTGCAAATAGAAAATAGTGTTACAGACATGGAATTACTTTTAAAGAGGTATCTAAACACCTTATTAAAAACTTATTTCTGCTCATTTCTTCCCCAGAATTTACAGCAGATGAGAAAATAATTCCTCGATGAATTTTCTCCATAGCCAGCACTTGTGGATAGCACAATTGCTTCACAGCTCCAGGGTCCCAGGTTCAATTCCGGCTTGGGTCACTGTCTGTGCGGAGTCTGCACGTTCTCCCCGTGTGTGCGTGGGTTTCCTCCGGGTGCTCCGGTTTCCTCCCACAGTCCAAAGATGTGCAGGTTAGGTGGATTGGTCATGCTAAATTGCCCTTAGTGTCCAAAATTGCCCTTAGTGTTGGGTGGGGTTACTGGGTTATGGGGATGGGGTGGAGGTGTTGACCTTGGGTAAGGTGCTCTTTCCAAGAGCCGGTGCAGACTCGATGGCCCGAATGGCCTCCTTCTGCACTGTAAATTCTATGACTATGCTTCTTCTTTGACAATCTCAGTATACAAGCCTTAAGTCACATTTAGGGACAGCTCAGTATTAGCACTCACACTTCTTAAGTTACGATTCAAGATCCACCCCAGAGACTTCAGTACATAATCTAGATAAACTTAAAGGATCTAAAAGATGTCAACCTCAACATTGGAGCACTCCCTAATACTGTGCCATCTAGGATATGCACACAAGTCCTTGATGGGGTTTCAATTCTCAAACCTTCTGACATAGGAGACAGAAGTGTTACCAGAAACTTACTACAGCTTAAACAACAATATCCCTAATCATGACACCCTCCATAGCTATTATTTCTAAAATGTTCAATTTTGTTTTCAAATCAGATATGCCACTTAATTGTGACTATTTGTGAAAATTTAATTCAACCTCTCATTTAACTTTCTAATAGCTTTTGTCCTTTCCATATCAGATTTTGGGTTCCCACTACCTCAAAGCCTATTTACCATTGTCCTTTCTAATATCTTCTCAACAGAAGACCATTTTCCCCTTCCCCAAGTTTTATCAATTCTGTTCTCCTTCTATAGTACCAAGTCCAGACTTCCCACATCCCTGCCATACAGATTTAAACACTCTCCCAACACTATTTAATATCTCCACATGCTTCTTTTATTTTAAATGGAGTTAGATTATTGTCCTCTATAGATGAGTCAACAAAAAGTGGGATGATATGCCTCCACAGCCAAGCTTAACTGTTAATTAATGTATATCTAAAACTGTGCTGAGCTCAGTTAAGAAATATTGCAATTCATGGTTGGCAGCGAGCTTTCATAAGAAGAAACATATTGTACCTTGAAGTACTCCCAGTGCTCTGGAACATAATCTTCAGGGATCTCTGCAAGCTCAGCCTCACCTGTGAAATGCAACACCATTGACACATTCCTTTAAAAAAAACATTTTTTCTCTTCCCAAGAAGAATTGACTCTTGTCATGGCACTTGAGAATTTACTTTTTATTCACTAGTGAAATGCGGTTTTACCCAGTTCTGAATTGTATGCCCTGTATTATTAAACATAGTTATATTTTGCTAGTTTCAGCCATTTATACATTAACTGAATGTAATTTTTCAACTGCTAACTTCAGTAAAGATAATTCAATTTATTTGAGGAATAATTATAATTACAAACTTGAAAACCAAGTTATAATTATTCATGGGATTTATTGTCCATCCCCATTTCCCTTCAAAATTGCTGGAGTCACTTTCTTGAGCCACAGCTAGTGTGGCACAGGGAGTTCCACAATTTTGACCCAGCAACAGTGAATTGGCAAAATATTTCCAAATTGGAGAGGAACTTGTGAGTTGTAATATTCCATGGTCCTACTGTCCCTTGTCCTTTTATGTGGTAGAGATAATGAGTTGGGTGGTGCTGTTAAAGACGTTTTGGCAAGTTGCTGCGGTACATCTTATTGTCAGTACACAACACGCCAGCCATGGTGCATGGTGGTGAAATGTTTAAGTGGTGGATGGAGTGTCGCTTAAACAAACTGTTTAATCCTGGATTCCCATGCGTCTTCAGCTGTTGTTGCAGCTGCACTTATTCAGGCAAGTAGAGTACTCCATCACGGTCCTGTCTTGTGTCCAGAAATGTGAGCAAAACTTTGGGGAGTCAGGGGCCGAGTTATTTGCTATGGAAAGCTCAGCCTTTGACCTGCTATAACAATTTTGTGGTCCATTTTTGTGGCAGGATGTTGATAGTGGGGGAATTCAGCCATTGAATATCAAGGAGAGGAAATTAGATTCCATCTTGTTGGAGATGGTCAAGGACTGGCATTTATCACTTATACAACCAAGTCTGAACGTTGTCCGGGTCTCTCTATATGCAGGCATGGAGTATTTTGTTACCCGAGGAGTTGTGAATAGATCTAGATACTGGGCAATCATCAGAAAATATGCCCACTTCAAACCTTATGGAGGGAAAGCCATGAATGTAACAACTAAAGATGAATTGTTAAGTAATGGGTTAAGAGACATTCCAATTAGTTGTCTCATTTATGTTAAGTATACAATAATTGACATTGATATGTAAAGAGGCTTCAGGTGGCCTTTGTGTCAGGTGATGTGTAGATAGAGTTTTGTGCAGAGTCTGTTAAAGTGAAATAAAGATATTTGTAAAAAGGAGCAGTACCTTTGACTCTTTATACAACAGCAGCTAAACATTGAACATGAGTAGGCCTAAAACATTGCCAAGGAACATCTGTAGCAATGCTGTGGGACTGAGATGATTGACCTCCAACAGCCACAGCCATTTTCCTTTGTGCTAAATTTGACTACAACCAGTAGAGTATTTTCCTCCCGATTCCCATTGACTATATTCCCATAATATGTAGGTGCAGCAAGTGATGAGGAAAGCAAGTGGAATGTTGTTTATTGCAAGGGGAATAAAATATAAAAGTAGAGAGGTTACTGCATGGCCTTAGTGAGACCACACCTATAATTTTATGTACAGTCTTAGTCTTCTTATTTGAAAAAATATATATAATTGCAATAATAATAATCTTTATTGTCACAGGTAGGCTTACATTAGCACTGCAATGAATTTATTGTGAAGAGCTCCTAGTCGTCACATTCTAGCACCTTTTCGGGTACACAGAGGGAGAATTCAGAATGTCCAATTCACCTAACAGCAGGTCTTTTGGGACTTGTGGGAGGAAACTGGAGCACCTGGAGGAAACCACGCAGCCACAGGGAGAACGTGCAGACTCTGCACAGACAGTGCCCAAGCCGGGAACCGAACCAGGGGCCCTGGTGCTGTGAAGAAACAGTGCTAACCACTGTGCTACCGTGCCGCCATTAGCAGTTAAGAGAAGGTTCACTCGGCTCATTCCTGGGATGAAGGGCTTATCTTATATTTCACAGTAACTTCATTTGAAGCCTACTTGTGACAATAAGCGATTTTCATTTCATTATAAAGAAAGACTGGGTCTATGCACAATGGAGTTTAGACGAATGAGAAATGATCTTATTGAAACATATGATTCTGAACGTGATAGACTAGATATCGGGAGGATGTTTCCTCTTGTGGGAGAGACTAGAAGCAGGCTATTGTTGAGTAAGTACCACTTGAAAGCATTGTCCTAATATGTGAATACTATTAGGGGCCTGTAAACCTCTCCCACAAGTGACTCCATGCATTTATCATTTTTCATCTCTACCAAACTGCTTCTGTATCCTGGTTTCATTGAAATTAGGTCATCCCTCTCTATTGAGCTAATGTCATTTTTAATTAACAGAACCACCCTCCACCTATTCCTAACTTTCTAAATGTAAAATTTGGGAAAATCTGAGGTTGGCCATTTTGGCAGAATAGCTAAAAAAGCATATTATCTAAATAGTGTGAAATTGCTGAGTTCTGAGATGCAGAGGGAGCTGGCTGTCCCAGTACATGAATTGCAGAAGATTAGTATGCAGGTGCAGAATGATATTCATGGATTCTCCTCCCGTGAATTGTTTAATTGCCCGTAAACATTCTTGGCTGGATTTGGCAGGACTTCAGAGATTTGATCTGATGCACTGGTTGTGGATTTGCATATCTCGGTCTATGGCTACTTTTAGTGTTTCTCATGCATCTAGTCCTGTGTTATAACTTCCCCAGGTAGGCACCTCTTTTTTTTTTTTTTAAGGTATGTTGCTTCGCAATCTTCTTTGAACCAGGATTGAGATACTGGTTTCATGGTAATGGCAAAGTAAGTGATATGCCAGGCCATGAGGTTACAGATTGTGTTTAGATACAATTCTGCTGCTGCTGACCCACAGCACCTCGTGGTTGCTCATTTTGAGTTGCTAGATCTGAATCTATCCTATTTAGCAAGATGGTAGTGCCAAACAAATAAACAAACGTGTCCTCAGAGAGAATACAGGACGTTGTTGCCACAGGAACTGTGCGGTGGTCACTTCTACAAATACTGTTATACACAGATGCATTTGCGACAGGAGGTTTTATAAGGTTGAATTCAGGCAAGTTTTCTTTTCTGTTGGTTCCCTCACTACCTATTGCAGGCCTAGCCAGGCATTTACGTCCTTCAAGACATGGCCAGCTCAGACAGGAGTAGTACTACCAAGCCACCGTTCGTGAAGAATATTGAAGGTTGCTACCAAAAGTACATTCTGTACACTGGCTGCCCTCAGTGCTTCTTCCAGTTCTTCTACATAGAGGACGACAGATCCGGGAGGATAGTAGGTTATCAGCGGGCGTCTTTGTCATGTTTTTTTTTTAAATTCTCCTCCTTTTTCACATTTTCTCCCATCAACAATAAACAATATTCAGCAAGATATGTCAATACCCATAATAGCAACGATCCCATCCGCCCACCAACCCCCAAACCTCAGCCCACATGTTTACATAAACAAATGACAAAAAGGAATCAGGGATTACCCATAGTCACCCTTAATCTACACAGCCCCCCCCCCCTTAATCTACACAGCCCCACCCCCCCTTAATCTACACAGCCCCCCCCCCCAAGTCTTTGTCATGTTTAACCTAGTGTTCAAGACGTTATGGAATTAAGAATCAAAGTTGAGATCTCCCAGAGCCACCGACTCCCAGCCACATAGCAGTGTGCTGCCACTCTATCCTGGTGGTGGGGCAGGACATCGAGGAATGGGGTTGGAGCTCTCTGACATTGGCTGCAAGGTATGATTCTGCAAGTCTGGCTATGTCAGGCTATTGCTTTACTCATCTATGGGCCATCTCTCCCAATTTTAGCACATGTCCCCATATCTTAGCTTTGTCTATGCCTTTGTTGCACCCAAAGCTGAGGCTAATGATGGGTGATCCATCTAGATTTATACTCATTAGCCTTTGTAGAGAATTTACACACCGGAGTGGCTTGGTAGGCCACTTCAGACAGCAATTAAGAGGCAATCATATTGCAATGGGTCTGGAGTCACATAGAAACCAGACTGGCGACCGTCATTGATCTGTGGGCTCTGCAGAGGGTGGAGTGCATCATCAGCCCCGGAATCTCTGTTTTAAATTTACTTTAAAACTTTTGTTTTTATTTTGGTTATAGTGCCCGTTTAAGGGGCTGTTTGTTAGTTCATTTGATTAATTTACCATTCTACTGAAAAAGAATATAAACAAGACTGGGTTAGGACAGTATATTTCTTTCCCTTGGGGACATTGGTGAACCAGACCGGGTTTTACAACAATCCAATAGTCACTATTAATAATCAAATCCAATGATCACTATTACAGTAACTTCATACTTGTGATAATAAAATATTTTTATTATTATTGATACAAGATTTTATTCCAGATTTATTTAACTAACTGAATTTAAACTTCTCAGTTACTGCTATAGAATTTGCATTCATGAACATTGGTCCAGAACTCTGCATTATTAGTTTAGTAACCATACCACCATTCCCTTTCAATTTTATTTCAATGTCAATGTGTTTATTCCATTCATTTATCAATAATCTTTATCTCATTTATGATTATTATAAAATGCTTACCAATAAAAATATTCACAAATGTGATTAGTGCAGCCATTGGTATTCCAGTCAATAAAATATAGAATCTCTGCAGAAAGAAAAATTGAGAATTTGTAATCAAATTTATTAATGCAACTTTCACTGTGTTAAAGCTATATGCACTAATTTAATGATGTAAAGAGTTAGAATAATTAATATTTCAATTATCACTAGTAAGCTGCCAATAACAGTTTAAGATGACCAGTTGAGCTCGCTTCATAGCTTACTTAGGCAGGGACCTCCACTACAGACAAAAGGAACATGCGCAGACATTGCACATTTTTTGTATTAAACTAAAGCATGGGGGAAACAATATCCCACGGGCACTCGCCATGGCAATGTCTCCAGCAATCAGAGCCAACAGCACTCTTTTCTCATGCAGTATAAATTGTTGCTCCCTTTGAAATTTGGTATTCTTGCGCTTCAACAGCATGTCTCTTTTTTCAACATATTCTCATTCTCAAGTTGTGCACTATCAAATTACAAAATATCATTATTTGCAATGGAATGGGATTCCTACAACAAACGAAAATAGACAGGATAAGTAGGCTGTAGCAAGACACCTATGTAGCTTGCCTCAATCACAGACACAATATCACATGTCATTAACACCAACAACTTTTACTTTATATAGAGCCTTTGTAATAAAACATTACAAGACACTTCACCAAAAAATTAACAACATTTTACACCAGGCCCATAAAACGAGAATAAGATAGGTGTCCAAAAACTTAATCAAAGAAACAGGTCTCAAAAGGAGAGTTAGAAAAGTGGGGCAGTTTAAGTAGAGAATTCTAGAACTTAAGAGCCGACAAAGAGCAATGGAAATTGGGGCTGCACAAGGTCAAAAATGAAGGAGTTCAGCGATCATGGGCGGTGGTTACACAATACTAATTCATCAGTGTTTGCATAAATCAGAACTTGAATCTATGAATTACAAATATGAATATATTTGTTGTACCAAGAAACTAAACACAAACCAAGTGAATTTAATACACTTAAGCCTGGGATTTTATGTGGAAAGTCTTAAAGAATCTGTGAGACCTCACACTGTTTTTTATAAAATATAGATATGCTCAATGTTATTTCAGTCAGCCTGTGACCCCAGAACAAAAAAAGCCCCACTGCAGTTTCAGAAAGGCCCTTCCAACCTTCCTTTCAACTCATAATGGCTGAGACATGGCAACCTTTGAGACCCAGTCAAATTCCAGACCATGGATTCACATCCTTTGTGGAAGATCTGGCTTGTTGAACAAGCATTATTGCCTTGCTGGGCTGAAGAGTTCTTCGTTTCCTGAAGTCGATGATCAGTTCCTTGGCCTTGCAGACATTTAGAGAGAGGTTGTTTCCAGTACACCATGCAACCAAGTGATCTATCTCCCTTCTATAGTCTGATTCGTCGTTGTTTCAGATACGACCCACAACACCACTGGAAAAGTGAATTTGACAACATTGGTTTCAGTCCGCTGACTTCACTGAAGGAATATCTCATTGCACTTTGAGTTTGGACTCCGGAATTCGCATGAACCAATATTCATTTTCTTCTTGGTCTCTGTACTGTAAAATCTTCTTTTCTCTATCCCTCTCTTTTACATCGGAATGTGGAGGCGACATTGTGACCGTCCTTTCGTGTTTTGAACATGTGCAAATAAACTAACCCTTTTTACTTCATCATGAGTTTGCTGTGGGGTTATTAATGGAAAACAGGATCACACAAAAACAAAAGGGTTGGGAAATATGCCACCGTTAATAAAGAGGGAAACACATTGTAGCACCTTTCTGCTTATAGACGGGTGGTGAGAGGAGAGATTGATGCTGTTTAAATTAACCGCCTTCCTGTCCGTAGCAAAGTCCATAATGCTTCTCTCATAAATGTTTCAAAAACCTTACAGCAAAAACAAGAAGATTTTCAAGAAGTATGCTCTTATTTGTACAAAAATAATTGAACCTACAGTTTATTCCCCCCTCCCCACAAGTCTGATTGCTAACCCATGACTAAATTATATACTTCTTCATATTCAATATCAGGCAGTGTACCTTTCCATGCTAATGGATTAATTGATACTAATTTCAGATGTAACTTTGATACATACTAGGAGATGCAGAAAGCGACGGTCGTAATACTGACTGGACTTGATAGCAAACATCTGTTTTCCATTACTGCCAAGCCGAACTGCAACTAGAATATAACAAAAGAAACACAAACACATTCAATAGAAAAATAATAAATGCACCTTTGAAACAGCGTTAGTTTTCACATATACACTGATGACTCCCAGCTCTACGTCAACACCACCTCTCCAGACTCTTCCACTGTTGCCAAGTAATAAAACTGCTTACCTGATACGCAGTACCGGAGGAGAAATGTTCTCCAATTAAATATCGGGAAGAATAAAGCCATTACTTTCAGTCCGTACTCCAAACACTGTTCCCTGGCTACTGACTCCATCCCTCTCCCTGGCAATAGTCTGACAATACGCCGTATGCTTGCAACCATGGTGTCACATTTGAACCAAGATGAGCTTCTGACCTCACATTCATGCCATCACTAAGATCACCTGTTCACATTCCATAACGTCGCCTAACTATGCCCCTGTCTCAGCTCATCTGCTACTGAACCCCACACGTTTTTGTTACTTCTAGACTTAACTATTCCTATGCATCCTGGTTGGTCTTCAATCTCTCCTCCATAAACTTGAGGTTATCTAAAATTCTGCTGCCCCCGGTGTTAACTTGCAGCAGGTCCTGTACCCCTACCGCTCCTGTGCTCAATGATTAATTCCTAACCACCGACTCAGTCCTTCTGCTGTATTGTCTTGAGGCTGAACTAGACTGTTTGCAACCTTTGTGTGATACCTAACCCTGAAATACACTCCCAACTACATATTGGCGCCATCACGAAAACTGCCTAATACACATTTGTTACATCACCTGACTCCTACCCTGCCTCCATTCATCTGCCACAGAAACCCTCATTCAGCTTTTGTTATCACTTGACTATTGAGCCAGCCTCCGACATTCTACCCCCTGCAGATTTGAAGTCATTTAAAACCCTACTGCCCATGTGTTCATAGAATTTACAGTGCAGAAGGAGGCCATTCGGCCCATCGAGTCTGCACCAGCTCTTAGAAAGAGCACCCCACCCAAGGTCCACACCTCCACCCTATCCCCATAACCTAGTAACCTCACCCAACACGAAGGGCAATTTTGGACACTATGGGCAACTTAGCATGGCCAATCCACCTAACCTGCACATCTTTGGACTGTGGGAGGAAACCGGAGCACAGGGAGGAAACCCACGCACACACGGGGAGGATGTGCAGACTCCGCACAGACAGTGACCCAAGCCGGAATCGAGCCTGTAACCCTGGAGCTGTGAAGCAATTGTGCTATCCACAATGCTACCGTGCTGCCCAAAATTAGCTCGCTCCAAGTCCTCTTCACCCATCGCCTCTGCATTTGCTGACTTACAATCGTTTCCAGTTAAGCAACACCTCAATTTCAAATCCATCCATGGCATTAATCCCTGCAATCTCCTTCACTCCCATAATTTTCTGTGACTTGCGTTCCTCTAATTCCAGTCTCTTGAGCATCCCAAATGTTAATCATTCCACCATTAGCGACGGGCTTTGTCTTTAGCTTCCTAAATTTTATGCTCTGGAATATTCTTCTTCAATCTTTCTACTTCCCTACCTCGCTTTCCTTTAAAACACTCATTAACATTGATCTCTTTGACCCAGCTTTAAGTCACCTGCCCCAATACAATATCACCTGACGGGCTCAATGTCAAATTTTGCCTTCCAACTCTCCTGTGGAGCACCGTCGGGCAATTTAGTACACTAGGCTGCTGTATAAAGATAAGTTGTTGTTGTTGTAGCCTACTGCACTTTACAAGGTCAATCGGTTGCCCTGCCCAGTCAGCCATACTGAACAAAGAATCGGTACACGCCAGCCATACCTTTGGAAGCTATAGGAAAGGCCCGGAGCAGATTGTTTCCAGCTAGATGCTGCAATTTGTGAGGAGAACGCCGAACCACCAGAGCGGCGGCGGCCCGCAGAACACTCAGCACCGCCATCTTTGTTGCTCTCAGATCACTGCAGCGGTCACACTAAGCGTAAATCGGCGGGCGCCATCTTTGATCAAGGCAACAGGATCAGCCATCATATTCTACAATAAGACAGGTGGTTGTTTTAATAAACCTCGAAATTGTATCCTTCCTAGTTTTGAAGAACCTTTGTGAAGGGCTAAAGTGAGCGCTGACAAAAGGAGAGCATTTTCAGTTTTTATTTAAGATTATCAGCATCCGCAGTATTTTATTTTGGTACTGACACATAGACTGGGCAGTCCTGGCCTCAGAAACACAGTGCAATCTTTAGATATCTATTTAGGGACGGAAAACGACCGAAAACTAATTTCGGTTTTCATATTGACCAATGAGCGACTCGGAAGGCCGGTTGCCTGGTTACCGGCGGCGCTGTGACTTGTGGGTGGAAGATGGCGGCGCGCATCGCGAGCTGGTGCAGACGGTTTAATGGCATCTTCAGAGGCGGGGTCGGCGCGTGAGTACCTGGGGGTAGGGGCGAGGGCGAGGGGAATACCTGGTATCAGGGAAGGTGGTTGGAGCTCAATCATCTCAGCTCTAGTACATCACTGCAGGAGTTCCTCAGGGCAGTGACCTAGGCCCAACCATCTACAGCTGCTTCATCAATGACCTCCCTTCCATCATAAGATCAGAAATGGGGATGTTCACCACCATTCGCCACTTCTCCCGGGTACTGAAGCAGCCCATCTCCAAATGCAGCAAGACCTGGAAAAGTGATATTCACATTACACATTTCCTACAAGAGAAGATCTAACCACAGCCCTTTGACATTCAACAGCATTAGCATCGCTGAACCCCCCCCCCAACAATCAACATCTGGGGCCTACCATTGACCAGAAACTGAACTAGACTACCCAGCTGTGGCTACCGGAGCAGGTCAAAGGCTAGGAATCCTACGGCGAGTAACTCACCTCCTGCCCCCCCCCCCCCCCCCCCCCCCAAGCCTATACAAGGCACAAGCCTGGAATGTGATGGCATAATCTCCACTTGTCTGGATGAGTGCAGCTCCAACAACCCTCAACACCACCCAGGATCCCACTTGATTGGCACCCCATCCACAAACATTCTCCCTCTGCCATGGCTGAACAGAGGCAGCAGTGTGTGCCATCTACAAGATGCACTGCAGGAACTCATCAAGACTTCCTAGACAGAAGCTTCCAAATCCACGGCTACTACCACCAAGAAGGACAAGAGCAAAAGATGCATTGAAACACCATATATTCAAGTTCCCCTCCAAGCCACGCACAATTATACCGTGGAAATATATTGCCCTTTCCTTTACTGTTGCTGGGTCAGAAACCTGGAACTCTCCCTAACAGCATTGTGGGTATACTTACACCACCATCTCAAGAGCAATGAGATGGGCAATAAATGCTGACCTAGCCTGCGACGTCCATGCCACATGAACACATTTTTTTTTAATTGCAGAATAGTGGGTATGATTTAATGGCCTTGTGACTCCCAATGGCGTTTGCAAGAGGGTCGGCCGCATCGAGAAGAGCTCCCGCCGATGGCCACTATTTGAAGCGCTTTTGGGGGTTTCCCCGATTCTTCACTCTCTCTTCCCCCCCCCCCCCCCCCGATTATTGGCGGCCTTTGGGGCCGTCCCGGGTAGCCTTTGGGGCCATCCCGGGTAGCAAGTGGGGCTGGTTTGAAAACCGGCGAGGAACCCCGCGCGGGTGTCGGGCGGCGGGTGCTGAGGCGTCGGGCCCAGCGCGGAGGTCGGAGCAGCGGGGGCGGAACTAAACGGAGGCCGAGGCGGCAGGCCCGAAGCCAGGACGCGATGTAGGTGAGATGCCCCACATCAGATGGCTCCCGCCTAGACTGTGGTGAGAAGATTGAAGTCTGGTCCCAGGGAAATTCTGGAGGAATACAAAAAAGAAGAGAAAGAAGTTTTAAAGAAAGCGGATTACAGGGTCAACGGCAGGGTTCTGAGGAATGTGGAGGAACAGAGAGATCTTGGGGTTCATGTCCACGGATCTCTGAAGGTTGCCACTCGAGTAGATAGAGCCGTGAAGAAGGCCGAAAGTGTGTTAGCGTTTATTAACAGGGGGCTTGAGTTTAAGAGCCTTGGGGTTATGCTGCAACTGTACAGGACCCTGGTGAGACCGCATTTGGAGTATTGTGTGCAGTTCTGGTCACCTCACTATAGGAGGGATGTGGAAGCATTGGAAAGGGTGCAAAGGCGATTTACCAGGATGCTGCCTGGTTGGAAGGTAGGTCTTATGAGGAAAGGTTGAGGGAGCCTGGGCTTTTCTCTTTGGAGTGGAAGAGGATGGGAGGCGACTTAATAGAGGTTTATAAGATGATGAGGGAGATAGATAGAGTGGATGTTCAGAGATTATTTCCTCGGGTGGATGTAGATGTTACAAGGGGGCATAACTATAAGGTTCGGGGTGGGAGATTTAGGAGGGATGTCCGAGGTAGGTTCTTTACTCAGAGAATGGTTAGGGTGTGGAATGGACTGTCTGTGGGACTAGGCAGGGATGTCCTATGTCCCCCCTGCTGTTTGCACTCGCGATTGAGCCATTGGCCATCGCATTAAGAAGGTCGGGGGTATGGAAAGGAATAGTGCCGGGGGGGAATAGAGCATCGGGTGTCCTTATATGCCGATGATTTGCTGTTATACGTGTCAGAACCGAGTGTGTCGATAGGGGGAATATTGGAGCTGCTTCGAGTGTTTACGTCTTTCTCGGGGTACAAACTAAATCTAGACAAGAGTGAGTATTTTGTGGTGTCTCGGCCAGGGGTGTGGGGGCTGCCATTCCGTAGGGCAGGAACTCACTTTAGGTACCTGGGGGTGCAGGTTGCCCGGGAGTGAGGGGGGGGGGTGCTCCGCAGGTATAACATTTCTAGTTAGGTGGGGAGAGTGAAAGTTGATCTGTCAAGGTGGGGTGGTCTCTTCTGTCACTGGCGGGTTGGGTACAGGCGGTTAAAATGAACGTGCTGCCGCGATTTCTGTTTATTTTTCATGCCTGCGATTTTCCTGCCAAAGGCTTTTTTCAGAGAGATTGAGGGAAGGATTACTTCGTTCATACGGGCAGGGAAAGTGGCTTGAGTTAGAAAGGTGTGGCTACAGAGGGGAAGGCAGACGGGGTTTGGGTCTTCCGAACCTGATGTATTACTATTGGGCGGCGAATGTGGAGAAGGTGCGGAGCTGGGTCAGAGCGAGGAGAGTTTGTGCAGGGGGTCGGGATTCAAAGTACTGGCAACAGCGCCGCTCCCGATAGCCCCGGGGAAGTACTCGGGCGGGGGGGGGGGGGGGTCCGGTAATAATAGCTTCATTGAGAATTTGGAGCCAGTTTCGCCAACACTTCGGGTTGGGGGCAGGGTCAAGGGAAAAGCCGATATGAGAGAACCACTGATTTGAGCCAGGGAGGTGGGATGGAAATTTTCGGAAATGGGAGGAGAAGGGGATTAAGACACTAAAAGATTTGTTTCTTAGGGGTCGGTTTGCAGGTCTGAAGGAGCTGGAAGCGAAGTATGGGCTGGAGCAGGGGGAAATGTTTCGATACATGCAGGTTCGAGATTTTGCCAGAAAGGAGGTACAGAGCTTCCCGGTGGAGCCGGCCTCCACACTGCTGGAGGAGGTGCTGATGACGGGGGGACTGGAGAAGGGGGTTGTGTCAGCGGTTTACGGAGCTATTTTGGGAGAGGAGAAGGCACCACCGGAAGGGATCAAAGCAAAGTGGGAGGAAGAATTGGGAGAGGATATGGAGGAGGGGTTCTGGTGTGAGGTGCTCCGGAGAGTGAATGCCTCCACCTCATGCACGAGGATGGGGCTGATACAGCTGAAGTTGGTATATAGAGCACACCTCACGTGGGCGAGGATGAGCCGATTCTTTGAAGGAGTAGAAGATGTGTGTGAACGTTGCGGGGAGGGCTAATCACGTTCATATGTTTTGGTCCTGTCCAAAGCTAGAGGATTACTGGAAGGAGGTTTTTAGGGTAATTTCTAAAGTGGTGCACGTGAAACTGGACTCGGGGGCCCTATTCGGGGTGTTGGACCAGCCAGGGTTGGAAACGGGTGCAGCGGCAGATGTTGTAGCCTTCGCCTCGTTGATCGCCCGAAGGCAGATCCTGATGGGATGGAGAGCAACCTCTCCACCCTGTGCCCTGGCGTGGCGGGGGGACTTGGAATTCTTGACTCTTGAGAAGGTTAAGTTTGAACTGAGGGGAAGGATGGAGGGGTTCTCCAATTCATGGGCATTATTCATCATGCACTTTCAAGAACTGGATAACATCGGACATTAGTTGGGGGTGGTGAGTGGCAGGGTTGGGGGGAGGGGGGCAGTGTGTGTTAATGGTGACTATGATTTGGGGATTGACATATTTGTTACTGATTATTGTTTGTTGTTGGTGGGTGTAAATTTGGGAGAAAATGTGAAAAAGGAGAATAAAAAATATTTTTTAAAAAGTTTAATGGCCTTGTGACACAGCTGTTGAATCTTGCACGATGCCTCACGAGATTCGGCGCGCAAAATTTAACAAGATCTCTCAAGATGCCGCGATCTGGATCTCACCCTCGATAGGCAAAACCCAGATTAACATATTTAAATTAACCATTAGGCTCATTGAAACACGGTAGCACAGTGGTTAGCTGCTTCACATTGCCAGAGACACAGGTTCAATTTCCTGCTTGGGTCACTGTCTGTGGAGTCTGCACGTTCTCCCCTCGTCGCATGGATTTCCTCCGGGTGCTCCAGTTTCCTCCAAGTCCCAAAAGATGTGCTTATTCAGTGAATTGGACACTCTGAATTCTCCCTCAATGTATCTGAACAGGCGCCGGAGTCTGGTGACTAGGGGATTTTCACAGTAACTTCATTGCAGTGTTAATGTCAGCCTAATTGTGACACTAATAAAGATTATTATATGTTTGCAACATATTCTCCCAGGGCGTAGTTTATCACTGGTTTCTACAAACATGGACCAGGCATAATGGCAACTGGGGGGTGGATGTGTCCCAGGCCATTAGAGAACTTCCCCCCCCCCCCGCCCCCCCGGTGGTCGGGCTCTGGGCCTGTCAGTGCCAGGGTGCCAACATGGCACTACCAGGCTGGCAGGGGCACTGGAAGTGCTCGGATGCCTGGTTCCCATGCCCTGGATTGGCTCTGGAGGTGCCTTGCCTTTAGGAAGTGGGGTGAGATGGTGTTTGAGGAACCCTAAGAGGTAAGTTGGGTGCAGTTGGAGGGGGGGTGGGTGGATGTCCGGAGGCCGCAATGGAGTGTTGGGGAGGGGGTCGAAAGATCAGGGCGCATTTCAAAATGACACCCCGATCTGCAAATACACTTCCTACACTGGTGAACTAAGCTCGTCAGTGCAGGAAATCAGGTAAGTGTGGCTCCGGCAGAGCGTGCCTCGCCAAGGCCCCAAAAAGTGCTGTTAAGTAGCAGTGTCGTTCTCGCCGCCAAGCAGGACTCTGTTTTTGTCCCATTAAGTCAACCCTATGTCTTTAATATACACACTTCCCAGGACTTGGCTCAGCTGTAAATTCTAGATGGGAGCAGATGGCAGCTTTGGTTCTTTAAGTTCTTGGAGGAGTTTGACCGTTTAAATAATTACATATGGCATTGTAAGTAACCTGTGGGACCTGGAAAAGGGAAAACAAAGATGTACTCACAAATAGCAGTGTGACAGAAGTTAATAACCTCAAAAATGTAATAACATTTTGTTAGCTGATCACACAAGTAACAGCATCCAAGATGCTCGACTAAGCAAAGTATGATTTATAATGGGAGGAAACAAGAAAGGAATGAAAATGTCTATCAAGAAACATGTCCATTTGGAGCTCCTGAAATGATGGACATTGAAACAAAATGGAATATTTCAATGAATCATTGTTCATTAAGTTGATTTGTAAACTGAAGATGGCATTCCATAACTTGTCAACATGTTCCATGTTCCTTTTATTAAAGGGAAAACTTGACCAAGTTTCAGAAAATTGGGCTAGGATCGAGCCTGAGTCTACAGTGTAGATCCCTGCACACTTCTGATTTCTGTCAAGGGCTGGAGGAATTCTTTGATGACCGTAAGAACTGGGGAGAACAGACTGTAAAATCTGGTAAGTTGTTTTTTGCAAAATCCTACATTGATACTTTCTAAACACATTTACATGTGACATTTACATAATTTTGAACTATTTATTGTAGGTTGTCTTTATATAAACTTTTAATTTAAAAGAAACTAGCATGATGCACTTCCAAAGTACAGAATGTCTTTTTCCTCAAATCAGTTGTCATAATTGATTGATGTCTCCTCTCTCTCTCCTTCATACCTATAGTTATCTATAATTTAATGGCATCAGACACATTGCTGGTCTAAATCCATCTACTTTTTCAACTGTTTTCCCTCACATTAATTTTTGCAGTGCAATTAACCATTGTCTCCATGTTCTTTGAGACAATAAACATTTTATTTGAATTATTGGTAGTTTCTTCATGTCTCTCACTAATCTAATTAACTGTTACAACCCGAGTGGCTTTTCATTATTTTTGATCTATCTTCTCTGTCCACAAGTCGATCTTCGTCACCTCTAATTCTAAAACTACTTTCTTTAACATATCAAACAATTATTTTCCACACAATTTTTACCTTATAAAACCCAAATCTTCAATAAGGATGCCATTGATGGAGAAGTTTTTCCAACAATTCAAACAAAATATTAGAAAACTGGTAATCGCCTTTTGATAAAATAATCTGTCAATTCCAGCCTGCGGCCTTTTATGTTCTAGTATTGTTTGTTTCTATTCTAATAGTTTGATAGCCATTCCACTTTCATGGCTGTTCCAATCTGTAAACATACCACCCACCCTATCTGCTCTTCCTCCACTTTATGTTGAATTTGAAATTTATAAATTTTTTCAATTGTTTTTCTAGGATCTCAAAGTTGTAAAACTTGTTACTCACACCCTTTCCTTCCTCCGGTTTTCAGGATATTACAACCCAAGCTAAACACATTTAATCACTATTTAATATAACATATCTTTTTCAACCCTGGTAATTTGTACTTTTATAGGATTCGTCTTCCACCTTGATTGTGGAATCTAAATTGTGCTATTGGACTTGCTTTCTAGGCGCACCTTGGACAGCAAAACAGCTACGAATAAAAAGCAATGAAGATTTACACAAGCTCTGGTACATTTTATGGTGCTTTAGTTGTATAGTCTAATCCCAGATGTTTAAAATAATTTCCTACTGTGAGAAAAGTACTTTAGTGATGATTGTCATTTGGCATGGACTGGATGGGCTAAATTGTCGTCCCTGTTGTAACCATTCTGGGCTGTATGTTTGTTTGGAAAAGTCAATTTTCTTGATCCTGAGCTTTCTTTCACTTGTTTGTGTTTCATGATAACATTAATTATATTCTTGCTGCAGGTATGTCCTTCTCAAAGAAAAGAATATGCTTTTGACTTTAGAGCAAGAAGCAAAGCGACAACGATTACAAATGCCAAGTCCAGAGCGCGTAAAGAAAGTAAGGAATAAACTGCCAGACTATTCTGGACCTAATACTTCTTGATTTTAATTCACATTGTAAAACTACAATACTTTCCAAAGATGAATTAAAAAGGTTTGCCACAATTTAAGTTAGCTGTGGTTCTGTGTGACTTGGGTTTGACTCAGCAGCTTATCATGGTCTTCTTCAACTATTCCAGTCCACAAATATTGCACACTAATTATAACAGAGGTGTATTCTCTGGTTTCCATATTTGAAAGATATAGTCAAAAATGTCCTATTATTAATAGGTAGAACGATCTATGGCAAGAATTGACTCAATTGTTCAAGAACGTGAAGATGCTCTGAGACTGCTGCAGACTGGACAGGAAAAAGGCCGTCCTGGAGCTTGGAGGAGGGACATCTTTGGGCACAACATATGGTGAGAAACAAGTTTGTTTATTACATTGAAATGTATTTTGCCAGATGTGCATATCTTTCATAAAAAACACATATTTAAACTTTGGTTTTGAGTTCTCATTGTTACAGAGGCTGTGTTAGAATTGAATTATTTTCTTCTGTTATGTTAACATTTCAATCGATCCAGAGTGTCTAAAATTATCTAAAGGTGAAGGATTAGTCAATTCTCTAAATAGTTCAGAAGTAAAAGCTATGTAAATATAAAAATGTGGTATGGCAGATCTACACATAAAGACAATTCAAAACACAATTAGATTTATTATGGAATTGTCCATTGAGGCCTGGTGTGGGGCCAAAGCCCACAGCTTTCACCGCGGTCCAAGAATATTACCACTGAGCAAGCCGATGAATAGAACAGACTGGTATTAATCATTCTGGTATGGTATGCTCACTATCAAAGTTATACAAATATCAAACGTACAATATTAAATAATATTACGCAGGATGCCAGAACTTGAGGAGCAGCAATCGGTTCTATTATTTTTTACTTGTACTGCATGCGTTTTTAATGGCTGATAGAAATGGAAGAATTTAAAAATACAGAATCACTGAAAACAGGAATATTATGGAGCTTAATTTGAAATTTTGATGGTTATCATGAACTTGATGTGATGAGACTTCCCAATCCAAAAACAAATAATCCTACCATGGAAATTTTCCAGAATCAGTGAATCCACCAGTTTTATTCAAGGTAGTTTGCATTCTAATACTGTCTGCTGTTATACTAAGTTTCCATGTTACAGTTGATAAATTGGTGAAATAGAAAGTGGTGGGCATGTATTTTATCGGTTTCTTCTTACTAGGCACAAATTTAGGGAATGGCCCATTCCTTGGTACCTAAACAAGATATACAGAAGAAAACGATTTTACACACCACCATTCGTGGATATTTTTGTGAGGTAATAAATCAGATTTTTATCGGTTTAGCATTCAGCTGAATTTACAATGTTTACAGTAATGTCACCCATTAATTTTTTAACCATACATGTGATATTTCAGAGCAAGAGCATACAAAATAGGAGCAGTAGGCCATTCAGCCCCTTGATCCTGCCATTCATTAAGATCATGGCTGATCTGTTTGTTTCCAGTTTATAGCTTGATGGGCGCCACCCTGTATCAAATATAGCTGACCAGGAGTCCCTCCCACTCTTACCGCGAGCCATCAATGTTGGGCGCCAGGTCCTGCAGAGAGACCGTGTCCTGTCGGCCGTCTGGGTACACCACGTAGGCGTACTGCAGATTTGCGTGGAGTAGATGTACCTTCTCCACCAGTGGGTCTGATTTGTGCACCCGCACATGTTTCCGGAGCAGAATGGGTCCCGGGGCTGCAACAGTAATGGACTCGCCAACACGAAGGGCATTCAAATGGTCATTGGATAGACATATGGACGATAAGGGAATAGTGTAGATGGGCTTTAGAGTGGTTTCACAGGTCGGAGCAACATTGAGGGCTGATGGGCCTGTACTGTGCTGTAATGTTTTAACTTGTTTTTCGGTAAAATTTATTTAAACATGACATTGTGGTAAAAGATAGAGTTAATACCCTAGCGGTCTCGACACCAAACTAAAGCTTAACTTGAACTTTACCAAAAGTGTCACCCAACCAGGAAACCAGTACTGTGTGGCCTGTGCTGCTTTGCTACTGGAAGATTTTTTCTGTAGCTATAAATAAACTCAACTAATTAAAAACATACAGATCTCAAATCTGAATATCCACCAATACAGACTTACGATGGCCTGTTCAGTGGCATTAGGTATGGTTTTTACAAAAGACTCCACCTTGGAAGAGTAGGTGAAAAACAAAACAATACTCCTTCCCAGCTAGCATTCAGTGATAACAGCTAGAAATGGGTGGAGGGCAGCAGTAGACTGCTCTGGTGCATAAGTGTGAAGAATGGCACTTGGCCAGGTACCATACCCTCTCAAATTTGTTATATAGTGCCTTTGGCATCCCAAGATACTTTACAGAAGCATTGCTAAGCATACAAGCAATATTAAGGCAGATAAGGAAAAGCTTGATCAATGAGGTAGATATTAAGGAGGATCTTAGAGAGCTGGAAGGATTTAGGGAGGAAATGTCAGAGCTTTGGAGGTAAAGGTTGCCTCCAAATGGTGGATAAATTAAAATCTGGGATGCTAAGATGTCAGCAATGGAGAAGCATAGATATCTTGGAGAGTTACAGGGCTGGAACAGTTTAGCGATGGAGGAGCACAGGATTTCAAAATAGGAATGAGAATTTAAGTCTTTTTTTAAAACCAGGAGATAATGTAAGTCAGTAGGGACTGATCGGTGAACAAAGTTTTAGATGAGCACATCACTAGAATGAGGGGGGCTAGCCAGGAGTTAATTTGAATAGTCCGGTCTAGTGGCAACAAAATAAATAGATGAGGCAGGAGTAGTCAAGCAGTAATTGGAGGATGGAATAGATAACCTTAGTGAGGGCACAATATGGGCGTTTGGAAGCTTATCCCAGGGTCAAAAAAGGCAGCAAGGTTGCAAACAATTTGGTTCATCTTCAGGCAGTTGCCAGAGAGCATGGAGTTATTGGCAGGGACTGATGACTTTGGTCTTCCCAATGTTTAGTTGAAGTAAATCTTTGCTCATTCAGTACTGGATGTTTTACAAGCAGTCTGATAATTCAGAGACAGTGAGGGTCGAGGGAGAAATTAGCAAAATGGTATCATGCAAAAAACCAAACTTTATTTTATTTGTGCTAGGCGACGTATTGAAAAACATCTATATAAAAAGAACAATGCCGAGAAGGCAAAAAAGGAGGAAGAAAAAGTTCTACGTGAAAAATTCCCTCAGCGATCTGCATCAGCACAAAGTTAACCTTGCAATGTGAAGAAAATGTACAAATGTGAAAATAAACTTGTAAATAAAAAGATGTTTTATTGTCTGGAGTTGCATAATTTAAACAGTCTATGCAAGTTTGTTTTGAAGTACACATACAAATTGTAAATTGATAAGGATTATTGCAGGTAGGTTTATCCCACTGTTCCTTCTAGATTCACCTTCGGCTGACATGTAAACAACTGATTCAATAAAAGGCACAAGATAAACTGTTACAAAAATATCACTAGTGTGACATATTTGGTGTTATTTGAACATGGCATGATTTGCATCTAATACAAATAGTAAATTGAAGCAGTTTATAAATGTATGTCTTTGGGGACCCAGTTGATCAATAAAATTGGCTGAACAGTTTTTAAAAAAACCTTTATAAAATATACATTAGTATCTAGCCACTATACAAAGAAACCCATAAAAAAAGTGTACAAGAGGTTGAGCACTGTTCCTGAGAACCCTACTTGGGACAAAAGAAAATAAGACAGTTGTAAAACCTTCACAGGTAACGTATCCATAACTAATTTCTTTAAGTTCAAGGGCATTTTCTTTCAACACATTGCTTCCCTCCTTCTTCATATTCCTGCTTAGAGATCCACATCTGCTGGAATGTACCCTTTAAAACATTAAAAATTCAGCTCAGCGTTAGTGGAACAAAGATGCCACTCATTCACAATTATTTTACACATCGCAGCACTAAGTGACTAGAGTACAGAAAGCAGACAGAGTGTAAAATACATGCTTTTCACTCAACAGCACTGGAACCTCATTTTCATTTCTACAAATGATCTAAACTTGGGTATAAGTTAAACCATAGCAGTTTGTTATAAATAAGAGGATTGTTTAGGTTATGGACAGTTATGAGTGGCAGACAAATAGAGGTTGTACTTCAATAAAGGGAAATTATGCAGATCATATTCTGTCCCCAATGCACTGAATTAAGGGGTATAGATGTTTCTCCCCCCCCCGGAAGACCAGCAAATTCTGAAATCTAGCACAGATCCAACTTTTTTCTCCCACAGTTGAGGTACTTGATCTGTCGGAAGTATTCGGAAACGAAAGAATATGAAATGACGGACCTGGGACTATATTGTAATGCTGAATTATATACTTAAAGCAAGAGGTCTGGACAAGTGGCTGGAAAGCCAAGGTGGCCCTGCCTCGGTTGTTTGCAGGACTCCTAGCTGTGTTTTGGTGGGGTGGGGAGGGACATGGGTCAGGCATCTAATTAGATGCCATGAGAGCTGTTGTCCCTTCAAAGGAAAACAGCCGACCCCAGGCCACTGCCATTGCTTGCACTGCACCTGGAGGATGACATCATGGAAGGATGATGCAAAGAGCAGCACGGGGCACAGTGGTTAGCACTGCTGCTTATGGTGCCAAAGACCCGGGTTCGAATCCCGACTAAACTGCCCTTAAAAAATGGAAGGATGATGCCTGCTAAGTTGGCTCAATGGGCATTGGGGCCAGTCAAGCAAGCTTGGGGGGCAAAGAGAAGGGTGCACTCCCACAACTCAGCTGGAACTCGCTTTAGTTCACCAGTTGGTCTTCCCAGGCATGAGACGGCATACCTGCCACTGTCGCAGCATCGGTGAAAAGGTATGAGAGCAGAAGACCATGAGCAGTTCATTATTTCCTTCATCATTTTATGCCAAAGGGCACTTCCGCTTGTGACCATGGAGTGATTGGTCACAAAGGGCTGTTCCTGTTCAACGTCACAGAAAAGGGCTCTTTTTACCAAGATCCAGGTGGAATTGTGATGAAAAGGCGTAGGTGAATGTTAGAGGAGTAGTTTACCCCTGGAATGGTATGTCTTCTGATCACCAGACCCGGCAGAAAACAGTGAGAGGTTTGGCTGGAAAGGTGAAACAGTCTTGTGCTTCACAGACATCTCTTCCAGCATGCAGGTGGGGAACGGCAAGTTGTAAGGCCCCAGATACAGTAACTGATGACTTTTATCAAGGAGGAATTCCATAAACAGAGGAAAGAAATGCATGAGGACCATGCAAAGGCCATTGCAGAAGCTGTGGCACCCCTGAAGAGTACTTTGGAGCGGATGGAGAGGTGTTTGGAGGTGCAGGGGTCACAGATTAGGGAGATTGAAGGAGTGATCTTGGACCACAGTGATCGTGTGGTGGCTCTGGAGGCGGAGGTGGGGTTCCTAGGAGACCTTTGTAAAACGCTGAGGGCAAAGGTGGAGGAGCAGGAGACTGCCTCGAGAAGGCAGAACCTGCGAATAATGGGCCTGCCTGAAGGAGTGGAAGGTGTGAGTGCCACAAGGTAAGTCTTGAGGATGCTGGTGGCAGAAGGGGTGCTAGATAAGGCACCTGAAGTGGACCGAGCGCATAGGTTTCTGAGGCTAGAGCTGGGGAGCCGCCGCGAGCGGTGATCGTGAGACTCCATAAATTTGTGGAGAAAGAGAAAATTCTACGGTGGGCCAGGGAGAAGCGTAGCTGCGACATGGTAGGGAAATAACGTCCGGATATATCAGGACATCGGAGCAGAGTTGGCAAAACGGCGGGCAGATTTCAACAAGGCCAAGGCGGTGCTGTACCAGCGGCAGATCAATATTGGGGTGCTCTACCCGCCGAAATTCTGGGTGACGTTCGGAAGCCGGGAGTATTATTTCGAGACCCCAGAAGCGGCCGAAGACTTCATTAAGGAGCATAAACTGGGGGAGAACTGAGTGGACAATGCTTGGGAACCGGGGTGTTGGCACTACGTAATGGTCAGGAGCATGTTTGAAGTGGGTGTCGGGATTGAGGGATTTTCGCCTTTGTTTGTGGGGGGGGGGGGGGGGGGGGGTTCTGTTCAATGTTGAGATTGTAAGGAGTTGTAGGGGTGAAACTTTTATGTGGGGATGGATGTTCCCATCCGCCCTCCTGTTTTATGGGACTGTTTGTGTTTAACATCTGTTTGTTTGCTTTTGGAGAAGGCTACCTGGAGTTCAGGAGAAGTCCTTGTTTGGATGGGGGAGGGTAAGGCCAGCAGGAGACCTTCTTCTTTGAGCTGAGGAGGGGAGGGGGGGGGGGGGGGGGGGGAGGTCAATAGGATATGCCTTTGGGCAGGGGCAGCCACGCTAGCAGGTTATGCTGGTGAATGGAAGTGAGGTGGAAGGGGGGGGGGGGGGGGAAGTGGAAAAGTTTGGGGGGGGGGGGGAAGTGGAAAAGTTTGGGGGGGGGGGGTTCTGCGATACAGCAGGGGGTGAGGGATGACATGGTCAAGGGCGAAGAAAGGGGCCATTTGGGCTAGGTACAGAGTGGAAGGGGCAGGAATTAAGTGGGGAAGATGACGGACGGTAGAGGGGATTGGAGGCACAAGCCTCTGGTAAGGTTGGTTACGTGGAACGTCCGGGGACCGAATGGGCCGGTGAAAAGGTCGCAGGTTTTCACGCACCTCATGGGTTTGAAAGCGGGGGTTGTCTTTTTGCAGGAGACACACCTCCGTGTGAAGCACCAGGTTAGGTTAAGGAAGGGGTGGGGTCAGGCAGGTTTTTCACTCGGGGCTTGATTTGAAATCGAGGGCTGTGGCGATTTTAATGAGCAAAAAAATGGGATTCGTGAGTGCAAAGGAGGTGAGGGATGCAGGTGGGAGACATGTGATTGTGAGTGGGGTATTGGAAGGGGCACCGGTAGTGTTGGTAAATGTGTATGCCCCAAATTGGGATGATGTGGGTTTTATAAGGAGGTTGCTGGCAGCAATCCCAGATTTGGCCACGTACCAGTTGATCATGGGAGGAGATTTTAACTGTGTCCTGGAGCCGAGGGTGGATAGATCGAGCCCCAGGTCGATGGGTAGGGTACGAATGGCAAGGGAGCTGGGGGGGTTTATGGAGAGGATGGGTATGGTGGATCCATGACGCTTTCAGAACCCAGGGGGAAGGGAGTATTCCTTCTTTTCACACGTCTATAAGGTGTATTCGAGGATTGATTACTTTGTAGTGAGTCGGGAGATTTTGGTTGGGGTAGAGGGGGTAGAGTATGCGGGGATAGTTATCTCTGACCATGCACCCCACTGGCTGGATATTCGGTTCAGTACGGGATGAGAGCAGAGGCCAGAGTGGAGCTTTGACTCGGGGTTGTTGGTGGATGGAGGTTTTTGTGATAAGGTGCGGTTGGCGATTAGGGATTATGTGGAGGTCAATCAGAATGAGGAGTTGTCGGCGGGCATTTTTTGGGAAGCACTGAAGGCAGTGGTCCAGGGAGAAATTCTCATTTACGGTTCATGCGAATAAGGAAAGGAGGGCGGAACATGACCGTCTAGTGAGCGAGATAGTGGAGGTGGACAGGGAATATTAAGAGGGTGCCCACCGTGGAGGGATTGGGAGGAGGAAAAAGTTGCAGGGGCAATTTGACAGGCTGACAACGGGGAGGGCGATAGGGCAACTGCGTAGGGCAAGAGGGGTGCAATAAGAGTATAGGGAGAAGGCAAGCCGCATGCTGGCGTACCAGCTGCGGAGGCAGGCTGCGTCCAGGGAAATATTGAAGATTCGGGCTGGGGATGTGGCGTCAGAGCCAGGGAAGATAAATGAGGCATTTAGAGAGTATTACCAGGGACTTTATGAGGCAGACCCAGGAGGAGAGGAGGGGGACATGGGGTGGTTTCTGGACGAGCTGGAATTTCCCCAGGTGGAGGAAGCAAAGAGGCAGGCGTTGGAGGAGCCCCTGGGGCTGAGGGAGGTGCTGGATAGTATCGGATATGAAGTTGGGGAAGGCCCCTGGGCCGGATGGGTACCCGGCAGAATTTTATAAGGAATTTGCGGCGGACCTGGCACCACATCTGTTGGGGGCGTTTAATGAAGCACTGGAGAAGGGAGAGTTGCCGGAGACGATGAAGCAGGCAGTAATCACACTAATCCCCAAAAAAGGGAAGGATCTGGTGGAATGTGGGTCGTATAAACCCATATCACTATTGAAAGTATTGACTAAGTTGTTGGCGGGGAGGGTGGAGGATTGTGTCCCAGGGGTGGTTGCAGAAGATCAAACAGGCTTTGTGAAGGGCAGGCAGCTCGCAATTAATGTAAGACGGCTGTTGAATGTGGTGATGAATTAGTCGAGAGCTCTGGTCCCGGAAGTGGTGGTGTCCATGGATCGGAGAAAGCATTTGATCGGGTGGAGTGGCGGTACTTGTTCGAAGTTTTGGGAAGGTTTGGGTTTGGGCTGAGATTTGTGGTATGGGTGTGGTTGGTGTATGGCGCCAAGAGCGAGGGGGAGGACAAATGATATGAGCTCATGAAGCTTTGACTTATACAGGGGTACGCGCTGTCGCCGCTGTTTTTTGCGCTGGCCATAGAGCCATTGGCGATGGCTCTCAGGGGGTTGGCAGAGTGGCAGGGGATAATGAGGGGACAGAGGGAGCTTCGGGTGTCGCTCCCTGCCAATGACCTCTTGCTGTCTGTTTCGGATCCGTTGGGAGAGTATGGGATGGATTATGGGCCTGCTGGGGAGGTTTGGAGGGTTCTCGGGATACAAGCTGAATGTAGGGAAAAGCGAGGTATTCCCGGTGAATGAGCTGGCACAGCGGGCTAATTTAGGGGGGATGCCATTTACAGTAGCGAGGGATAGGTTTAGGTACTTGGGGATTCAGGTAACGAGGGAATGGACTGGGCTCCATAAGTGGAACTTAACGAAGCTGGTGGAGGAGGCCAGGGAGGATCTTAAGAGGTGGGATACACTGCACTTAACGTTGGCGGGGAGGGTCCAAGTGGTGAAAGTGAATTTTCTGCCGAGGTTCTAGTTTATCTTTCAGGCTCTCCCGATCTTTATACCAAAGGCCTTTTTTCAGAAAGTGGACACAATCATCTCTGAATTTGTACGGGCGGAGAAGGTGCCGAGGGTGGGGAGGACCCTGCTACAGAGGCAGAGGCAGCAGGAGGGGTTGGCGCTGCCAAACTTGCTTCATTATTATTGGGCGGCGAATGTGGACAAGGTGCAGCGGTGGTGGGAAGGAGAAGGGGTAGAGTGGGTTAGGATGGAGGAGGAATTTTGTAAGGGGTCTAGTTTGAGGGCTATGGTGATGGCAGCATTGCCAATGGCTCAGAGTAGGTATTCAGGGAGCCTAGTGGTGCAGTCCACGGTGAAGATATGGAATCAGCTGAGGGGGCATTTTAGGGTGGAAGGGACGTTGGTGCTAACGCCGCTGTGCGAGAATCTTAGGTTTGAGCCAGGGGAGATGGATAGTGTATACAGGAGGTGGAGGGAAGTGGGGCTGGTCAAGGTGAGGGATTTGTATTTGGAGGAAGGATTCGCCAGTCTGGAGGAGCTAAGGGAGAGGGTAGAGCTGCCGAGGGGTAGTGAGTTCAGGTATCTACAGGTTAGGGACTTTTCACGAAAGGTCTGGAAGGGGTTCCTTAGATTGCCGGGATACACCATGCTGGAGCGACTATATATATATATATATATAAAATATATATAAGTGGCTGGGGAAGCAGGGAGGCGAGCGGGTAGTGAAGATCAAGTTGAAATGGGAACAGAGTTGGGAATGGAGATCAATTGGGGAGTATGGAGTGAGGCACTGCGAAGGGTAAACGGGACCTCCTCTTGTGCAAGGATGAGCCTGATACAGTTTAAGGTGGTGCACAGGGTGCATATGACTCGGGCGTGAATGAGTGGGTTCTTTCAGGGGGTAGCAGATGAGTGTGAGAGGTGTGGGCGGGGGCCAACGAATCATGCGTACATGTTTTGGGGTTGTGAAAAATTGGGAAGATTCTGGGCGGGAGTGTTCGGGGTCTTAGCCAGGATAGTGGAGGAGGGAGTGGACCCGGACCTTGGTGGCGATATTTAGGGTTTCAGAGAAGCCGGAGCTCATGGAGAGGAGGAAGGCCGATGTCTTGGCCTTCGCCTCTCTGATTGCATGGTGACGAATTTTGCTGGAGTGGCGGTCGGCATCGCCACCGGGGGTAGCAGCATGGTTGGGTGACCTGTATGACTTCCTGCGGTTAGAGAAGATAAAGTATAAGTTAAGGGGCTCAGCAGGGGAGTTTGAGAAAAGGTGGGGTTTGTTTGTGACTGTGTTTGGGGAGCTGTTCGTCGTAGGGGGGTGGGTGATGGTGAGAGGGTGAGGAGGGGGGGGGGTAAAAAAAAAGGAGAAAAATCTGTACAAACTGTCTCGTTGATTGTTGGGAAGAATGTTTCCCCGGGGTGTTTATTTGCTGTAACCTACTTTGATACAAGTTTGAATAAAATGCGTTTTAAAAAAAGAAAATTATGCCAAAGGGCTTGTAAAATCCAGCCCATGATTCCTGCTGCACATAAAGGATTTCGATATGCTGTGCTTCTTGAAATTGGGACTCCAACTTTCTACTTAATAACAAATACAGTCGTGGAGGAAAGATTGTGTTCAATAAAGGTAACAAAGAGACTTATGGGCCTGAACTGTCAGAGTGCCAATTCAATCCCAATTGCCTGAAGTCCTGTCTCACCCGACCTTCTAACTCAGGCCGGGTGAGATCTAGGTCGCGCAGTGCATCCTCAGGATCCAGCATCGAGTGAAGCTCCATCGAAGGAAAGGAAGCCAAACCCCATTTCTAATGGCACTAGCTGACATAAAGCAGGTAAGTTGAATGATCCAGTGAAGTTTAAAGGTTTACAGCAGGCTAGGGATAATTGTATATGCTTAGTTGGTAGGGGAAGGAAAGAAAATACAAATTGGGCGGGGAGGGGTGGGAGGAGGTGAGTATCAGGCCTGGTAGGTGGGTGGGAGAAAGAGGCCCCATGAGGAGTTCCTGGTGGGTGTGGGGCAATCCTGTGGGAAGGGGATGGTTGGTGTGGATCTGTGCAACAGTTACCCTGAATGTAGAGGAGGTTTTAATTGTTCTAACCTTTTCTGGGTAATTATTGGTGTAACCCAGTTGGAGCCATCCAAAGTTTGCGATTTAAATCACATTTTTCAAATGCTCCCAATGCATGGCAATTGCTGTGCAAAGCTTACTGGGAACTTCTCAAGGAGATTCCCGGTGCATTTCTGGTGCATCCCCTCCCCCAATACAATGTCCTAGCGCTCGCAGGTTATGGCCCGTTATTTATGTAGATTTAAAATAATATTGCACAAAAATTAAAAGACACCAAAATGACATCTGTAAAATACTTTAAAAAGTAAAAGCTAAAAATTACTACTCACCAAAGAAGCTAGAATAGAGCCACCAATCCAGGAGCTAAATCTCCGTTCCACTGTGGTGTTATTGGCCATTAACTTCAACCGCATGCTCTGAAAACAGTATTACCAATTTTGTTAGTGTATTTTTTGTACATATCTTGCTACTGAAGTTTAGGAGACCACATAGCTTGCTTTTGTTTTGGTCTGCAGGAGAAAAAAAGTGACCGAATGTCAAATTTTCAAAATCTGACTTGATGTGCAAGGGTATAAAATTACAAAATCATACCCTGGTGCTAGAATCAGATATCACTTGACTGCAAGAGGTTGTGCACCTTATAAAGAAAATATCCGATGCCGAGAGCCTGAGGGTCAATGTAGAATACTTAGTTGGAACTTAAATTATTGAAAAAGACTTTGCTCTCTCCAACTTGCAGCCCATCCCTCAACCATCCCTGCTCCCCACAGAGTGTCTGTAATTCTTCATTAACCCCAAGATGGGGGTGATGAGTATATTCATATGTATATTTTGAGAATGAGATCAATAGATTTTTGTCCACCTGTCAAGGGATATGGAGGTAGGGAGGGAAAGCAGAGAGGAAGATGATGATCCGTCATGATCTGACTGAATGGCTGACCTAGCTCGAGGGGCCATTTGGCTTATTTCTGTTCGTAATCCCTCTGAATTGGGTTAGAGTATACCAGGACTTCCAGTCACATGATGCAGAAACAGTAAGTGCTCATAAGTACACCTCAATTGACTTAAATGGTTCTCTTCAAAACCTTTTATCCTTCATCAAATTCAATTATTCTCGCTCAAAGGTTAATACACATTAAAAAATAAATGCATGTTATGCTTCTTAACAACTGTTTGGCCCAAAATATTAACCTTTCAGCCAGTGAATGACCAACTCCAACTTTTTCTACAATTCCTCTGTGGCATTATGAGCATAAACAATGTCGGGATTAGTAGATATGCTGGCCTTAACAATTAGGTCCAAACCTCAAGACAATTAGAAAAGCAAAATTAATGGCCCACATTTTGTGTAAAAATACCATATCAGTACTCACTATTAAAGTGTTAATCAGATAGCGACCGCAAGTGGGCAGATAAACATGGAAATTAGGAAGCTACTCCTCCCGAAGCTGCAGTATACTAATATCTTGCCAAGACTTGGAACATAATAAAACATGTGGAAGGATGTGAAGTAGTAATACTTTTGTGATGTATATGTAATAAACTCGCCAGACAAGTTAGGCTTGAGCATTCCAGTGTTAATTAATTTTTTGATGGTGTGGTTTAAGTCTTAGTTACTACCAATCTCTCTGCCACTGAAAATTGTCCCAAGTGTGGAGTTCATTCTTTCAGAATGAAACTATTGTTTGAATTTTTAAATAAATAAACTATTTTTTCTTAATCCCATCTTTCATTCCCTCTCTATTTTACTTTCTGTAGATGATTTGACATTGAATTTACTTTCCGATGTTACTTTCTGTAGATGATTTGACATTGAATTTACTTCCCGTAGATGATTTGATATTGAATTTACTTTCCTATTTTACTTTCTGTAGATGATTTGACATTGAATTTACTTTCTTGACAGGCTGCATCTTTCAGTAAAGAGTCTTCAATCTGATTGGTTATGATAAAGATTTGCTTGCCCTTTTCACACAATATCAAAGCTCCTGTCGAGGGTGCTGCTTTGAAATGGTTTTCTCATCACAGCAAGTTCCGGTACAAAAGCCCATAGAAAGTATGTGGGAAAGTGCAAGTGTAATGAATTGTCAGCATCTTCGTTCACTGCTAATCAAGTTCAGGCCAAATCTGCAAAATGGAATACTACTAGTTTGTGCCCCACAGTCCAGAATATCTCTCCTTAAGAGTTTCTTCAGCAAGCAAAGTATATGCCAGCAGACCAAAATAAAATATATGCTTGTTGACCAAAGTAAAAGTTATTCATTCATCAGATGATAAACTAATGGGTTTACTTCAGAGAAATTATATGTAACTGATACTCACAGGTGGGGTTTTTTGGGAAAGCTCCCTGTTCAAACGGTCTGTAAAACTCTGTATCAATGTGTTTCCACCTGCTGCAATCACACTGCCATATAAACCCTGAGAAAAATACCCAAAACAGCAGTTAATAACAGCCATTAGCTAGAGATAGATTCAGCATTGTTGGTTGCCAAAGAGTTCTACCACCGTTTCCTTTAGAATAGTTTCCCAATTTCACCCGTGAAAAGTCTGGATCTTAAGTTTTGATCCAAATTTCCTAGTCCTCTTAACCAGTGGAAATAGTTTATTTATCCATGCCATCCGTTTCTTGAAAACCTCTACATTCCAGGGAATACCATCCTAGTTTCTGTGATCTCTTCTATTGCTTTAACCTTTCAGGTATCATGCTGGTAAATTCCTCCTCTCCTCTCTCTTTTCCCTTCTCTTCTTTTCCCTTCTCTTTCTTTCTCTCTCCCCCCCCCCCCCCCCCCCCCCCCCGGTCCTCCAGATATAAAGGCCAACATTCCATTTGTCTCTCTGGATTGTTTTGTGTACCTATTCACGACACATTAAATGATCTCCGTACCTGGATTCCCCCAGTCTCTTTGAACCTCTGCTATTTCTAGTTTTCACCTTTTAATTGAAAGAGCTATTCACTTGTATTGTCATTGTTTTAATAGTGAATTTTTTTCTTTATTCTTTCATGGGATATGGACATCACTGGCAAGGCCAACATTTGTTTTCCATTGCTAACTTTCCTTGAACTGAGTGGTTTGCGAGGCCATTTCAGAGGGCAGTTGACAGACAATCACGTTACTAAGGGTCTGGCGTCGCATGTAGGCCAGCTAAGGTTGGCAGATTTCCTTCCCTAAAGGACATTGAGTAACATAAATGTTAAAAGATTTTATTGTTGAGAGCCTTGAATTTGATTAATCAAATTGAATTGATCTCCAATAACTGTGTTAGTTCTGATAACTATAATTGATGTTAAATGTAAGTCAGCATCTCTTATGATAAATATAAGTAAGCATCTCTGAAGGTCAGTGATCAGAGAGACATGTTTAGGTTTGGTTGAAAACTTAAAGTCTTCCTTTTACTTTAAAGTGGAGATAGACTTCCTGTCTGTTTCCGGGCGGTGTCTGTTACACATTCCCAGCTTTTGGATTTTAAATTCCCTTATAAAGCAATTGCATTTAGATAGGTTTTTGCTGTATTGTCACCGCAGGTACAACACTCACCGGTCTAATATCAATGTCACACATTCCAACACTCGTGGTCACCACATGGCTGACACCCAGCATTGTGTTTCCAGATAAACCCTGAATGTACAGAAATAATTCTGAGTACTGAGGTGAATAAAAACAGCTGTTCATAATTCAGCTGGACAGTTACAAACAATGATGCATTTTACATGATCCAAAAAAAGTATTTGGTTGAAACCCAGTTATTTTTTGTAGTTCAACAAATAAGGAGAGAAATTAAAATAAGAGATAGCACAAAACTAGCAATGAACTCCACCAATAGTTCAAAATGTCATTCAACACATTATCAATGCACCTAGACATTCTGGGAGTAACTTTAACCTAACTAGTTCAATAAAAGTGTTGGGGGGGTTAAATGGATGGCCTGATCTGATCATTTTCTCAATAGGCCGATTAGGTTAAAATTACTCCAACAGATTATCAACCAGAATAAAGCAAATGTTGTCCAATAAACATACAAGTGAATTTTCTTTAAACAAAGTTACCAACAGCAATTGGGACCAGGAAACCTTGAAAATTCTTTATCTAGTCCTGGGGTAGGGACAATGTGGTAACTGTTACGAATGTTGGACTTGGACTTTATTTATAAGACAGTAGTTTTAAACTGCCTCCTTTAATTCAAGGTAAAGCGGAGTAGTTTGGCAAGGGGGACATGTGGCCTCATACCAAATCTGGTGAAGACAAATTTTACATAACCTGCTTTGTTAGAAGCAGAAACCCAAATCAAACATAAAGAACGCAAAAGGAGGCAGTTGGCCTTGCTGTTTACAAACTCAGGCTCTCTCAGATTGAGGAAGACGGCACTCAACAGCTGCCACTATTCCAAGCAGGAAAAAAATGATTTTTCTTGGGTCAACCACCAAGCAGAGTGCTGGAGGGCAGATCACCTATTCGAAGGAACAAAGCTTGTGGAGAGAAGACTAAGAAGTTGCCAGAGGGTGCTTTGCTATTAGAAGTACATTCAATTATGCTCAAAAGATTCAAGTGAAGAGTACTTTTGTTTAAAAAAGAGACTAGAAGATTCACTCGTGAGGTAGAGAAGAGGTCCTGCTAAAGCAAGAAGGAACTTGAGACCTTGAGCTCAAGACTATATTTCTACTGAAAGTTCAATGTAATGTTTAAATATGCCATGGGGTTTTTGTTTATACTAAGACATTAACAGGAAATATCTTTTCTGTAGTAATCAGTTGCCTACCAAGTAATATTTAGTCAATGTGGATTTTAGATTGTTTAACTGCAGTAAAATTGTTAAAACGCAAAATCCTGTCATCCGATTCCTTTATCATTCACTGGGAAATTCGTATCTCAAAGAGTTATCGGTCTCTACGGTGATTGTAATATAACGCAGTGTAGACCAGGGATTTACCATGGTGTATAATTCAGTTCCACACCAACAGCACATTTAAAATCAATAGGAGTTGTTATATTGGAGGTTTTGTTTTCAATTAATAATTATTGGCAAAAATCAGCTCCTAACCCTCCTGACCAGCTTTGACAAATTGGCATTCAGACTCAAAACGTTAAGCTCCCTTCTCTCCACAGATGCTGTCAGACCTGCTGAGATAGTCCAGTACTTTCTGTTTATGTTCCTGACCCACAACTGATTTTAAAAAGTCTAATACTACAACAAATCCAATCCAATATGCCAATAGGTGGCTTGTCTATTAAATTGTTCATTTCTATTAATTATTTTGGTTGGGTGTGATTACATAAAATCCACTATGAAGCTCTTTACAAATGTTTCCTCCCACCATCCACTTCAGTCCATTACCTTGACATTGGAAGGATCAAACAAGCCTTCTGGAATTCTCAGTCGCTCAGCCCCAAAATCACAGTTATAGCCATTAGGAAATTCATAATGAACGCTGGGCATCTGTGCTGCCACTCTACAGATATAGAGAGAGAAAAAAAGAGAGTGCTATACTTTCAATGACTACAAAAAAATGCCCACCCTATATCATACTTAATTCATAAGGAAATTAATGTAAATGTTAAGATTTCGGACACTTACTGTTCATCATATGAAGAATCAGACACCTGGAGTACTGAAGCTTGGAAATCCTGAATCACTTCCTGCAAATTTATAGGTCCCATAAATCAATATGTAATAACGATCACTTAATTCCTATAACACTTTACAATCACACATTTAGTGTCATGATAAAACTTAATTAATCTTACTTATCTGATTCCATTACTTAATTGTCGATGATACAATTGGCCACTGACCTCTGATCCCCCAGCTCATCTCCAAGATTGGAGAATAATGCAACCTCAGCTCCATCTTTATTGGAGCAGCCAAAAATTGAGCATCTGGCCCATTGCAGACTGCTTCCTCCATTATCACGGCTGCCCAAACCTGCTAAATTGTATATTGCCACAATGCAACTTGCAGATGCCACAGCAAAATCCCAATCCCACCCCCAAAAGCCTTAAATGCAGCTCTCGAAGAATGTATTGAAAGGGTTTTCCCAGCAGCGATTTGGGGAAAAATTTGCATTAACGAAATATTGTCACATTCAGCTTCCACATATAACAGGCATTGTGAATCAACTCTTACAAAAGTAAGATGCTTAAACTGTTTATGGGAGTGATCAGCACCATTGCACCCAAGGTACTGATAGTAAACCTAAATTTGTAACAAGCTCTCCAGATCATTGCTAGAAAAACGTTTAAGAAATATCACCTCTCTCCCCACCACCAGAACCAAACCCAGCTCCACACACCCCTGCCAAGCACCTAAGGATCTCCCACCACTAATGACTTCCACTGAAGAAAATCCCTTCTCTTATTAATGATGATCCAGAACCCGTTTCCATTTCCAGTGCTGCCACAGCCTGCATCCCAGTTATTCCAAATGCTCAACTATTCTTCTTGCATCCCTGACACCAACTTCCAAATCCCAGAATCATATTCAATATTATCAATCCACAAGATCCCTCACCTTTTGACTATTGCTACTGTTTATCAATCTAACTCTGACCTACCATCTTTCTTTGTATTCTGGACAGTCAAGCTTAAAATCATTACCTCCTTAAAATAAACCTAAAGCAATTACTAAAAATGTTGCTTATTTTCTACATCTCATCAATAAACTAAATTACTTACATTACACATGTAGTTGTGCCAGGACCGTGTGACCGGAGGTAGTTTCTCTTTCTTCTTCCAATTAGGTGCAGATCCCTCACGCACTGATTCCTGAGAGAACACAGTAGGAATGAAACATTACTCATTTTTTATTTTTCACTAGTTTTATTTTTAGAGGCAGCAGGATAAAAACATGAGCAAACATGATACACCAAAAGCTCTAGAAAATTCACTGTCGCGGGTGACCAATGAAAGAAACGTTGCCTGTGCACGATAGAGAATCTGTGAGGAGCTGCTCCTTCAATCACAAATCTGCCTTCCAATCTTGCTGCTCCTCCAGAGGCCAAATGGGTGATTGGAGAATTATTGAGGGCGGGAGGCTGGCAGCATACCATTTATCAGGTAGGAATTTGTATTATCTAAATAGTACTCTGTTTTGTGAAGCAGTGAATGAAGGTTCTGATGTTTCAAAAGGGGATTAGATTTTATAAATGCATGCTTCTGGTATTGGGCTTCTTGGGCTGGTAATGCCCATTGGAGTGGAGGTTGCCCAATCTTTGGAACTTCGTGTTTGGGCAGAAAATCCTGTAGGTCCTAAATGTTACCCTTTCAATATTTTATTTTCTGCCATCTTACATTAATCTAGTGTACAGAAAAATATAACTTCCACGATATGATGAAGGTGTGGGTTTTGTATGTTCTCCAATGTGCTTATGTATAGGAGTCCTTTCTTTAAAGTACTTAGATATGAACCATATTTAATTTGAAGAATTACACCACATGGATGATTAATTTACCTTACCTCATCATGAATTCAGTAGCATATACCATATATAACAAGTACAGGCCAATGAGCCAAATAATTAAATTCTATGTCGTACGTTTCCATAGTTTCTGAGAACTCTTGAAGGCAGGAGGAGAACTCATTTTACATGTGCCAAGTAAAACAAATCACCAAACTACATGTTGATTTTGAGTAGATGATCAAGTGAGTAATAGGTACTGTGTATTGCTGTTATGGACAATGACAATCCGTGTACATTAGTGGAATGTCAGTTTTGTTTCAAAAGAACATACATAGCCAGTAGATTAAAAACCCTTTCAAACCCAAGGCAATGTCCTTTATGTAAAACTTGTACTCAGAATTCTGAGGTGTAAACTAAAAGAAATAAAGTGTCACAAGAAGTAAAGAACAACCAAGGAAGCAAAGGAAAGTGCAATGATTGCCCATGAACCATACAACAGACTAGAAGATGGAAGCCTTTTTACAGCTTTTAAACCCTTATTCTGAGAATAATTAAAAGTCTCTAAGATGTTGCAATTGTGTCACATTGTGGTTGGATTGTGGGATTAGCTAAATGTCGATAAGCAGCCACAGGGAAAGCCCTTGATAAGCCTTTAAAAGCCAGACAAAGACTTCCACGTATTCTAGTCAGTGGTATCTTCAGGTCACAGTGCAGTTTCATGGGCAATCATTGTGAATAATGAAATTACCATCTTGGTAGATCACAACAGATCAATAAACTAATTAACAAGTCCTCGATTAGTTCAGATTACATTTTAAAAAGAAAATCTCAATTGCAAGGATCTAACCTAGAGCAACTAAATTAATGGAAAAGGCCAGTTCTTGGTAAAAGTGGCAGAAGCAACTTGGACCAGGTAACAAGGCGAGATATCATTGTCGTCAGCTAAATCGTACTGAGCCACTTCCCACAGAATAGACTAAATCAGAAGAATGCTACGAAAATAAACTTAGGCTTAGACAAATACTTCTATTTCTTTGCTTTCCAAAAACGGGAGTGCATGATCTCATGTTCAAAAGACGTCTCATATTAAAGTTGCAGAAGAAGCTCCCCAAGAGGTAGCAAATAGTAAAACAATTGGAAACTTCATCAGTGGAGCTGACTAATTCACCCATTTAAGATATAGATGAGGAGAAATTTCGTCTCTGAGGGCGGGGGGGGGGGGGAAAGAGTAAATCTGTGGGATTATTTACTGCAGAGGGCGGTAGTGGTTGGGTCGTTAACTATGTTCAAGCCTGAGAGACAGATTTTTAATCAGTAAGGGTTACAAGGAGATTGTAGGAAAGTGGAGTTGAGGATTATTATGTATCAGTTGTGATCTCATTGAATGGCAGAGCAGGCTCGATGGACCGAATGACCTACTTCTGCTCCTACACCTTATGGTCTTACAAGCCACATTAGGTGGTTATAGGTAACTGGGAGCACTGAAAACCGCCAATATTGAATGCTGACCACATTGCTGAGAAACTGAGCTGAAAAGGCAGACCCAAGTCTTGTATTTTCCTGATCATTTTAATCTACAAGATAAATCCAACAAGTATAGTTAGCTACGGTTTTAATATTCCACAGGAAGATAAAATTAGCACAAGGCTAAATCGCTGGCTTTGAAAGCAGACCAAGGCAGGCCAGCAGCACGGTTCAATTCCCGTAACAGCCTCCCCGAACAGGCGCCGGAATGTGGCGACTAGGGGCTTTTCACAGTAACTTCATTGAAGCCTACTTGTGACAATAAGCGATTTTCATTTCAGTTTTTAAGATAACAGGTAATGCTACCATTGATCTAAGAAGGAAAGTTGTTACTTGAGCCAAGAGGAAGAATATAGCATAGAAAAATGATGGGAGATATCATTCCAGCCATCTCGTCCAAATGTGTGCATCCCAAAGCAGCCAAAACTAAGTGCCAGCAGCAGACCCCATAAGAATGGAGAAGTTATACAACCTTTGAAGGCACTGGTTCTGCTAAAAGCACAAAATACCTTAAGCGAGGCTATGCTTTTTTATTAATTACTGGATTTATCTTTTTTTTCACTCCACGAATGCCTTCCTAACAGCAGGTTTTTCATTTACAGACCTTATTGGCTTTAAAACCTGTACAAGAAATGTTGCATCTCAAAGGGCTTTGCAGCAGCCTTTTGGTAGTGTTGACCTGAGGATTATAGAAAATGAAGTTATCAGCTACCACTGAACTTGGTGATTGGTGTTACTTGCCTCACATCCAGCCTATGACTTGCACGGACATGTTTGGCACATACCAGATGTTACACATTCAACTAGAAGCTGGAGTAGACCACTTTGCCCCTCAAGACTGTTCCACCATTCAATGAGATCATGGTTGACTTGTAATACAAATCCATATACCTGTCTTTGCCCCCTATCCCTTAAAATCTTTAGCAAACCAATAGTTACCAATCTCAGTTTTAATATTAATAATGCCGAAAAAGTCCCAAACTTCTATGTCTCTTTGTGAAGGAAAGGCCTGACTAATTTTTTGGCTAGTCATCTAATCCTAGACTCTCAATGAGGGTAGATTGGGAATAACAATCTGTCCCCCCGAATATTTTGATCAAGTTGTCCACATTCTTCTAAATTTCTGGAATACAATCCAAGTTTATGTAATCTCTCCTCTTAGCTTAATCTTTGGTAGTCCAGGAATCATTCCAGTAAATCTATGTTGCACTTCCACTGAGGCCAATACATGCTTCCGATGGTACGGTTACCAGGGTGTTCACATTGCTAAAGATGTAGTTTTAATCCGGCTTTGAAGAGCTGAAACATGATTTCTACCCCCCATCTTCTAGATATTAAAAGAAGTTTTGATCATTTTCTGCTCTTGTTTATGACATTTTAATGACCTGTATACCCAGATCACCAAGTTTCCTTGGATATCTAGTAGCTTTTCACCATTTAGTACCCTGCTAAATAAGTCGAAGGTTTTCCTACATTGAAATCCATTTGCCAGTTTTGACCATTCACTTAATAGGTCTATCTCTGTAATTTTTGCTTCCAACTACATTGCTTACAATACTGCTGATCTTTGTGTCATTGGCAAATTTGGATACGTGGCTTTCTAACCCATTATTTAAATTGTAAATAAATAAAACATCAGTGATTAATTAAGGCCCCAACAGGCATTTGCAAGACATCTTGCCATTTAGAGTACCTGCTCACTATCCATACTCTCTGTTGATATCTCTTTTTGCTCAGCCATTTCCTAACCAGATTAATAATCTTCATTTTGTTTTTAAAAAAGGTAACCATTGAGCTGGAGTCTGAAACTTTTAGTTTCCAAGTGCCCTCTAATGGTCACTATCCATTCATGAGGACTAAGGTATAGACCATATTAATAACAACAAATCATAAACTTGCTTCAGATCCATGACTAAACATAAGCAATACCACAGGAGATCAGCAATTATTAAACAAAAACATTCCATATTGATTATATGCTGTTATTACAAACATCCACGAATCTCACCTGTTTCCGAAGGTTTCATGCAATGTTTTTTTAATATCCATGGTCACAGTTACTAACATTCACCTGCTGCTAAAATAGTTGCTTTGGGCTCAGAAATCACATCAGCTAGCTTTGAATCTAGTGAGAAGTATTAAACTCAGGTGCATGTACTAGCTGTGGAAGGCAGCAGAAACTTGGCCAACAATGCAATTCCCAGTAAGGATGTTTGTGCTAAATGTAATTTTAAATGGATGCACAAGATTTTCACAAACAGGAAAGTGAAGCACATGTATTTCCAGAAAATACAATGGATAATCTTTTCAAACATTTGTGTGTTCCAACTACAACTCTATTGGCTATTGTTTCATCAATTGTTCTTCATCCATTTATGGAATCATAATATTTGTTTTTCCCTCACCTTTGAAGCAATCATGTATGGTGGAATTATTTCCACATTCAGTTCCTGAAACAGCTCCCTGCATTGCATGGAAATGAAGTCTCCTGCAAGTGGTGACTTAACAATGCCTGAAGTGTCAAAAAAAGAAAATATTGTCATTATACTGCACAGTTGTAAATCAGCATTTGGTTTCTGAAGGATGGTACTCACATTAAAAATGAACATGCATCTAAAGAAGTATGTGCTTTAAGGATTCTGAAAAAGTAGAAAGGGGAACAGAAACAAACTCAGGCACATGAACTGATGTGACAACTCAGGAGAACGCACAAGAGAACATGAGAAGGGAAAAGAGCACAAGCACTGGAGTTGGAGAATTTTTAAAAAGTTATTGACAAATCTGTTACCTGTTGTAAAGTCTCTACCATTAAGTGCATTAACAATAATTTAATTGCACAATTCAACATCAAGATCTACATTTATTCTTACTTTGCTGAAGAACATAGCCATCATGGACTGGAATAGCTGTGGTGTGTGTGGCTCCACTATCTAACACCAAGCCTGTAGAGCGGCCATTTGCAAATCTGACATAAAAAGTGAAGGAAAAGCGAGCCAATGTCTAAAGTGGAGCCATTCCACAATGCAAATTTAAACCAGCTTGCATTTTCATTAAAATTGGTGCTGTACGTCCACATGAGTACCAAGTAGGCATGCTGCTTTCTCAGTGATTAACTACACCAAAGGGTGTGTTACTGAACCGTTCAGACCCAAGAAGCCCCATGTTTGATCAATGATCAAGTGTAAATCAAGCAGTCTCAATTAAAGCAGGAGTGAAGTTCCACAACTGGTTTGGGTTTCCTGAGTTTGGCATGAGGGTAGGAGGCAGAGAACATCCACCATTGACCAGGTTCAACTGTAATATGCCACAACTCTTCAATCATCAAATTGTTTACGCAATGAAATATAAGCATTTGAATGAGACACCAGGTGAGTTAATTCTAAGAAATGATACACCAACAGAACAAGATGCGCGGACAGAAAGTGTGCTGAGCGATGTTTACTTTAATTTCAGGATAATATATTTGTTTAACTGATCCATTAGTTTGAAAAGATATTAAACAGGAAACAAAACCTATTATATATAAAAATACATTCCCCTATTCTTTGCAAGTTTTTAAGTTTGGGAAATTTGTATTTCCAAGATGGTAGGGTGATACAGCTTTTGCTTCAGCTGTATTCAATAAGATTAATGTGGTTGCGCCACTAATTGGCAGAGCAAAGAAAGGGACCAATTAATTAAGCATTAAACTGCATAGAGCAAAAGGTCACAAGGTAGAGTCCTTACAATACAAGGAATATGATTTTAATCCTGTTTGAGTAACACTACAGTCCCAAATTAAAGAAAAATCTAATTTCATACAGGAATGGAGATACAAAGACATACTAAAGAAAAATGTGGTAATGTGACCCTCACAAACAGTCAATGATCAACTCCTGAATTTCTGTTGTAAAGACTGGCTTTCTTTCAATGATCATTTAAAGGAAAAGCAAAATTGGGATGTCTGACAGGGTTATGTACATTAATACATCATTATAATTAGTTTATGTTTAATTATTGTTTCCTCCCCCCCGCTCCTGCTTGGAATTCCGCGACTTAGAAAACCATCAACTTCAATACCACATATATAGTTGAAAAATTGATTCAATAAAAGGATACGCTGTGAGCACTGCTGTTTTACATAGAAAAAAGGCTGGGATATTATAATGTTCAAACATCAGCTCAGTAAGCCTCTCCCTCTTTGCCCGTGTATTCCACTGCGAATACAAGAAAAAAAAGGGTTAAATATAGGTTGGTTAAAGCATGGACATCACAAACATGATTACTGCACAGGTAACATAGATAACAAAGAAATACAAGATTTTACAAAATAATCATTTGCCCAAAACAATGTAAATTTACAGATTTGCAGTGAATTTACAGTAAAGTAAACAATAAAAATCTGAAACTGTGTGGATAAAGTTAAGTTTTGAAATAAAGGTTTCCCCCACTAGTTGGCATCCAGCTAGAGGATACATTCTAAGAAATATCAGTCCCAAAAATTTGAAGGCTGCTGATGTTTTTAAGGAACAGCAACAGTGGATTTTCTCTGCCAGTTAACAAGTTTCCCAATCTCTCAGGGTCATCTGCAACCAGGAACTCAACCTCAGCCAAAGCTACCTGAGCCAATTTGCTCATATGTACACAAAACCATGACAGAATGAGTAATCCATCAATTGTTTTTCCTCCAAGTGTAAACTTTGCCTTAGTCTTGTAAACTTGCATGTTAAGACACTTAAATTGTGTGCAACATTGAACACATGAACCTTCATCCTACCACAGCATATTACCATACCAAACTACAAGATTACACTGCCAAAGTGCTTTTTTTTTTTTAAACCCAAACATTAATTTATTTCAACTGTTCAAAATTATACTTTGCAATTCAAAAGAAATACAAAAGTATTTCATACGGTAATCAAATACTCACAGGAGCCTCCGACATCAAAACAGGATGCAGACCAGCTTCAGACTTTATGTGATTCTTATACGTATGATCTAGAATTGCTTGAAAACTGTCCCAATCTTCAACTGCAAATAAAAAACAACATTCAGAAACTTTACACATTGAATTATCACTTGTCTAATCATTTACCTTCAATCAATTTTGTAGTTATCACCCAAAACTGTTATTTATGAAGTACATAGTGTAATCTGTTTTATAAATCTAATGTTTTACAATTAAATATTGCCATAGGATCTCTTTTGTGTCCACCTGAGAGGGAAGACACGGCCTCAGCTTAATGCCTCATTTGAAAGATGGCAACTTCCAACAGTACTCCCTCAGTACTGCATAGAGTGTCAGCCTAGATTTTGTGCCCAAGTATCTAGCACAGGGCTTGAACTCCCATCTTGTGACGCAAACAAAAGTTTTACCAACTGAGCTACATTGGGAGGAGCAAATAACAAGAAAGGAGAGTGGAAGGGGGAAAAGTAGACCAGTTGGTTAATAGTTAGCTTGGAAATAATCTAGAAAAGAATGAGACAATGAAAGAAAACAGAGCATGTGCTCAGCTGGTCAGGCAGCATCTGTGGTCAGAGAAGCAGAGTTAATGTTTCAGGTTGATGACCTTTCATCAGAATTGGGTTTTAAGCAACTGGAAGGGGGTTGGAAAGAGAGAGAGAAAGAGAGAGAGAGAGAGAGAGAGAGAAAAGGGAAGGCCTGTGAATGGGAAGAAAGCTTACAACGAACAGCTGCCATCCAAGAGCAGAAAAGAGAAATAGAAAAGAAAAGCCAAAGTCAGCAAAAAGAGAAAGGAAACCCAAAAAAACAGGGACAGAGGTTGCAATATAAAATTGTTGGACACAATTCACCTTGAGCAGCAATTTAAAAAAACAATTACAGTCAGGTTGATGAACTGGATATTATATGAAAGGATTCATGCACTGTGATCAAGCCGAAAGAAGCAGAGTTGAGGTAGGATTACAACTAAATACCAACATGATTTGGAAGTTACAGTTAGCACATATTAGTCACAGCAGACTTCTTGCTGCTGACGGGACTTAGCAACAGGATTGTTAAGAACCATCAACTCAAAAGGTGCATGGGAAGTTGGTGATTGTTGGACAAAGGGCGAAGATAAAAGTAATGGGTGGAAGTCGTCAGCATAACATGTACAACAGGCAGAATGATTTTTTTTGCCATAGGAATATGCTTCACATGAAAGCCTTTGCTAAAACATTTGCTCATTGGAAAATAAATTATTAAACTAGTGTTTGATCGGACAATTGCCGCATCAAAACCTTGATACTGAGAAACTCTCTGCAGAATGTCACTTTCCATGACATTGTTTATTCGATAGACTATACAATTTTCTTTCATGGGATGTGGGCATCACTGGCAAGGCCACATTTGTTACCCTTCCCTAATTGCCCTTGAACTGAGGCGCTTGATTGGCCATTTCAGAGGGCAGTTTACAGTCAACCACATTGCTGTGGATCTGGAGTCATATATAGGTCAGATTTCCATCCCTAAAGGACATGAGTCAACCAGAAGGGTTTTTAGTCACTGCTACCGAGTGTAGCTTTTCCAGATTTATTAAGTAATTTTAAATTCCACCACTGCTTGTGTTAGGATTTATAATAATTTTATTAGTGTCACAAGTAGGCTTACATTAACACTGCAATGAAGTTACTGTGAAAATCCCCTAGTCACCACACTCCGGCGCCTGTTCAGGTACACAGAGGGAGAATTTAGAATGTCCAATTCACCTAACAAGCGTGTCTTTCGGGACTTGTGGAAGGAGACTGGAGCACCCGGAGGAAACCCGCGCAGACACAGGGAGAACGTACAGACTCTGGAGACAATGACGCAAGCCAGGAATCGAACCCGGGTCCCTGGCACTGTGAAGCAACAGTGCTAACCACTGTGCTGCCATGCTGAACCCTTGTCCCCAGAGCATTAGCCTGGGCCTCTGGATTACTAGAACAATGGCATTACCACTATACCACCATCGCCCCAAATGCAAAGCATTAATCTATTTCAGAATTTACAAAACAGTCCATTTGAGTTTTATTGGGTTTTACTTAGCACTTCTGCTCACATTATCCACTCATTGGTAAATTTAATCAAACCAACGCAATGTACTAGGACATTGCAGTACTTGCCTCTACATTTTTCACTACAGAATTAAGTTTAAAATTTAGAATTTAAAAATGAATTCAAAAACCACCACCCTGATTTTACCTCACCACCCTGAAGAGTTTTACCTCACCACCCTGAAGAGTTGTAACTCAAATTCGTTATTTGGTATATTAAGAAAATTTTTGTAGATCAAGTGATGGATAGCGACAAATGGGATTTAATCCTTTGTCATGTGAGAATACCTTTAAGAAATGGGTGTTTAAAAAAGGTACCTTTAAAAAATGTTTGGCTGCTCATGTTACTGCAGTGATGTCAGAGTGTGGGTGGAGCTGAGCTCTGGTTCTGCTTTTTAGTTTCACTTTGAGAAAAGCTTGGGTGTGCCTGTCTTTTTGGTTTCGTTTTTCAGTGTTGCAGCTGAAGTCAGCCAAAGCAGCTGTATTGTTGAGCTCTATGCCATGAAGGACTGTCTCTTAATCATTTGGTGAATTCAGAACTATAAATGTTTTCAATATTGAATGTAAACCCCGATGTGCTTCTGTTTAAAGGTTTGTTAAGTGTTCTGGGTGAAAAGGACAGCATACAGATTACTTAGTGCTGTATTCTTTGGGGGGTGTATTTCATTTACTGGTTGCTAAGATGTTCACTGTTTGTTTTAGAAAGGTTAACTTGAGTTCATAGAATAAACATTGTTTTGCTTTAAAAAATAACTTTTCCATTTCTGCTGTACCACACAGAATGGGCCTTGTGCTCCCCATACCACAATCTATTAAAAGTTGTGGGTCAGGTGAACTCCATGATACACTTTGGGGTTCTCTAAACTCTGACCCGTAACACCTTTCAACACCACTGTCAAGAGTAGTGATCAGAAGTTGCAACCCCAAGCTGCACTGAGTTAGAGGAATTTGGTCAGAATTATAGTATGATCGTAGTCAGGTTGGGGGTAGCATCTGTGAGAATGTGATCTACAACAGAGGCCTTCAGGATAGAAAAGAAAACTGGCAAGGAGAAAACAAACGGTATTTAACTTGCTGACTTACTCATTCCATTTTTCAAAGGAGAGATAACTTCCATATTTTCTCTAGGAACTCGCAAAGAATTTGTATCAATGAAATAAGTTGTGCCACTTGACTTTCCTTTGTCGCCTTCTATTTCCATAGGTGTGCTCCCATCATCCCTCTCCAACAGCATCCCAATCGCTGTTGGAAAGTCTGCCTTTAAAAGATAGATTATAGTTTAGCTCACAATACATTTCCAACTACTTAGCATTTTACTAAATATTTGAAAGAAAATATATACACAATACTATTTCAAATATTTGTTCAGTTTACAAGAACATCTGCAAAAACATTTTAACAAACTGGAAAACTTGTTAGAATAGTGCATCATCATTTAATATCAGAATAATCGTAATAAACGCAAATTTGCAGATAACACCAGGTTGGGTGGGAGGGTGAGCTGTAAGGAGGATGCAGAGATCCTTCAGTGTGATTTGAACAAGTTGAGAGTGAGTGGGCAAATGAATGGAGATGCAATATAATTTGGATAAATGAGAAGTTATCCACTTTGGTAGCAAAAACGAGAAGGCAGACTACTATCTGAATGGTCATAAATTAGGAGATGTGCAACAAGACCTGGGTGTCCTCATACACCAGTCATTGAAGTTAAACATGCAGATACAGCAGGCGGTTAAGAAGGCAAACGCTATGCTGGCCTTCATTGCAAGAGGATTAGAGTACCGGAGCAGAGATGTCTTGCTGCAATTATACAGGGCCTTGGTGAGGCCACACCTGGAATATTGTGTACAATTTTGGACTCCTTATCTGAGGAAGGATGTTCTTACTCTAGAAGGAGTGGCGAGAGTACCGGACTGATTCCTGGGATGGCGGGACTGACGTATGAGGAGACATCGGTTAGGATTGTATTCGCTGGAGGTCAGAAGAATGAGGGGGGATCTCACAGAAACCTATAAAATTCTAGGTCAGAAGAATGAGGTGGGGGAATCTCACAGAAACCTATAAAATTCTAACAGGACTAGGCAGGGTAGATGCAGGAAGGATGTTCCAGATGGTGGATGTATCCAGAACCAGGGTGTCACAGTCTGAGGATACGGCGTATGCCATTTAGGACAGAGATGAGGAGAAATATCTTCACCCAGACAGTGGTGAGCCTGTGGAAGCAGTTGAGGCCAAAACATTTTCAAGAAGCACTTAGATATAGCACTTAGGGCAAAGAGAATCAAACTTTATCAAGGGAAAGCGGGATTAGGCTATTGAGTTGGATGATCAGCCATGATTATATTGAGTGGTGGACCAGACTCAAAGGGTCTCCTCTTGCTCCTATTTTCTATGTTCAAGGATATGAAAGAGGGGTTTATACAAAGAGCGAGGCTGAAAGAGGCATGAGGGCAGTGAATTGAGAGCTGAAATGGGGTGGAGTTTAAGGGAATTAAGTTGTCGGTGAAATAAGCAAGAAATGAGCCATTACTAGGTACAGAGAATGTAAAGGCAAGAATATCTGGGGCTTTGGGTAGGCTGTTAAAGAGAAGCGATTTATTAAACAGAGAGAGGCTGCTACCTATTATTAGACAAGTATTTGAATACATGAGAATTAACAGAGGTAGAAAAGTTCAGGTGATTTACCAAAAATGATATAAATTTATAAATGTAACCCTAAAACCACAGGCTATCTTATAAGACCGATGACAATGTAAAAATACATAAAATATAATATTTTGAGGGCATGATCAAATAAATTGTTAATCACAAGTTTTCTCAATTAAAATAGATAGGGAGCATGGTCAAACTCTAGCATTTTATGTGTCAGCTGTTCTTCCCTTCATTTATTTAACTTCCATGAAATCTCAAGATGGTACAATATCAAGCTACCTTTGGGCAATCTTCTCCAGCATAGCCAGCTCTCACTGTGTATGACCCAATGTCAAACACAAGGGCACCGACCTCATCTGTGAAAAATTGAAGCAGTATATGAGCAAACAATTTCCTTGGAAACAATGAAGTCAACAATTTTCAAAGAGAAGAAATACATTTTGTGGTTGAGGTAAAATAATACTTTGTGTATTTATGCAGTCATTCCAATTTATCGATAAAGTATTTTTAAAATTTTACATAAACTGAGGTTTCACCTACTAACTTCACATTAATCAGTCACAATGAAATACTAAGAAAACGCATAACTCGAGTAATAACAATTACAATACCCGTAGAGACTGATTAATTTGAATTCCCAGTGACCAACTTAAAGAATTGCACAATAAGATTTAAAGTTAAACCTTTTACTATAATATACAATTGGTTAAACATTACTTCAGTACACTCAGTATTTTTTAAAACAGTGAGTGTTACCGCGGTGTATCAGGAGGGAGATATTAGGAAATTGGGTCCAGAAATTATATTGAAAATGCAGCAGGCAATTTAGGGACTGAGGAGAAATATTGCGAGCATGGAGTCAGGTGGATACGCCCACACCTGGCCAAGTTACATTGTCCCAGTCAGACTTAAAACGCGCTAATGGGAATACACAGGATGCCCCCAGATCCATTGTTCTTCGGGACACTTCTGCCTGACCAGCCATTGGTCCATTAGAGTCTGATGGCCTCTAACATGACTCTGTTGGGGCAGCGCAGTAGCATAGTGGTTATCACAGTTGCTTCACAGCTCCAGGGTCCCGGGTTCGATTCCTGGCTTGGGCCACTGTCTGTGCGGACTTCTCCGTGTCTGCGTGGATTTCCTCCGGGTGCTCCGGTTTCCTCCCACAGTCCAAAGATGTGCAGGTTAGTTGGATTGGCCATGCTAAATTGCCCTTAGGTGTTCAAAAAGGTTGGGTGGGGTTACAGGGAGGGTGGAAGTGTGGACGCTACGTGCTCTTTCCAAGGGGTGGTGCAGACTCGATGGGCCGAATGGCCTCCTTCTGCACTGTAAATTCTATGATTCTATGTTCTTTTGTATAAACTGGCATGGGCTGGGCAGAGAGAGCGAGAGCAAGAATGTTGTTTTGAACAGATGCAGGAGAAGACTTTGGAAATCGACCCAAAGAGGTCATGAAAGTTGCCACCAAGGCAAGCTTTGGAAAGGGGTTCTGAACGAATGTCCCCAATGGAAGAAAGATTGATTTCTGAATGCAAGTATTGCCTTTGCCTGTCTGTGGAAGTGGCAGGAGAGCTGCATGTTGTTAAAATGGTGATTAATGGGAACTAATGTGTTAAGGTTAACATAAGAACTAGGAACAGGAGTAGGCCATGTGGCCCCTAAGCCTGCTCCGCCATTTAATGAGATCATGGCTGACCTTTGTGGACTCAGCTCCACTCTCCGGCCCGTACACCATATCCCCGAATCCCCAAAACTGCATGTAATCTGTTATCGTTAGGGTTGAAGCTTAAAAGTTTAAATATGGTTTTCTTTTCTTTTAGATTTGTCATGTGTACTGAGGTACAGTGAAAAGTATCGTTCTGCATACAATCCTGGCAGATTATTCCCTACATAGGACATACGATAAATGCACAATGTAAATACATAGACATCGAGTGAAGCATACGGAGTATAGTGCTACAACAGTAGAGAATAATAAAATTTGTTTCCAAAATAACCACACCCTATTTCTTATATTATCACTTCTGGAACAAATCAATTTTTCCACACTGCATTAAAACTTTTTAACGTTATGAAGCCTACTTGTGACAATAAGTGATTATTAGTATTATTATTATGGTTCCGGTCCAGCCTCTTAGCCACTGTTGAGAGCTGACCAGACGTCCCTGACACTGGAGATTCCTCCCTTTAGCCAAAGCTAAACATATCTTCCAATATTCTGTGTATCCTCGAGAACTTAGTCTTTTCAATCCAAGTGAGAGCACCCACCTCTACTCTTGCATGGTTAACCATAGATACGTGCTGCCTCTATCTCTCCGCTCTCTCAAATTCTGGCAGACTGACAGTGTGTGTGAGGCTCAGTGATATTTTAAGAGATCACCCTGAAAGCCATTCCTATGGACTCCCATCTCAAAGCCCAGCTCCATGGCAATGGGAATCACATTGGTATTGTATCTAGGTAGAAATGGTCATTAGCTATTAATTTAAATACCTAACTTCATTCAACTGGAAACTGAACAGACAATTTAAAGTATAACCAGTTACAAAACCGGTCACTCCTAACTCTTTCTTGGGACTTTGGGAAGTTTTTAAAAATTAGTTCATGGAATGTGGACGTCGCTGGCTGGGCCAGCATTTATTGCCCATCCCAGAGGGCATTAAGAGTCAACCACATTGCTGTGGACCTGGAGTCACATGTAGCCCAGACAAGGTAAGGGCAACAGATTTCCTTCCCTAAAGGACATTTGTGAACCAGATGTGTTTTTACAACAATTAACTATGGTTTCATGGTCATCATTAGGCTTTTAATTACAGATTTTTTTTAAAATTGAATTCAAATTTCACCAACTGCCATGGTGGGATTCGAACCTGGGTCCCCAGAGCATGATTCTGGGTGTCTGGATTACTAGTCCAGTAACAATATCGCTATGCCACTGCCTCCCCCAAACAGTCTAGTCCCACTCTTAGCACAAAGAATTTGGTCATTTTTTACAGGCATGAGTACAGCACCACTATTCAACCAGTCATTTTTCCGAGCCTTGGAGAGTTTCGCCCCTGTCAAACCCACACTCAAGAAGTGTTTCCAACCCTGGGAAGCTGAACCCACCTGTGAGATAGGCTCTTCAAAGATCGGGGTGCCATTATAAAAGGGTGCCTCGATCTTTAAGTAAGCTTGAGGGCCCCCCCCCACCCCACACTCCCACCTACGGGCAATGTCACCTCCCACCTACGGGCAATGTCACCTCCCACCTACAGGCAATGTCAGCCCCCCTACCCCCAAGGGAGGACACCCCGCTGTGCAGTCACTCAGGCACCCCCCCCCCCTCCCCCACACTTTTCAGACATCCCACCCCATTTTCAGGATCCTCGCCCATAACATCCCCAACCATTAGGAGGCCCTTTCATACCTGCCCTTCACTCCTCCCACCCGTCATACCCCCTATCTCCCCTTTCATGGGCATGGCCCCCACAGGCCCAGACCTTTGCCAGTGCCACCCTAGCACCTGGGCACTGCCACCCAGACAGCCTGGCAGTGCCAAGATGCCAGAGGGAGAACCAGGGACCACCCTGCTCTGTCCCCGACCACCTAGTGAAACACCCCCAGGTGCCGTTGGGCCTGGTCCACGTTTGTGTGGCCCAGTACTAAATGGTGCCCAGTCCAGGCCTCGTTGGTGAGGCTGTTAGTTCCCTTGCACTGGGATAATCCAGTACTGACATATTTAAATGAGCCAAATGGCTTAGTTAAATATCTATACCTGGATCTCGCCCAGCGAGAGGCCTCTGACAAAATTCACCGGCCTCGTCGCTGATGGGGCCGGTACGTTGCACCCAAAATCTTAGCAGATCAGCCCTAACCAGTGCAACCTACACAGCAATCTGTTTAGTATCAATAATTTTGTAATTTTTAATATGTTTACACACCCTACAAGATGCATACAATTACCGTATCTAAATTTAATTTCAAAAGACTCTTCAAACGAAAACTCGCTCAGCACTTTTCCCATTGGATCCTGGGACCATCCAGAAGCAGCCGCCGACTGAGGAAGCAAGGGAAACGCGATGGTCTGCAGGTGAGTCTGAAGCAATGCGGTTTCAAGACCCCTCTTCCCAGCATACTACTGGCATGCATCCAAGCAACTGAAAACAAGCTGGGCGAACTCAACGCTAGACTTACCTCTCAGAGGGAAGCAAGAGACTGCAGTGTGCTCAGTTCCAGAGACATGGCTCATCCCTGCCTCACCGGACTGTGCCATACAATCTGAAGGGTTCTCAATACACCGGACGGACCGCATGGCGTCATCAGCAAAGAAAAAGATGGAGGAGTTTGCCACCTTATCAACTCCTCCTGGTGCTCGGATGTGGCGACCCTAAATAACAATGTAACAGAACACCCAGAAGCCTTGTTCATCGTTGCCGGGGACTTCAACAAAAACAACCTCCAAGGTATACGGCCAAAACGGCAACACATCTGTTCCCCCAGGGGTGACAACACTCACACTGCTGCACAAAAATCAAGGGCACCTACCAATCCATTCCCCGACCGCACTTCGGGAAATCAGACCATAAGACAGTGCTCCTTCTCCCGGCATACAAGCAGAAACTTAAGCGGGAGAATCCGGTTAAGAAGGACATGCAATGCTGGTCCGAGGCAACAGAAGAGCTCCTACGTGAATACTTGGAGTCAGTGGACTGGTCCATATTTAAGAACTCAGCGACCAACCTAAATGAGTATGCCACCACCATCACAGACTTTATCAGCAAATGTATAGATGACTGCGTGCCGAAGATAGTAATACGTACGTTCCCGAACCGGAAATCATGGCTTAATCAGGAGATTGACTCCCTACTGAAGGCCAGGTCTGAGGTGTTCTAGTCAGGTGACCCTGATCTATACAAGAAATCCATGACCTCAACAAAGCCATTCGGGATGCCAAGAAACAGTATCAGACCAAACTAGTCACAGACTAGCATCACAGACTCACGTCGGTTATGGCAAGGCTTAAACAACATAACGGGCTACAAAGCGAAGCCAAGCAGAATCTCCAGCAGCAGCAGTTCTTCATTGGCACCATGGTGTATGATGGTGGTCTTCTTGAACCAGGTGGGGACCTCAGAAAGGATTAGGGAGGTTGAAGATGTCCACGAACACATCTGCAACAGCGCACCCCTCTCCAATGAACTCAATGCATTCTATGCTCGGTTCGAGCAGGAAACCATCAAACCGCTGTCGACTGCCCCAGCAGCCCCGGACACACCCATACCCACCGTCACAGCTTCCAAAATCAGATTGGTCTTCTTGAAAGTGAACCCTCGGAAGGAGACGAGTCCGGACGGAGTCCCTGGTCGCACACTCAGATCCTGTGCAGACCAGCTGGCAGATGTGTTCGCAGACATCTTCAACCTCTCCCTAATCTGTTCCGAGGTCCCCACCTGCTTCAGGAAAACCACCATCGTAGCGGTGCCAAAGAAGAACCAGGCAATCTGTCTCAACGACCATCGTCCTGTGGCCTTGACATCGATCGTAATGAAGTGCTTCAAGATGTTGGTCATGAGGCACACCCAACTCCATATTTCCAGAATGCCTAGATCCACTGCATGCCGCCACAACCGGTCCACAGCAGACGCCATCTCCCTGGCCCAGCACTCAGACCTGGAGCATCTCGACAACAAGGACTCACACTCAGACTCCTATTTATTGACAACAGTACCGCCTTCAACACCATAATCGCAAGCAAGCTCATATCAAAGCTCCAAAACCTAGGACTTGGCTCCTCACTCTGCAACTGGATGTTTGACTTTCTGACCCATAAACCACAATGGATAAGGATAAACAACAACACCTCCTCCACAATAGCCTCAATACCAGGGCCCCGCAAGGCTGCGTACTAAGCCTCCTACTATACGCCGCATACTCAAAATTTAGCTCCAACTCCCATCTACATGTTTGCTGAGGACACGACGGTAGTGGATCAGATCACAAACAATGATGAGTCAGAATTCAGGAGGGAGATAGAGAGCCTAGTGGAGTGGTGTAATGGCAACAATCTCTCCTCAATGTCAGCAAAATTAAAGAGCTGTTCATTGACTTCGGCAAAGTATTGTACACACCCCTGTCTGCATCAACAGAACAGAGGTGGAGATGGTTGACAGCTTCAAATTCCTGGGTGTGCACATCACCAACAATCTGTCCTGGTCCACCCAAATCGACACTACGACCAAGAAAGTACAACAGCGCCTATACTTTCTCAGGAAACTAAGGAAATTCAGCATGTCCACATTGACCCTTACCAACTTTTACAGATACACCATAGAAAGCATCCTAACTGGCTGCATCACAGCCTGGTATGTCAACCACTCGACTCAAGTCATGAACGCTGCCCAGTCCATCACGCAAATGCACCTCCCATCCATGGACTCTGCCTACACTCCAGCTGCCTTGGGAAAGCGCAGTACGCAAAGCGCATTGGGAAAGCGGGCAGCATAATCAAAAATCCCTCCCACCCGAGTTATTCCCTCTTCCAACAGACAGGAGATATAAAAGTCTGAGGACACGCACTACAGATTCAAAATCAGCTTCTTCCCCACTGTTACCAGACTCCTGAATGACCTTCTTATGGACTGAACTGATCTCTCCACGCATCTTCTTAATGTTTAGCACTACACTCCGTAAGCTTCACCCTATGTCTATACATTGTGTATTTGTGTATATCATATGTCCCATGGTTTTCTTGTATGGAACGATCTGCCTGGATTGTACATAGAACAATACTTTTTATTGTACCTCAGTACACATGGCAATAAATCAAAATCATATATTGAAAAAGGACAACTAGATCAGGCAGCACTGTGATGTGCCCCTTTTGAAATCCGCAAAAGTCACTATCCGCGATCCCATCAACGGCATCCGCTTATATCAGGAGCTACCGAATGGAGTTGGAGAGAGAACTAGAGATTTTTATTTAAAACCTACACTGAGAAGCCAGCCTTATTGGATCTTAAATTTGCTAAGGCAATTCCAACTTTAACATCTTTCATTCCGTCCCGTCTGTGAAGTGTCCAACTCTTAAACATTCAGAAATCAGCAGGTCAAGCAACATGGGTGAGAAGAGAAACAGAGTTTCATCAGAACTTCTGGGGCAGTTTCATGCTCTGGGTCTGGTTACATAATGTGGACCGTCAGTTTATTTCTTTCAAAGAGAAGTCTATTTGACAAAGCAACGCGAGTAGGAGGTGAAGGAAGCGTTGTCATAGTGGCTCCAATGGAGACAGTGTATGAGGTGAAGAGCCTGTCTCGGAGCTGAGCTCACGTTGCCCGCCTGCCTCTGCTATCCCCTCCCGCTCTAACATGTTCCAGACCGGGCCTGGCCTACAGCCACAGCCTCCCTCACTCCCACGCAATGCCCGCCGCTCGCCCCCTCCCTGGCTCGCTCACCTCCTCCATACACGCCGCCGCTCATCCCCGCTCCGCTGGGGAAGGTCACTCCGGATGGTGTGTACAGGCCGCTCGCTGCTCCTTCGCCCCAACGAAACGCCGGCTCCAAACGGAAAAATTGCTCCCGACCAACAAAGAGCAGCTAATGGCCGACCCGAGCCAATCCAGAGCGGCGGGGGGCGGGGTCACGCCTGACTGACGGCCCTTCCAACCAATAGGAACAGACCTCCCACCTCCCTCCCGCATCACTCAAGCCTCGGCAGCCAATCAGCTGGAAGCGGTTGGCGACATTTATTTAGTGGTTCTCAGACAGAACACTTCAAAATGCGGGGAAGCGGAGGGTTCAAAAAGAAAGAAATGAAAGTGGCTGCCCTGGGTATTAAGGCTCCATTCGACCCAGATGTCTGAGCAAAATCGAGTCTCAACTCTTCACCCAAGAGAATTTGGGTGTAGGTATGGAACTCAGGGAGAGGGACTGTGAGGTCCTTGAGCAAATTGACATAGGGAATGAGTAGGACATAGGGAATGAGAAGGTATTGAGCATCATTCAATATACAGTGCAGAAGAGACCCGTCGGCCCATTGAGTCTGCACCGATGCATGAAAAACACCTGACCTACCTAACTAATTCTATTTTCCATCACTTGGCCCATAGCCTTAAATGTTATGACATGCCAAGTGCTCATCCAGGTACTTTTTGAAGGTGAGGCAACCCGCCTCTACCACTCTCCCAGGCAGTGTGTTCCAGACCGTCACCACCCTCTGGGTAAAAATGCATTTCCTCACATCCCCTCTAAAACTCCTACCCCTCACCTTGAACTTGTGCCCCCTCGTGACTGCCCCTTCAGCATAGGGGAACAGCTGCTCCCTATCCGCCCTGTCCATGTCCCTCATAATCTTGTACACCTCGATCAGGTCACCCGCCAGTTCTTCGCTGCTCCAACAAAAACAACCTAAGCCTATCCAACCTCTCTTCATAACTTCCATCCCAGCAAACATTCTGGTGAATCTCCTCTGCACCCCCCTCCAGTGCAATCACATCCTTCCTATAATATGGCGACCAGAATTGCGACACAGTACTCCAGCTGTGGTTCACCAAAGTTTTATACAACTCCAACATGACATTCCTGCTTTTGTAATCTATGCCCCAATTGATAAAGGCAAGTGTCCTATATGTCTTTTTCACCACCCTATTAACCTGCCCTCGTGCCTTCAGAGAATTATGGACAAACACGCCAAGGTCCCTTTATTCCTCGGAACCTCCCCATGTCATGTCGTCCATTGAATACTTCTTTGTCAAATTTCCCCTTCCAAAGTGTATTTACATCACACTTTCAGGTTTAAATTCCACCTGCCACTTGACCATCCTGTGTATATTTTCCTATGACCCAAAACTCTCAACCTTACTGTTAACCACCCGACCAATCGTTGTGTCAACTGCAAATGATCTTCCTGCTGGATACAGCGCAGATTTGGTCAACTGTGACTACAAGAGCAGGTCAGAGGCTAGGAATTCTGCAGAGGGTAACGCACCTCTTCACATCCCAAAGTCTGTCCACCATTAACAAGGAACAAGTCAGGAGTGTGATGGTATACTCTCCACTTCTAGTTGACAATGATCTTGGACTGAATTTTGCAGACCACATTAAGCAGTGAAATGGGCTGCCAATTTCTGATTTCCACCCTCTCCCTCCTCTGCTTGGCGTTTTGAGTCGCTGTCAACCTGAAGCATATTCTTAGACACTTCCAGCCAGTCTGGACCAACATGGTCTCACAAAGTTGAATACAATTTGGCCAGTACACCATCACTTTTGGAAGTTTTACTCTTCTCAAAGGGCCTGACAGCCTTTTGTCAGCTCACTAGAGTTAATGATTTGTCCAGACTCTCCTGTCTAAGACATCCAAGATGTCAGGAAGAAATGGGACATTGTGCTGTCAAGACGTTATTACAAACAGTCGCTCCTAGTACAGAACTTGAATATTGCTAAGAAGACAGGCATGTTGCTGAAGCTCTTCAAAGCTTTTCATCTTGCACTCATCAGAGCAGATCAGGATCACTCTGCCAGGATGTATTAACATAGAAACATAGGAATTAGGAGCAGAAGTAGGCAATTCAGCCCCTCGAGCCTGCTCCGGCATTCAGTCAGATCATGGCTGATCTCATCCTGGTCTCAAATCCACCTCCCTACCTGTTCCCCATATCCTTTTAACCCATGTTTTAAATCAGAAATATATCTATCTCCTTCTTGAAACCATTTAGTGACTCAGATTCCACCTCACTATGGGGCAGCGAGTTCCACTAATTCATCACCCTCTGCGAAAAGCAATTCCTCGTCATCTCAGTTCTAAATCTTCCGCCTCTCAAACTATATCTCTGACCTCTCGTCCCACAAGGGGGAACCTTGGTCTACATTTACTTTATCAATCCCATTTAGTATTTTATATACCTCGATCAGATCCCCTCTCATCCTTCTAAACTCCAGCAAGTATAAGCCCAAACTGTTTAATCTCAACCCTTTCATCCTCAGAATCAATCTGGTGAACCTCCTCTGAACTGCCTCCAATGCTATTAAATCCTTTCTCAAATAAGGAGACCAAAACTGGACACAATACTCCAGATGTGGTCTCACCAACATCCTATACCGCTATACAGTTGCCACAATACCTCTCTACCTTTATACTGCAGTCCTTTTGCAATAAACGCTAATATTCCATTTGCCTTTTTAATTACATGCTGTACCTGCATAAAGACTTTCTGCAATTCATGAATAATGACACCCAGATCCTTCTGCCCAGACTCATTTAGAATCTGCTTTCCATTTAGACAATAATTTGCCTTTCTATTTTTTTGGCCAGGCTCACACTTATCCACTAAATTCCATCTGCCAAATTTTGGAACAATCTCCTAGTCTCTCTATATCCTTCTCTAAAATCTGTATCTCCTCTTCCCTGCCTGCTTTCCCACCTATTTTAGTATCATCCACAAATGTTGTTATGTTACAACAAGTTTGCAGACGACACTAAGATGAGTGGTAAAGCAAAAAGTGCAGAGGATACCGGAAGTCTGCAGAGGGATTTGGATAGGTTAAGTGAATGGGTTAGGGTCTGGCAGATGGAATACAATGTTGACAAATGTGAGGTTATCCATTTTGGTAGGAATAATAGCAAAAGGGATTATTATTTAAATGATAAAATATTAAAACATGCCGCTGTGCAGAGAGCCCTGGGTGTGCTAGTGCATGAATCGCAAAAAGTTGGTTAACAGGTGCAACAGGTGATTAAGAAGGCAAATGGAGTTTTGTCCTTCATTGCTAGAGGGATGGAGTTTAAGACGAGGGAGGTTATGCTGCAATTGTATAAGGTGTTAGTGAGGCCACACCTGGAGTATTGTGTTCAGTTTTGGTCTCCTTACCTGAGAAAGGACGTACTGGCACTGGAGGGTGTGCAGAGGAGATTCACTAGGTTAATCCCAGAGCTGAATGGGTTGGATTATGAGGAGAGGTTGAGTAGACTGGGACTGTACTCGTTGGAATTTAGAAGGATGCGGGGGGGGGGGGGGGGGGATCTTTTAGAAACATATAAAATTATGAAGGGAATAGATAGGATAGATGCAGGCAGGTTGTTTCCACCGGCGGGTGGATACGGACCCAGGAAGTGTAGAAGATTGTAGTTTAGTCGGGCAGCATGGTCGGCACGGGCTTGAAGGGCCGAAGGGCCTGTTCCTGCACTGTACTTTCCTTTGGGTGAAAGTAGAACCAGGGGGCATAGCCTCAAAATAAGGGGAAGTAGATTTATGCCTGAGCTTAGGAGGAACTTCTTCTCCCAAAGGGTTGTGAATCTATCGAATTCCTTGCCCAGTGAAGCAGTAGAGGCTCCTTCATTAAATGTTTTTAAGATAAAGATAGATCGTTTTTTGAAGAATAAAGGGATTAAGGGTTATGGTGTTCAGGCCGGGAAGTGGAGCTGAGTCCAAAAAAGATCAGCCATGATCTCATTGAATGGTGGAACAGGCTCGAGGGGCCAGATGGCCTATTCCTGCTCTTAGTTCTTATGTTCTTATGTTCTTTATGTCACACTCTGTCCCTGCTGGCAGATCATTTATATAGATTGCTAACAGTTTGTTGTAGTCACCACTGTTTGTATATATGACGTATATGAGAAGTAATACGGTAAGGCTCCTGTACGACAGGTACGGAGGTAGATCCCTGCCTGCTGGCTCCACCCAGTGTGCTCACCGAGCTGCTGCCATTTCGGCAGCAGCTGTAGGAGGCAACACATCTCTGCTTAATAAAGCCTTGATTACTCTCTACTCTCGTCTCGTCGTAATTGATAGTGCATCACGGTTGAGGTCCGAGGATTGACCTTTGCGGCACCATTTATTTTGTCAGTCAGAGAAAGACCCATTCATCTTGACCCTCTGCTTTCTGTCAGTTAGCCAATCCTCATTCCAATCTAGTACTCTACCCCAGTCCCCTGCAATCTCACCTTCTGGGTCAGTCTTTTATGCAGTATTAAGATAAAGGTAATCAATTTCTTTCCTGTAATTATCTTGTATTAAATTTGCAACAAAAAAATCCAATTTGCGACAGGCGCCCTTTTGGTAAAACAATGGATAAACGTGTAAGGCAGCATTTTCTTGCAGACTTTTGAATCCCATCATCAGGTTCAAATGTGGTTCAGAAGCCTGCACAGTGTGGGAAAGAATCACTCAACTGTGATTGTCACAATCTTCAGCAGTAGGACTCCATGACAGGAAGCAGGTGCCCTCAAAATGGCGGTGTCCTCTCCAACTTTATCAAATAAAAAATCCTCACAGCAGCCAGGTGATGCATGGATCAATTGCACAAAGACTAAAGTTGGGTACAACTGTGGCTTTATTACAGTCAGATGTGTGGCCTCCTTGTGGTAATATCAGGTATTGCAGTACCTGAGAGGTGAATGACCATTGGCTAGACCGCGGGGTCTACCATTGGGTAATGTACATAGCCCCTCCTTGAGAGGCGGGGTATAAGAACCGATGCCATCCCAGCAGCCTTCACTTCTGTAACATCGCTGCTGGGTACAGTTCTATCTGATTAAAGCTGAATCGATATGACTCCACGTGGTCTCAAGAGTATTGATTGTGCATCAACTTAATCAGATAAGTACTTTTGAAGGATGGATCTCCGCATCATGCCGACGTGCCTTCAGCTCAGCCCTCATGCAGAAAACTCCGCCGCGATTTTTAAGCATTGGCTGGCGTGCTTTCAGAGCCACCTCGATACGGCTGCCGACACCCCCACGGAAAGGCAGAAGATACACCGCCTATGCTCGCGGGTCAGCCCGGCGATCTACCCCCTGATCGAAGGGGCGGCAAATTATGATAAAGCCATGAAACTGCTGGAAGGACATTACATTCGTCCACTGAACCAGGTCTACGCCCGTCACCTGCTGGCAACGAGACGTCAGAGCCCAGATGAGACACTCGAAGACTTCTACCGGGCACTGATAGTGCTGGGCCAAAACTGCGGCTGCCCAGCGGTGACGGGGAACGAGCACACTGAACTTTTCATTTGAGATGCTTTCGTGGCAGGTGTGGTTTCCCCTGACATCCGCCGAAGGCTCCTCGAAATGGACACACTGGGCCTCACCAAGGCCCGGGCCCTGGCAGGGTCCATGGACGTGCGTACAAGAATGCCCTTGCGTACGCCCCCACGCGCACCGCGTCCCCCTGGGCTGCATGGCACCCCGCCGTGGCAGCCCCCAGACTTACCCGCTTAATCCGCAGACTTACCCGCTAACTCCGCAGGCCTGAGCGGCAAGACGCCCCGCTACCGCCGCCGGCCAACGCTGCTTCTTCTGCGGCCAGGCGAATTACCCGCGCGCGCGCTGCCCGGCCCGCACTGTCACCTGCAAAGGGTGCGGCAAGAAAGGCCACTATGCCGCGGTCTGCCTAGCCCGCGCGGTGGCCGCGGTATCCAGCGAGTACCCACAGCAGTTTTTCCAGGCCCCTGCTGTTCAACACACCCGTTTTTTCAAGTCCCGACTGTCCAAGGCCCACCGCACTCCTTCTTCCCAGCTCCGCCGGCCGAACGCGCACCGCAGCCTTTGTCTCTCCAGGCAGCGTCGCAGCCGCGGCCATTTTGCCCCCCGGCAACCACGCTGGAGGAGTGCGCGCCGCCATTTTGTCCTTCGCCGGTCCAATCTTCGGAGTCCCCGTCCCCGGACTCCATGTGCGATCCATGGCCGGCGCCATCTTGGATGGGGCTTCAGGCCCCCAGCACGGCTGGCTACGCACTGCCCGACCAAAACTCCTTGCTGTAGCTGGCCTCCGCCAAGCTGGAGCAGTGCGCGCCGCCATTTTGTTCCTTCCCGCCGCCATTTTGTTCCTCCCCGCCGCCATCTTCGGAGTCCCCGTCCCCGGACTCCATGTGCGATCCATGGCCGGCGCCATCTTGGATGGGGCTTCAAGCCCCCAGTACGGCTGACTACGCGCTGCCCGATCTAAACTCCTTGCTGCAGCTGGCCTCCGTAACCCTGGACCACAGTCGGCCCCGAACGCTAGCGAAGGCCACCACTATGATCGCCATCAATGGCCACGTGACGTCGTGCCTCATCGACTCCGGGAGCACGGAGAGCTTCGTCCACCCCGACACGGTAAGGCGCTGTTCTCTGGTCACCTATCCCATCCAACAAAGGATCTCCCTGGCCTCCGGGTCACACGCGGTGCATATAAAAGGGTTCTGCCTCGTGAACCTCACCGTCCAAGGCAGGGGATTCCGCAATTTCCGCCTATACGTGCTGCCGCATCTCTGCGCAGCCACCCTTCTGGGACTGGATTTCCAGTGCCACCTACAAAGCCTGACCTTTAAATTTGGCGGCCCTATACCCTCCCTTACTGTTTGCGGCCTCGCGACCCTTAAGGTCGACCCGCCTTCCCTGTTTGCGAACCTCACCCCGGATTGCAAACCCGTCGCTACCAGGAGCAGACGGTATAGCGCCCAGGACCGGACCTTCATCAAGTCCGAGGTCCAAAGGCTGCTGAAGGAAGGGGTCATCGAAGCAAGCAACAGCCCCTGGAGGGCTCAAGTCGTGGTGGTAAAGACCAGGGAGAAACATAGGATGGTCATCGACTATAGCCAGACCATCAACCGGTTTACGCAACTGGATGCGTACCCTCTCCCCCGTATTGCCGACCTGGTAAACAGGAGTGCGCAATACAAGGGCTTCTCCACGGTGGATCTCAAGTCTGCCTACCACCAGCTACCCCTCCATAATAGTGACCGCCAGTACACTGCCTTCGAAGCAGATGGGCGGCTCTACCACCTTTTAAGGGTTCCCTTCGGTGTCACAAACGGGGTCTCGGTCTTCCAGCGTGAGATGGACCGAATGGTTGACCGGTACGGCTTACACGCAACGTTCCCGTATCTTGACAACGTCACCATCTGCGGCCATGACCAGCCGGACCATGACACCAACCTCCGTAAATTTCTCCAGACCGCGCACCTCCTAAATCTGACCTACAATAAGGAGAAGTGCGTGTTTAGCACGGACCGTCTAGCCATCCTAGGCTACGTAGTGCGAAATGGAGTCATAGGCCCTGACCCTGAACTCCCCCTCATGGAGCTCCCCCTCCCTCACTGTCCCAAGGCCCTAAAGCGCTGCCTAGGCATCTTTAGCTACTATGCACAATGGGTCCCTAATTACGCCGACAAGGCTCGACCCCTGATCCAATCCCCGACCTTCCCCCTGTCGACGGAGGCCGCCAGGCCTTCTGCCGCATCAAAGCGGACTTCGCAAAAGCCACGATGCGCGCCATCGACGAGTCCCTCCCCTTCCAAGTCGAGAGCGATGCGTCCGACGTAGCTCTGGCCGCCACCCTCAACCAAGCGGGCAGGCCCATGGCTTTCTTCTCCCGCACTCTCCATGCCTCCGGAATTCGCCACTCCTCGGTCAAAAAGGAGGCCTAGGCCATAGTAGAAGCTGTGCGGCACTGGAGGCATTACCTGGCCGGCAGGAGATTCACTCTCCTCACGGACCAACGGTCGGTGGCCTTCATGTTCGATAATGCGCAGCGGGGCAAGATAAAAAACGACAAGATCTTGCGGTGGAGGATCGAACTCTCCACCTACAATTACGAGATCTTGTACCATCCCGAGAAGCTGAATGAGCCTTGTGATGCCCTATCCCGCCGCACTTGTGCCACCGCACAAGTAGACTGCCTCCGAGCCCTCCACGAGGACCTCTGCCACCCGGGAGTCACCCGGTTCTTCCATTTCGTTAAGTCCCGAAACCTGCCTTACTCCATCGAAGGACTGCCGAATCTGTGCTGAGTGCAAACCGCACTTCTACCGACCAGAGAGGGCGCATCTGATAAAGGCTTCCCGTCCCTTTGAACTCCTCAGCATGGACTTCAAAGGCCCCCTCCCCTCCACCGACCGCAACACGTACTTCCTTAACATGATTGACGAGTACTCCCGGTTCCCATTCGCCATCCCCTGCCCAGACATGACCACAACCACCGTCATCAAGGCCCTCCAAAGTATTTTTACACTGTTCAGTTTCCCCGCATACATCCACAGTGATAGGGGGTCCTCCTTTATGAGCGACGAGCTGCGCCAGTTCTTGCTTAGCAAAGGCATCGCCTCGAGCAGGACGACCAGCTACAACCCCCGGGGTAACGGGCAGGTAGAAAGGGAGAATGGAAAGGTCTGGAAGACCGTCCTGCTGGCCCTTCGGTCCAGGAATCTCCCAGTCTCCCGCTGGCAAGAAGTCCTCCCAATGGCCCTTCACTCCATTCGGTCCCTGCTATGTACTACCACAAACCAGACACCTCACGAACGTCTCCTTGCTTTCCCCAGGAAGTCCTCCTCTGGGACCTCGCTCCCAACCTGGCTAGTGACACCCGGACCCGTCCTGCTGCGGAAACATGCGAGGGCGCACAAATCGGACCCGTTGTTCGAGAGGGTCCACCTGCTGCATGCCAACCCCCAGTATGCCTACGTAGCGTTCCCCGACGGACGCCAAGATACGGTCTCCGCCCGCCAGAGCCCCACACGCGCCCGCACCACTGGCCTCCCCCCCCCCCGCACCACCTGACCGGAGGGTCAGTACTGCCGCCGGAACCCCAAGCCAGCGCCGAACAGGCACCGACCGCCCCCTACAGGCGCCCCCCCCTGCCCATTTTTCGCCCCTACAGCGCCACCTAGGGGTGACGAAACTGCCTGGGAGGAAGACACCACGTTCCCGGAGTCACAACCGCTGGGGCCCTCACCAGGATCGCCGCCGAAACTTAGACGCTCCAGTAGGACGAACAGGCCACCCGATCGTCTGATTGCAGCACCATGAAAAAATAAACAACACAAGAACTTTCTCCGTTACCCTCGATAGCATGGTACCTGCAATACCCGGTCCTACCATGCAAAGGCGACAGTAACACTGGCCATCACCCCGCTGGCTCCTTTTTTAACAGTGGGTGAATGTGGTAATACCAGGTATTGCAGTACCTGAGAGGTGAATGACCATTGGCTAGACCGCGGGGTCTACCATTGGGTAATGTACATAGCCCCGCCCTGAGAGGCGGGGCATAAGAACCAATGCTGTCCCAGCAGCCTTCACTTCTGTAACATCGCTGCTGGGTACAGTTCTATCTGATTAAAGCTGAATCGATATGACTCCTCGTGGTCTCAAGAGTATTGATTGTGCATCACTCCTGCTGCAGCTGGCGAAATGGCAGGGCACTGGAGGTCATGCATATTTATACAGTTCTCCGTGGGCGGAGCCAGCCGGCAGGAGCTACCGGCGAACCTGTAGTGCAGGTTCTACCTTACATCCCCTAATACAGTGGTTTACCACATTCCCCCCCTGTTAAAAATGAGTCCGGCGGGGGTGACGTGAAACTATAGGTAGGAAAGGAAAAGTCCATGTTGACGGTCCGGAGTCCGTCAAAGGTTCAGCCGGTCTGGTGCTTTGGTGCTTCGTTGGGAGCGTAACGTTGGCGGCAAAGTCGGTGCTGGCGGTGGTGGAGGTGGCACCGATGACGGTGGTGGCGGTGCTGATGCTGGCCAGTCATCAGGGAACTCCGGGAGCGTGCCAAAGTCCTCTTCGTCCTCTTGTGCGGAAAAGGGGAGGGGGGGTGGTGTGGTCTGGTGGGGTCAATATTGGCGGCGCGGTGGGAGGGGGGGGCGCATGGGTGGGGGGGGGGGGTGTTGGGGTGGAACCTGACAGTGCCAGGTCCCTGAGTGAGACAGTATCTTGACGGCCGTCGGGGAACTCAAAGTAGGCATATTGAGGGTTGGCGTGGAGCAGGTGAACCCTGTCCACCAAGGGGTCCGCCTTGTGGAGTCGGACGTGCCTACAGAGAAGGACCGGTCCTGGAACTGCGAGCCAAGTCGGGAGCGACACCCCGGATGTGGACTTCCTGGGGAAGGTAAAAACACGTTCATGGGGTGTGTTATTAGTGGCGGTGCACAATAGTGACCAGATGGAGTGCAGAGCGTCAGGGAGGACCTCCTGCCAGCGAGAGGCTGGGAGGTTCCTGGACCATAGGGCCAGCTGGACGGCCCTCCAAACTGTCCCATTCTCCCGTTCTACTTGCCCGTTTCCCCGGGGGTTGTAGCTGGTCGTCCTGCTGGAGGCTATACCCCTGCTGAGCAGGAACTGACGCAGCTCATCGCTCATGAATGAGGATCCCCTGTCACTGTGGATGTAGGCGGGGAAACTGAACAGAGCGAAGGTGGTGCTAAGGGCCTTGATGACGGTGACAGACGTCATATCGGGGCATGGGATGGTGAAGGGGAATCTAGAGTACTCATCGACCACACTGAGTATGTACGTGTTACGGTCGGTTGAGGGGAGGGGCCCTTTGAAATCTACGCTGAGGCGTTCAAAGGGGCGGGAAGCCTTCACCGGGCGCACACGGTCTGGCCGGTAGAAGTGCAGCTTGCACTCTGCACAGACCTGGCAGTCCCTGGTGACTGTCCTTACTTCCTCGACGGAGCAGGGCAGATTACGAGTTTTGACCAGATGGTACAATCGAGTGACCCCCTGGTGGCAAAGGCTGTCGTGCAGGGCCCGGAGTTGGTCCACTTGTGCGCTAGCACATGTACCTCGGGAGAAGGCGTCTGGGGGCTCGTTGAGTTTACCGGGGCGATACAAAATCTCCTAATTATAGGTGGAGAGCTCGATTCTCCACTGCAAGATTTTATCATTTTTGATCTTGCCCCGCTGTGTATTATTGAACAAGAAGGCAACCAACCGTTGGTCCGTAAAGAGAGTGAATCTCTTACCGGCCAGGTAATGCCTCCAATGCCGCACAGCTTCAACGATAGCTTGGGCCACCTTTTCGACGGATGAGTGTCGAATTTCAGAGGCATGAAGGGTGCGGGAAAAGAATGCCACGGGTCTGCCTGCCTGGTTTAGTGGTGGCAAGGGCGACGTCTGAAGCGTCGCTTTCTACTTGGAAAGGTAGTGACTCATCCACTGCGCGCATCCCGGCCTTTGCGATGTCTGCTCTGATGTGGGCGAAAGCGTGTTGTGCCTTGGCCACGAGGGGGAATTGGGTGGACTGAATGAGTGGGCGGGCCTTGGCTGCATAGTTTGGGACCCACTGGGCTAAAAGAACCCCAGGCAGCGTTTGAGGGCCTTGGGGCAGTGGGGGAAGGGAAGTTCCATGAGGGGGTGCATGCGGTCGGGGTCAGGCCCGAGAAGTCCGTTTTGGACTGTATCGCCAAGAATGGCTAACCAGGTCGTGCTGAACACACACTTCTCTTTGTTATAGGTCAAGTTGAGAAGAGTGGCAGTGCGGAGGAATTTATCGAGGTTGGCATCGTGGTCCTGCTGGTCATGGCCGCAGATGGTGAAATTATCTAAGTACGGAAAGGTGGCCCGCAAGCCGTACTGGTCGACCATTCGGTCCATCTCTCTTTGGAAGACCGAGACCCCATTTGTGACACCGAAAGGGACCCTAAGGAAGTGGTAGAGGCGACCGTCCGCCTCGAAGGCCATGTATGGCCGGTCCGACTTCCGGATGGGGAGCTGGTGGTAGGCGGATTTCAGGTCAATTGTTGAGAAGACCCGGTACTGCGCAATCTGATTGACCATATCAGATATGCGTGGGAGGAGGTACGTGTCGAGCTGCGTGTACCGATTGATGGTCTGGCTGTAGTCCACGACCATCCTGTGTTTCTCCCCAGTTTTAACCACTACCACTTGGGCTCTCCAGGAGCTGTTGCTGGCCTCGATAATACCCTCCTTAAGCAGCCGCTGGACTTCGGACCTGATGAAGGTCTTGTCCTGGGTGCTGTACCATCTGCTCCTAGTGGCAATGGGCTTGCAATCCGCAGTTAGATTGGCAAAAAGGGAGGGAGAATCGACCTTGAGGGTCGCGAGGTTGCAAACGATAAGGGGGGGTAAGGGCCCGCCGAATTTGAGGGTGAGGCTCTGGAGGTTGCGCTGGTAGTCCAGGCCCAACAGGAGTGCAGCGCAGAGATTAGGAAGGACATAGAGGTGGAAGTTACTAAATTCTACGCCCTGGACCGTGAGGATGACTGTACAGAAGCCTCGTATTGGGACGGAGTGGGATCCGGAGGCTAGGGAGATCCTTTGATTGGCAGGGTGGACCGCGAGCTTGCAGCGCCTTACCGTATCTGGGTGAACGAAGCTTTCAGTGCTCCCGGAGTCCAGCAGGCACGAGGTTGTGTGGCTGTTGATTTTCACCGTCATCGACGCGGTGGCCAGGTTGTGCGGGCGAGATTGGTCCAGCGTCTTCGAAGCGAGCTGTGGGTAGCCGTTGGATGCTTCGGGTGGCGAGCGTGTGCGGTTCCGATGTCGGGATGTCCGGAGACCCTATGGAGGACAAGATGGCAGCGCCCATGGTGCACACATTGCGGGGTCGGGACAAGATGGCGGCGTCCATGGTGCGCACATTGCAGGGCCAGTACTGTTAGGGGGAAGGAGCTTCCCCAAAGGGCTGCCTGTGGCTACTGTTAAAGTCAGACAGGCAGGGAGGGCATTTAAACCTGCCTGAAGAGCTGCCCTCCCACCTCAGACTGTCACTGGGAAGCCACCTTCAGGCACTAAACTGTCCCCCCAACCTCTTGCAATAGGCCTTTCTTTCATTACTTCAATTGACTACTCGCCATCTGTGGCGTAATGGAATTGGGGAACTGGCACACTGACCAGCAGCACAATTTTTAGTGCCTGCCTGCCTCGCCTTCTAGTTCCAGCAACTTAGCATCCTTCCTGTTATGTTATGGAATGTATCAGTTTTCATTGGGAAATGGAAGCTGTAATTGAATTTTTAATGCACCAGATGGCATGCTAGCTCTTTTAGTCTGAATGGAGGTAATTTCATGCTCCAAAACCTTGTGGCTTGGAGTCAGGTGGAATGTAAGCATTTAAAAAAATCTCAAGCCTAATAGCCTGTGACCAATCGGCACACTTGTGGGAATAACAGAGGTGGCAAAGGGGGCACAAATGTAAGCAAATTACTGCAGATGCTAAAAAGGCAGAAGCAAGCTATCAACTCGCTTCAAGGTGTTGGGTTGTTCATTTAAATTTTTTGAGGCTGATAAACTCACATTTAACCTGTCCTGCAGGTTTAACCCTGACCCCTGGGTTGCAGGCTTCCGGAAAGACCGCTGATAAAGGGAAGCAAGGACGGCTTTGCGGAGATGGCAAGTGCCTTTACAAGACTGCTGTGAGGTCAGGAGGAGCAGCTTTCTCACAAGCTACCTTCTTCCCTGCCATCAGACTAATTTAATTAAGCTGGGGACTGATTGTCTGTACAGTTGAGGACATCAAAGGGGGTAGGTGGAAAAGGCAGGCATTTGAAGTGAATGGTGCTTGGATGTTTGTTGGATGTTCTGCAGCTAAATAAGACATAGGTAGAGATTTGCATTAGGAGATAAGTGAGGATTTGGGGTTTTAGCTGTTGAATTTCAAAGGCAGGTAAGAAGGAGTTTACAACTTTGAAAAAGTCATAAATAAATAATGCAAATTATTAAATTTTACTTTATCTGGAATGGTGGCCATAAGGAGAACAGAAAGACTTTTACATCCTGGGAAAGGTAAATTACAAAGAAGGATAAGAACAATGGGAAAAGATGAAAGAGAAAAAAATATTTAAAGAGAGGTTGAGAGCTGCGTTGATGTGCGGGCATGTAGATCTCCTGCAGAGATCTCCTGAAGATCTCCTGTGCTGGAAAAGAACCATGAAGAAGTGAAGTGACCAGCTTTCAGTCACCTAAGAGATGTGTCTGGCTGTTCCAGAAAGCAAGGTTTTATTTCAAAGTCTTGAATTTCCATATCTGAGTGAGAGAGAGGTCCTGTGAAATACCTCCCCAATGCAATAGTGTTTTGGGCCTTCTAGTAACATGATCGGATTTTTTAATAGATTAACTATCTATGAGAATTGTTGCCTAAAGGGGTGTTTGTGAGTCTAACCAATTAGGAATATTTGGGGGGAATGTCCTGTGAGACTAAGTTTAACTGTGCAAATGTAATTTTGGTTGTTTTTAAGCTTTATTTTGTTTTGTTAATAAATGTTTTAATTTAATATTTAACAATCTCCAAAAGTGCTATCGGAATTTGTGGCTCCTGATTTCAGTACTTATATTTTCTCGTAGCTTGACATGTTTCCCTTTGGGATTTGGTTTGAATGACACTCACCACCTGCTACGCCGCAAGAGTGGAAACTGCATTTCCCTCTTTAAAAGATATCCACAGTCATATATTATTTTAGAAAATTAAAAATAGCAAAAAAGCAAACATTTTTTAATGTTTAGCTTTGTTTCTTAGACCATGTACAACCTAGCTTGCTGAACAAAAGTGGCGTCAAATTATTTTTACTTAAAGATTCATACTTTGTTTGGCTTCTCAAAAACAAATCCTTGCCTAGTTTTCAATGCTGAGCTAATATTTCAAAACATTGAAAGGTTTTGTCATGTGCTTCTTGGACTGTAGGTAAATGTTGAACATGTGTTTGTAGCATCAGCAATAACAAAGCTATGACGAAAATGATCCACTGCTTTTCCAATTTCTGACCACTATCTGGTGATCTGTGTAGAAATGGCAATTATACAACGTCAGAATTAGGTTTGATTGTGATCCCACCCTGGTCAAATAGCTTTCCAACAGTCCCCATGTGTTTACAATAACTTTGCCGATCTGGGCAAAGTATCAGGGTTAACTTTGGTGGGAAGAAAGATAAACATTGTATGCCTCTTGGATTTTAAAAATTGGCCAGCTCTCACATTTACAATATCGCAGTCATTGATTGAGCTAGTAGCCGTCTTGACATGCAATATAATTTTTTTCTTTTTGTGGCAGATTTAAGTAATGTTTTAACAACTTTCCCATGATGATTATGGAAGTAAGTTACAAACAACTCATCAATGAAACGATGGGAATAAATTTGAAATTATCATGGTAATCAAATATGGTCACATTATAATACTGGCTTAAACATTGTCAGTGAAATTGTGAAGGTGTGAATTGCTGCTGTATTTGTTTCAAATTAATTGCTTAACTTTTGCCAGGAGGGGGCATGTCTATAACAGAGACAGAACACTGAGAGTCCCTGTGTCCTTTGAATTCAGATACAGTGATATAATGTTTTTGTAACAGTGCTTTGATTTCATATATTTTTCTACTGTGCTGGGGGAAGAATTTGTTTTTGAAAATGTTGGCTTCCTGCGGTGCATGGCTTCTGCTGCGCTGGATGCAAATTGTACGTTAATCCAGCTGCTGCTGTGAACAAACATCAAAGCTGCTATTGTTTGCTGTGCAAAGACGAAGGATTTATAAGGAAATGTAAAAGGCTAGTTAGTTCATTCTAACAATAAACATTTCATGCTTTACAAAGAGTTTTGCCTCAGTAAAGGTAAAGGGCCTTTATATAATGTTCATGAACTCTTTTGATTTCATGGTTAAACCTGTTGATATTCCAATTCCCCAAAGGTGAATTCCAAAATTAAGCTGAAATGGTAAAATATTAAAATAATCAAAATCAGTGAAATGATCACCAGAAAAGATCATATTTAGCAGACGATCAGACTGCATTAAAAATCAAGAATGCAAATTTAATTTTAATTTTACACCAGTAGTGATTCTTCTTTTTAAGCAATCCCTTGGGATGGAGGATGTCTTGCTTCCAATCTGGTTTGAGGGGTTCTGTGATGGACATTAAGTCCAATACAGGCTCTGTCACATGCAGGGCAGGTGGTGCTTGAAGGGTTGTTGAGTCGTTTGGAGGTTTGTGCGCTCTATCAGATACTTCGACTTCGCCCTCTGCGCGCTCCCGATGAAGACTCAATGTGTTTGGTGCCTTCTCGAATGAATCCTGTTGTGTATTGCACTGAGAAAGACTAACATGTTCAGCTGCAGGCATGGTTGCATTGTCGAAGTAACTTTTATTACACCTCTCTTTAGGATGGCAGAGAGAACAATATGACAAATTGACCAGACCTTGCGATGTACTGCTCTCCTTCCCCAGTAAAAAAACGTATCCGTTAAATGAAAAATGGTACATGCACAAAATTTTTCAGAATACAATATGACTAAACAAATCTCAACAACACCTTAAATTTAACATTTTGGGTTCAGTTGCATTCTTTATTTTTTACTATCATCAGAACCAAAACATATCTAAGACCAAGATTACCAGAGTCAATTTACATGCAAAAAAATGTTTTTCCTTAACACCAATATGTGTTTCGCAAAAATATTATCATTTGACAAGAATTAATGACAGAACAACTTTTTTCTTGTCCCTTCCTGTTATAATCTGCCTAATTACTACTGGCTGGGGACTAATGGAAAGCCCACAATCCTTAATGAGTATGAGCTTCCCCAATGAGGGGGGCGGAGAAATCATTAGCTGTCACATACATAAATAGAGCTGGCCAGTGTGGAACCAGCCAGAGAGAGAGGAGTGAGCAGTGGTACTACTACTGTAAATGAAGTTATTTCTTTCGATTCTACAAACTCGTGCTGGATTCTTCGTGGCCCTCACAAAACTGGTGACAAGGGTCAAAGTGGATAGCTGTCTACGCTGTTGAAGCCACCTCCCTGGATTTCTGTTGGACACAGGTTGGAAGTTTTCTTCTCCTGCAGCATGCCTCTTTATGGACGTTTGGATGTCTTTGCTGCTGCGCTGGAAAGTTGGAACCAGTACGCACATTCTGGGTGAATAACATCACCAAAAACGAGAGCCATGTGGTCATTTTGCTCACCGCCTGTGGCCCGCATACGTTTGGGGTGATTAGGAGCCTTGCGTATCCAGTGCGCCGGACACCAGGACATTTGATGAACTTGTGACCTTGGTGGGGCAACATTTTAACCCAACCCCGTCCATGATAGTCCAGCATTACCGGTTTAATACCGCAGAGAGGACCCCAGGAGAATCCCTTGCTGAGTTTCTATCTGGGCTACGTAGGATTGCGGAGTACTGTGATTATGGTGAGACTATGGCGAGACTTTGTCAGAAATGTTAGGCGACCATTTGGTTTGCGGTATTAACAACGCGGCCACCTAGAGAATGGTGTTAGCCGAGCCGACATTGACTTTTCAACAGGCCATTCAGATAGCGTGTCCCGAGAGCGCGCAGAACGGGGAGTACAGGAGCTACAGGGAATGGAGGTACATGCCTTGGGACGCAGCCCCTTCCGTCCAAAAGCGTATCCCCACACCCCTGCCGTACCTTGGGCGAGGTGGCGTCCGGATTGACGGCAGTAGCTGCCGGACGTTCCTCCCCGAAGGGAGCCTTCTCCAGAATCGATGGATGAGGAGCCATGTCATTGTTGGACTTGTGGGCGCCGACCCCGTCATGGACGCCGGTCCTGGGGGTGCCAGAGGCGCCGCGTTCCGACAGAATCTGGGGCCAACCCAGGGGCCATACTTTTCATTTGGATGAACCTGTGGGGACTACTTCCGAGGACGTGGAGACGGGGGATGTCTGCCTGCAGCTGCATTGTGTGGCAGCTCCCCGTGTTGCCCCCCATTAAGGTGACGGTACGGGTCAATGGTCACCCGCTTGAGATTGAGTTGGACACTGGTGCAGTGGTCTCCTTGATTGCCCAGAGGACATTTGACTACATCAAGCAGGATATACAGACCCTTACATTAACGAATACACAGGCCAGGTTGGCCACCTATATGGGGGAGCCATTGAACATTGCAGGAACTATGATGACCCCTGTTGTTTCTGGACGCCAGGAGGGAAGTTTCCCGCTTATCACGGTGCGCGACCACGGGCCCAGCCTGTTGGGTCGGGACTGGTTGTGCCATTTGCGGCTGCAGTGGCAGCACATCCTCCAAACAGTTTCTGGAGGGTTGACTGAGGTGCTAGGACAGTACCCAGATGTATTCCAGACCGGTTAGGGGAAGATAAAAGGGGCCGTAGCCCGTATCCAGGTTGAACCAGGAGCCACGCCGTACTATTTCCGGGCACGCCCGGTGCCTTACGCCTTGCTCGAGAAGGTAGAAGCGGAGCTCACTCTTTTGGAGTCCTTGGGTATTATCAGGCCCATCCGTTTGCGTCGTACAACAGTGGTCTTTCAGGGGAAGGAAATGGTCGACCTGGGTTATCGGGTGGACTGCGAAGGTTTGCACACCGTCGCAGAGAAGGTGCGCGCAATCCAACAGGCCCCCGCTCCGACTGACACTTCGCATCTTCGTTCTTTTTTCGGCCTCGTAAACTATTATGGGAAGTTCCTCCACAATCTGGCAACTATGCTGGCCCCATTGCACTTTCTGTTAAAGTAGAATCACACCTGTGTTTGCGGTCAGCAAGAAACCACTTTCCGGCAGGTGAAACAGCAATTGTCATCGTCTGGGTTTCTAACCCACTATGATCCTGAAAAGCCTTTGCTCATCACGTGTGATGCATCCCCATATGGTATTGGGGACGTCCTGACCCACAAGATGGAGAACGGAGCTGAGCGGCCGAGAGCTTTCACCTCCCGCACATTGACTGCAGCGGAAAAGAAGTACGCGCAGATAGAGAAGGAGGGCCTGGCGGTGATCTTTGCGGTGAAATGCTTCCACCAGTATATTTATGGCTGCTACTCCACTATCGTGACTGATCATAAGCCTCTGCTTGGAATTTTCTGAGAGGATAAGCCAATTCCGCCCATTGCTTTTTTTTAAAATTAAATAATTTATTGAAAATTTTTGGTCAACCAACACAGTACATTGTGCATCCTTTACACAATATTATAACAACACAAATAACAATGACCTATTTTATAAACAAAAAATGAACAAATAATAAATAACAAAAATGAAAACTAGCCCTAATTGGCAACTGCCTTGTCACAAGTAACACTCTCCAAAAATATAATTTAACAGTCCAAAATATAATTATCTGTAGCAACGACCTATACATACTATACAGTATATATTAACAACCCTGAGAGTCCTTCTGGTTCCTCCTCCCCCCCCGCCCCCCCACAGCCCCCCCCCCCCCCCCCCCCCCCCCCCCCCCCGATCCTGGGCTGCTGCTGCTGCCTTCTTTTTCCCATTCCGTCTATCTTTCTGCGAGGTATTCGACGAACGGTTGCCACCGCCTGGTGAACCCTTGAGCCGACCCCCTTAGGACGAACTTAATCCGCTCTAGCTTTATAAACCCCGCCATGTCATTTATCCAGGTCTCCACCCCCGGGGGCTTGGCTTCTTTCCACATTAGCAATATCCTGCGCCGGGCTACTAGGGATGCAAAGGCCAAAACATCGGCCTCTCTCGCCTCCTGCACTCCCGGCTCTTGTGCAACCCCAAATATAGCCAACCCCCAGCTTGGTTCGACCCGGACTCCTACTACTTTTGAAAGCACCTTTGTCACCCCCATCCAAAACCCCTATAGTGCCGGGCATGACCAAAACATATGGGTATGATTCGCTCGGCTTCTCGAGCACCTCGCACACCTATCCTCCACCCCAAAAAATTTACTGAGCCGTGCTCCAGTCATATGTGCCCTGTGTAATACCTTAAACTGAATCAGGCTTAGCCTGGCACACGAGGACGATGAGTTTACCCTGCTTAGGGCATCTGCCCACAGCCCCTACTCGATCTCCTCCCCCAGCTCTTCTTCCCATTTCCCTTTTAGTTCATCTACCATAGTCTCCCCTTCGTCCCTCATTTTCCTATATATATCTGACACCTTACCATCCCCCACCCATGTCTTTGAGATCACTCTGTCCTGCACCTCTTGTGTCGGGAGCTGCGGGAATTCCCTCACCTGTTGCCTCGCAAAAGCCCTCAGTTGCATATACCTGAATGCATTCCCTTGGGGCAACCCATATTTCTCGGTCAGCGCTCCCAGACTCGTGAACTTCCCATCCACAAACAGATCTTTCAGTTGCGTTATTCCTGCTCTTTGCCACATTCCATATCCCCCATCCATTCCCCCGGGGCAAACCTATGGTTGTTTCTTATCGGGGACCCCCCCAAGGCTCCAGTCTTTCCCCTATGCCGTCTCCACTGTCCCCAAATCTTCAGTGTAGCCACCACCACCGGGCTTGTGGTGTAGTTCCTCGGTGAGAACGGCAATGGGGCTGTCACCATAGCCTGTAGGCTAGTCCCCCTACCGGACGCCCTCTCTAATCTCTTCCACGCCGCTCCCTCCTCCTCTCCCATCCACTTACTCACCATTGAAATATTAGCGGCCCAATAATACTCACTTAGGCTCGGTAGTGCCAGCCCCCCTTTATCCCTGCTACGCTGTAAGAATCCCTTCCTCACTCTCGGGGTCTTCCCGGCCCACACAAAACCCATGATGCTCTTTTCAATCCTTTTAAAAAAAGCCTTAGTGATCACCACCGGGAGGCACTGAAACACAAAGAGGAATCTCGGGAGGACCACCATCTTAACCGCCTGCACCCTCCCTGCCATTGACAGGGATACCATATCCCATCTCTTGAAATCCTCCTCCATCTGTTCCACCAACCGCGTTAAATTTAACCTATGCAATGTGCCCCAATTCTTAGCTATCTGGATCCCCAGGTAACGAAAGTCCCTTGTTACCTTCCTCAACGGTAGGTCCTCTATTTCTCTACTCTGCTCCCCTGGATGCACCACAAACAACTCACTTTTCCCCATGTTCAATTTATACCCTGAAAAATCCCCAAACTCCCCAAGTATCCGCATTATTTCTGGCATCCCCTCCGCCGGGTCCGCCACGTATAGTAGCAAATCGTCCGCATACAAAGATACCCGGTGCTCTTCTCCTCCCCTAAGTACTCCCCTCCACTTCTTGGAACCCCTCAACGCTATCGCCAGGGGCTCAATCGCCAGTGCAAACAATAATGGGGACAGAGGGCATCCCTGCCTTGTCCCTCTATGGAGCCGAAAATATGCAGATCCCCGTCCATTCGTGACCACGCTCGCCACTGGGGCCCTATACAACAGCTGCACCCATCTAACATACCCCTCTCCAAAACCAAATCTCCTCAACACCTCCCACAAATAATCCCACTCCACTCTATCAAATGCTTTCTCGGCATCCATCGCCACAACTATCTCCGTTTCTCCCTCTGGTGGGGCCATCATCATTACCCCTAACAACCTCCGTATATTCGTGTTCAGCTGTCTCCCCTTCACAAACCCAGTTTGGTCCTCGTGGACCACCCCCGGGACACATTCCTCTATTCTCATTGCCATTACCTTGGCCAGGACCTTGGCATCTACATTTAGGAGGGAAATAGGTCTATAGGACCCGCATTGTAGAGGGTCCTTTTCCTTCTTTAAGAGAAGCGATATCGTTGCTTCAGACATAGTCGGGGGCAGTTGTCCCCTTTCCTTTGCCTCATTAAAGGTCCTCGTCAGTACCGGGGCGAGCAAGTCCACATATTTTCTATAGAATTCGACTGGGAATCCATCCGGTCCCGGGGCCTTTCCCGCCTGCATGCTCCTAATTCCTTTCACCACTTCTTCTACCTCGATCTGTGCTCCCAGTCCCACCCTTTCCTGCTCTTCCACCTTGGGAAATTCCAGCCGATCCAAGAAGCCCATCATTCTCTCCCTCCCATCCGGGGGTTGAGCTTCATATAATTTTTTATAAAATGTCTTGAACACTCCATTCACTCTTTCCGCTCCCCGCTCCACCTCTCCTTCCTCATCCCTCACTCCCCCTATTTCCCTCGCTGCTCCCCTTTTCCTCAATTGGTGTGCCAGCAACCTGCTCGCCTTCTCCCCATATTCGTACTGTACACCCTGTGCCTTCCTCCATTGTGCCTCTGCAGTGCCTGTAGTCAGCAAGTCAAATTCTACATGTAGCCTTTGCCTTTCCCTGTACAGTCCCTCCTCCGGTGCTTCCGCATATTGTCTGTCCACCCTCAAAGGTTCTTGCAGCAACCGCTCCCGTTCCTTACTCTCCTGCTTCCCTTTATGTGCCCTTATTGATATCAGCTCCCCTCTAACCACCGCCTTCAACGCCTCCCAGACCACTCCCACCTGGACCTCCCCATTATCATTGAGTTCCAAGTACTTTTCAATGCACCCCCTCACCCTTAGACACACCCCCTCATCTGCCATTAGTCCCATGTCCATTCTCCAGGGTGGGCGCCCTCCTGTTTCCTCCCCTATCTCCAAGTCCACCCAGTGTGGAGCGTGATCCGAAATGGCTATAGCCGTATACTCCGTTCCCCTCACCTTCGGGATCAATGCCCTACCCAGCACAAAAAAGTTTATTCGCGAGTAGACTTTATGGACATCGGAGAAAAACGAGAACTCCTTACTCCTAGGTCTGCTAAATCTCCACGGGTCTACACCTCCCATCTGCTCCATAAAATCTTTAAGTACCTTGGCTGCTGCCGGCCTCCTTCCAGTCCTGGACTTCGCCCTATCCAGCCCTGGTTCCAACACCGTATTAAAATCTCCCCCCATTATCAGCTTTCCCATCTCTAGGTCCGGAATGCGTCCTAGCATCCGCCTCATAAAATTGGCATCATCCCAGTTCGGGGCATATACGTTTACCAAAACCACCGTCTCCCCCTGTAGTTTGCCACTCACCATCACGTATCTGCCCCCGTTATCCGCCACTATAGTCTTTGCCTCGAACATTACCCGCTTCCCCACTAATATAGCCACCCCCCCTGTTTTTCGCATCTAGCCCCGAATGGAACACCTGCCCCACCCATCCTTTGCGTAGCCTAACCTGGTCTATCAGTTTCAGGTGCGTTTCCTGTAACATAACCACATCTGCCTTAAGTTTCTTAAGGTGTGCGAGTACCCGTGCCCTCTTTATCGGCCCGTTCAGCCCTCTCACGTTCCACGTGATCAGTCGAGTTGGGGGGCTTCCTACCCCCCCCCCCCCCCCTTGTCGATTAGCCATCACCTTTTTCCAGCTCCTCACCCGGTTCCCACGCAGCTGTATCTCCCCCAGGCGGTGCCCCCCCGCCCATCCTCTCCCATACCAGCTCCCCCCTCTCCCCAGCAGCAGCAACCCAGTAATTCCCCCCTCCCACCCCCCCCGCTAGATCCCCCGCTAGCGTAATTACTCCCCCCATGTTGCTCCCAGAAGTCAGCAAACTCTGGCTGACCTCGGCTTCCCCCCGTGACCTCGGCTCGCACCGTGCGACGCCCCCTCCTTCCTGCTTCTCTATTCCCGCCATGATTATCATAGCGCGGGAACCAAGCCCGCGCTTCTCCCTTGGCCCCGCCCCCAATGGCCAACGCCCCATCTCCTCCACCTCCCCCCATCACCACCTGTGGGAGAGAGAAAAGTTACCACATCGCAGGATTAGTACATAAAACCCCTCTTTGCCCCCCACATTTGCCCCACCAATTTGTTCGAACGTTCTTTTTAATAACCCGCTCATTCCAGTTTTTCTTCCACAATAAAAGTCCACGCTTCATCCGCCGTCTCAAAGTAGTGGTGCCTCCCTCGATATGTGACCCACAGTCTTGCCGGTTGCAGCATTCCAAATTTTATCTTCTTTTTATGAAGCACCGCCTTGGCCCGATTAAAGCTCGCCCTCCTTCTCGCCACCGCCGCACTCCAGTCTTGATACACGCGGATCACCGCGTTCTCCCATTTACTGCTCCGAGTTTTCTTCGCCCATCTAAGGACCATTTCTCTATCCTTAAAACGGAGGAATCTCACCACTATGGCTCTGGGAATTTCTCCTGCTCTCGGTCATCGCGCCATCACTCGGTATGCTCCCTCCACCTCCAACGGACCCGCCGGGGCCTCCGCTCCCATTAACGAGTGCAGCATCGTGCTCACATATGCCCCGACATCCGCTCCCTCCACACCTTCAGGAAGACCAAGAATCCTCAGGTTGTTCCTCCTTGCGTTGTTTTCCAGTGCCTCCAACCTTTCCACACATCGTTTCTGATGTGCCTCCTGCGTCTCCGTCTTCACCACCAGGCCCTATATATCGTCCTCATTCTCGGCTGCCTTTGCCTTCATGACCCGAAGCTCCCGCTCCTGGGTCTTTTGTTCCTCCTTTAGCCCTTCGATCGCCTGTAGTATCGGGGCCAACAGCTCTTTCTTCATTTCCTTTTTGATCTCTTCCACACAGCATTTCAAGAACTCTTGTTGTTCAGGGCCCCATGTTAAACTGCCACCTTCCGACGCCATCTTGGTTTTTGCTTGCCTTCCTTGCCGCTGTTCTAAAGGATCCACTGCAATCTGGCCACTCTCTCCTCCTTTTTCCATCCGTATCCAGGGGGGATTCCCTTCTGGTTTACCGCACAGTGTTTTTAGCCGTCAAAATTGCCGTTGGGGCTCCTATCAAGAGCCCAAAAGTCCGTTTCACAGGGAGCTGCCGAAACGTGCGACTCAGCTGGTCATCGCCGCACCCGGAAGTCCAATTCCGCCCATTGCTAATGCACGGATCCAGTGCTGGGCTTTGTTGCTCGCTGCCTACGAGTATTCTCTACAGGGACCCAGATAGCGAATGCCGATGCACTGAGCCGATTGCCTTTGTTAACCGGCCCCATGTCGACCCTGACGACCGGTGAGGTGGTTGCAACCCTAAATTTTATGGACTCCTTGCCTGTCACGGCAGATCCGTGAGTGGACTCAAACAGATCCAGTCGTGTCAAAGGTTCAGCACGTACTCCTGTACGGTGGGAAGCATAGACAGCTCCCAGGCGAGTTGCTGGCATTTTTCTCCAAGCTGTCATAATTTAGCATGGAAACGGTAACCTCTAGTGGGGGACGCGTGTGGTCGTCTCGGAAAAAGGACAGGAGCTGATACTAAAGGACTTGCACAATGGGCATTCGGATGTGACCAAAATGAAAATGTTGGCCCGGAGTTATGTCTGGTGGCCAGGCCTCGACACCAACATTGAGAAGGTGGCCCAAAACTGCTCCATTTGCCAAGAGCATCAGAAGCTTCAGACGGTCGCGCCCCTACATCACTGGGAATGACCAGGACGGCCTTGGGCACGCTTGCATGCGGATTTCGCCGGCCCTTTTCCAGGATCCATGTTTGTTTTATTAATCAATGCCCAATCTAAATGGCGTTTGTCTTTCGGTATGCATGGCCTCCCCGAGGTGCTCGTCACGAACAATGGCACTCCTTTCACAAGTGAGTAGTTTGCGAGATTCATGAAGATGATAGGCATACGCCATATCTGCACCGCTCCATAGCACCCGGCTTCCAATGGGTTAGAACATACACTGCAGAAGGAGGCCATTCGACCCATCATGTCTGTACCGACCCACTTAAGCCCTCACTTCCACACTATCCCTGTGTAACCTTTTTGGTCACTAAGGGCAATTTAGCATGGCCAATCCACCTAACCTGCATGTCTTTGGTTGGAGGAGCGCGCAGTACAGACGTTCAAATGGGGCCTAAAGAAACAGTCTTCCAGGTCTGTGGACACTAGACTGGTTCGTTTTTTGTTTTCGTATAGGACCACTCCACGTGCGGCGACTGGGGTAGCTCCCGCGGAACTCCTAATGGGTCGGAGCAAACTAAACCTTGCCCTTGGAACATGTTTAAACACTATCGCGTAAGGTGGGCAACCTGTTGTAGACTGTGGGGTTATTCTGTAAGAGAATAGAAAGTTGGCTAGCCTGTGTTGAAGAGAAACATGAAAAGTACTGCCTAGCTTGTCACATATTTGCTTTACAGAAGTATTTGCTACTTCTGTAAAGACTGCTTCAAAATGTGTGCACTTCTTTCTGCAACACCATTCAATGCTGGGTGATATGGTATTGTTAAAGTGTATTTAACTCCAGACATACATAGATACATAGAAGATAGGAGCAGGAGGAGGCCTTTTGGTCCTTCGAGCCTACTCTACCATTCATCACGATCATGGCTGATCATCCAACTCAATAGTCAAATCCTGCTTTCTCCTGCCTTTGATCCCATTCTCCCCAAGTGCTGTATCCAGCCGCCTCTTGAATATATTCAAAGTTTTGGCATCAACTACTTCCTGTGGTAATGAATTCCACAGGCTCACCACTCTTGGTGTGAAGAAATGTCTCCTTATATTTGACCGAAATGCTTTACCTTGAATCCTCAGACTGTGACCCCTGGTTCTGGACACACCCATCATTGGTAACATCTTCCCTGCATCTACCCTGTCTAGTCCCGTTAAAATTTTCTAAATCTCTATGAGATCCCCCCCTCATTCTTCTGAACTCCAGCGAGAACAATCCCAACCTAGTCAATCTTTCCTCATATGACAGTCCTGCCATCCCTGGAATCTCGCTGCTCTCCCTCTAGAGCAAGAACATCCTTCCTCAGAGAAGGAGACCAAAACTGCCCACAATACTCCAGGTGTGGCCTCACCAAAGCCCTGAATAATTGCAGCAACACATCCGTGCTTCTATACTCAAAACCTCTCGCAATGAAGGCCATACAATTAGCCTTCTTTGCCGCCTACTGCACCTGCATGCTTACCTTCAGCGACTGGTGCACAAGGACACCCAGGTCCCACTGCACACTCCCCTCTCCCAATTTACAACCATTCAGGTAGTTATCTGCCTTCCTGTTTTTGATTCCAATGTGAACAACCTCACATTTACTCAAATTATACTGCGTCTGCCTTTGATTTTCCCACTCGCCCAACCTGTTCAGATCATGCTGTAGGTTCCCTGCATCCTCGTCACAATTCACCCTCCCACCTAACTTGGTATCATCTGCAAACTTTGCGATGTTACATTTTGTTTCCTCATCCAAATCATTAATACATATTGTGAATAGCTGGGATCCCAGCACCGATCCCTGTGGTACCCCACTAGGTACTGCCTGCCAATTTGAAAAGGACCCATTAATTCCTACTCTTTGTTTCCTCTCTGCCAACCAGTTTTCTATCCACCTCAATACAGTTCCCCAATCCCATGCGCTTTAATTTTGCATAATAATCTCCTATGCGGGACTTTGTCAAACGCCTTCTGAAAGTCCAAATATACCACATCGACTGGCTCCCCCTTGTCAACTGTACTGGTTACACCTTCAAAGAATTCCAACAGATTTGTCAAGCATGATTTCCCCTTCATAAATCCATGCTGACTCTGACTTATCCTGCCACTGCTTTCTAAATGTTCCGCTATAAAGTTCTTGATAATAGATTCAAGCATTTTCCCCACTACTGATGTTAGGCTTACTGGTCTGTAATTCCCTGCTTTCTCTCTCCCTCCCTTTTTGAATGACGTGAGCTACACTCCAATCTGCAGGGACAGTTCCATAGTCTATAGAATCTCAGAAGATGACCACCAATGCGTCCACTATTTCCAGAGCCACCTCCTTAAGCACTCTGGGATGCAGATTCTCAGGCCCTGGGGATTTATCCGCCTTCAATCCCATCAATTTTCCCAGCACCATTTCTCTACTAATATTGATCTCCCTGAGTTCTTCCCTCTCACTAAACCTTTCATTCTCCAACATTTCTGGTATCTGATTTGTGTCCTCTTCTGTGAAGACAGAAACAAAGTATGTATACAATTGCTCAGCCATTTCTTTGTCCCTTATTATGCATTCCCCTCTTTCTGTCAGTCGGCGGCCTACATTTCTCTTTAGCAATCTTTTTCTTTTCATATATCTATAGAAACTCTTAGTGTCAGTTTTTATGTTCCCTGCAAGCTTCCTTTCGTACTGTACTTTCCCCTTCTTAATCAATCCCTTTGTCCTTCTTTGCTGAATTCTAAACTGCTCCCAATCCTCAGACCTATGATTTTTCTTAGCCAATCTGTATGCTTCTTCCTTGGATCAGATAATATTTCCAATTTCCTTTGTAAGCCATGGATTGGCCCTCTTGCCCCCTTTGCTTTTGTGCCAGACAAGAATGGACAGTTGCTGTAGTTACCCCATGCGTACCTTGAATGTTTGCCATTGTCTATTGTTGTTGAAAACTCACCACTATTCTTAGAGTTCCCCCTATACCAAAAAAGGGTCGATATTCTAAATGGTGAACAGGGATTCTCACTCCCTGACTCTGATGCCGGCTTCAGTGGGTGCTATTCAGGTCAAACTATGTTTTCAAGTTATCCCCCGGTATAACCCATACCTTCACCGAAGATTTCATCTACTTACCACTTAGTAGCATCGATCCTGGGTCCCGCATTGCTAAGTAAGTAAAGTAGACTTTGGAATAGCCACTATTTCAGGTTAAATTAAGTTATTTTATTATTATATTTTTTCTTTTAAAATCTGCAATTACTTTCTTTACAGAAAGGAAAAAGATCTTGCTTCTGGATCCTTCTGGTTGGTTGAAGGGACCTCCAGGCCCAACTTGACAATCAATCTTCTTTTTAAAATCTGGTCTTCTTTAGATGTATTCGCTGATGAGCTCGGTTGCTGTGTCCTAGCTTTCCCATGTACCGAGCTGTGGGAGCTAACTCTGCTGGCTGTCTCTGAGCTGACTCTGCCTACTCTTTAAATTCTAGTCTTCCTTAGATGTATTAGCTGTTTTAGCTCGGCTGCTTTGCCCTGTCCCTTTCTCATGGCCGAGCTGACTGTAATCTGACTCTGAGCTGCTTGTTCCTTCTCTGCTTCTCCGCCTCTCTCTCTCTCTCTCTCTCTCTCTGAGTTCTGGTTCTGGTTGCTGTCCCCTTTCTTCAGGTTTATATATTTTTCTAACAGTTATCTAGTTTTTATGACTTTATTGTAAAGTAACTCTTGATTTTCTTTGATTGTAAAAAGTATCTTTGATCTAAACATTCTAATCCAACTAAGTATTCATTTTGACATAACCTCACCTCTCATAGATTTGATTACATTGTTTCCTTTGTGATGTTCAAAATGCTTTGACTTCAAGAGGTGTTACTTTTAATTCCTGTCATTTCTATAGTTTTATTTTCCAATTGTGTCCTCAGCTCATAAATTTGACTTTGATTTTGGCTTTGAATTATGTTTCTCGTAGACTGAGAGCCTCCAGTTTTCTTTAATTTACCTGCTATTAGCAAAATTTCACACCTAGAATTATCACCAAATTCAACTGAACCTCATCCTTTCCTTTCCATCTGCTTACTAAGATAGTTAATTTCAACGAAGGTGTGAACCATTGTTTTTACCTTCAAACAAAATTCCTGTTTGTCTTGCTTGCTAAGCCTGCTCGACCAAGGATATCTGCATTTTACAATCCTGCTCTTTGCAGCTGTTGTTAACCCTTTGTGGAATCTTTGTCTGTATCCTCTCATGTTTCTCTCAGACCAGATATTGCCAAACTTCCATGTTTCAAATGACACATCTTTCCATATTTTCAATAACACTATCCACTGACATCCCTTTAAGTAACTCTCCCTAATCTATCAAGGCCAACTCACGCCTAATTTCCTCTTAAACTAGCAGTGCCACGCCACCACCTTTTCTTTTATACCTGTCCTTCCTAAATACTGAAAACCCTGGGACATTCAGTTCCCATCCCTGGTCACCCTGCAGCCATGTCTCCTTAATCCCAATTATATCATACCTATTTATGTCTATCTGCGCAATTAATTCATCCATTTTATTGCAAATGCTCTGTGCATTAAGGCACAGAGCCTTTAAGATTGTCTTTTTTACTGTTATAACCTGCCTGCTTACTACTGGCTGGGGACTAATGGCAATCCCACAATCCTTTGGGAGTATGAGCTTCCCCAATGAGGGGGCGGAGAAATCATTAGCAGATTCCCTGCATAAATAAAGCTGCCCAGTTTGGAACCGGAGAATGAGCAGCAAGGAGTTGCTGCTGCTGTTGTGTATATATATGTTATTGTAAATAAATGTTATTTCTTTCTATCCTTCAACTCGTGCTGGATTCTTCGTGGCCCTCACAAAACTGGCGACGAGGGTTAAAGTGAATAGCTGTCTACACTGCTGAAGCCACCTCCCTGGATTTTTGTTGGATACAGGTTGGAAGTTGTTTTCTATTATACCATGCCTCTGTCTGGACGTTTGGATGTTTTTGACGCTGCGCTGGAAAGCTGGAACCAGTACGCACAACGGATGCGTTACTATTTCCGGGCAAACAACATCACCGAAATCAAGTGGCAGATGGTCATATTGCTCACCGCCTGCGGCCCGCATACATTTGGGGTGATTAGGAGCCTTACATACGCAGTTGCGCCGGACACCAAAACGTTTGATGAACTTGTGAACTTAGTGGGGCAACATTTAACCCAACCCCATCCACGATAGTCCAGCGTTACTGGTTTAATACCTCTGAGAGGACCCCAGGAGAATCCCTTGCCAATTTTCTATCCAGGCTACGCAGGATTGCGGAGTACTGTGATTATGGTGAGACCTTGTCAGAAATGTTCCTCGACCGTTTGGTTTGCGGTATTAACAATGCGGCCACCCAGAGAAAGTTGTTAGCTGAACCAACATTGACTTTTCAGCAGGCCATTCAAATAGTATTGTCCCGAGAGAGCGCAGAAATGGGGAGAGCAGGAGCTACAGGGAATGGAGGTGCATGCCTTGGGGCGCAACCCCTTCTGTCCAAAAGGGTCCCCCCACACCCCTGCGGTACCTTGGGAACGTCCGGATCGACGCCAGTGGCCGTCAGACATTCCTCCCCGAAGAGAGCCTTCTCCAGAACCATTGGATGAGGAGCCATGTCCGTGTCAGACTTGTGGGCGCTGACCCCGTCGCGTACGACGATCCTAGGGGCACAGAGGCGCCGTCGTTCCGACAGAAACTGGGGCCAGCCCAGGGGCTGTACCTTCCATTTGGATGAACCTGCGGTGACTACTACCGAGGACGTGGAGACTGAGGACGACTGCCTGCAGCTGCATTGTGTGGCAGCTCCCCGTATGGCCCCCATTAAGGTGACAGTATGGGTCAATGATCACCCGCTTGAGATGGAGTTGGACACTGGCGCAGCGGTCTCCGTGATCCCCCAGAGGACATTCGACCGCATCAAGCAGGGTATACAGACCCTTACAATAACCGACACACAGGCCAGGTTGGCCACCTATATGGGGGAACCATTGGACATTGCAGGAACTACAATGACCCCTGTTGTTTATGGACGCCAGGAGGGGCGTTTCCCACTTATCGTGGTGCGCGGCCATGTTGGGTCGGGACTGGTTGCGCCATTTGCGGTTGCAATGGCAGCACATCCTCCAAACAGTTTCTGGGGGGTTGACTGAGGTGCTAGGACGGTACCCAGATGTATTCCAGCCCGGTTTGGGGAAAATAAAAGGGGCCGTAGCCCGTATCCAAATCGAACCAGGAGCCACGCCGCGCTATTTCCGGGCGCGCCCGGTTCCTTACGCCTTGCTTGAGAAGGTAGAAGGAGAGCTCACTCATTTGGAGACTTTGGGTATTATCAGGCCTGTCCATTTTGCTGACTGGGCAGCACCAATTGTACCTGTATGAAGCCAGATGCCACAGTTCATTTGTGCGACGACTATAAACGTACAGTGAATACGGCTTCCCGGCTCAACCGATATCCAATGCCTCGCATAGAGGATCTCTACGCGAAGCTTGCAGGCGTACTCGCATTCACAAAATTAGATATGAGTCACGCCTACCTATAGTTGGAGCTGGACCTTGCCTCCCGACCATATGTAATGATTAACACACACCAGGGCCTGTATGAATATACACGGTTGCCCTTTGGGATATCCTCTGCCTGCGCTATTTTTCAACACACCATGGAGGGTATTTTGAGAGGTTTACCGCGTGTCGCTGTCTACTTAGACTACGTTTTGATTACAGGGACATCAGAGCAGGAACATTTGGAAAATTGGAGGTTGTCCTTAGACGCTTTCAGAGGCTGGAGTCCGTTTACGTGGCACAAAGTGCGTCTTTCAGGCGAAGGAAGTAGTCTACCTGAGTTAGCGGGTGGACCGCGAAGGTTTGCACCCCGTCGCAGAGAAGGTGCGTGCAATTCAACAGGCCCCTGCCCCGACTGACTCTTCGCATCTTCGTTCTTTTCTAGGCCTCGTAAACTATTACAGGAAGTTCCTCCCCAATCTGGCAACTACAGGGCACCTTCTGCTAAAGAAGAATCACACCTGGGTTTGGGGTCAGCCACAAGAAACCGCTTTCCGGCGGGTAAAACAACAATTGTCGTCGTCTGGGTTACTAACCCACCATGATCCTGGAAAACCTTTGCTCATCACATGTGATGCATCCCCGTATGGTATTGGAGCCGTCCTGTCCCACAAGATGGAGAACGGGGCCGAGCGGCCGATAGCTTTCGCCTCCCGCATATTGACTGCAGCGGAAAAGAAATACGGGCCGATCAAGAAGGAGGGCCTGGCGGTGGCCTTTGCGGTGAAACCCTTCCACCAGTACGTATATGGCCGCCACTTCACTATCGTGACTGATCATAAGCCTCGGCTGGGACTTTTCCGAGAGGATAAGCCAATACCGGCCATTGCTTCCACACGGATCCAGCGCTGGGCTTTGTTGTTCGCCGTCTACGAGTATTCTCTGGAGCACAATCCAGGAACACAGCTAGCGAATGCTGACGCACTGAGCCGGTTGCCTTTATCGACCGGTCCCATGTCGACCCCCCACGACCGGTGAGGTGGTTGCAACCCTAAATTTTATGGACACCTTGCCTGTCACAGCATCACAGATCCGTGAGTGGACCCAGATGGAGCCAGTCCTGTCAAAGGTTCGGCACATAGTCCTGTATGGTGGGCAGCATAGACAGCTCCCAGGCGAGTTGCGGGCATTTTCCTCCAAGCTGTCAAAATTCAGCATGGAAGACGGTATCCTCTTGTGGGGGATACGTGTGATTGTCCCGGAAAAGGGACAGCAGCTGAAACTAAGAGACTTGCACAATGGGCATTCGGATGTAACCAAAATAATGTTGGCCCGGAGTTATGTCTGGTGGCCAGGCCTCGACACTGACATTGAGAAGGTGGCCCAAAACTGCTCCATTTGCCAGGAGCATCAGAAGCTTCCACCGGCCGTGCCCCTACATCACTGGGAATGGCCAGGGCGGCCTTGGGCGCGCTTGCATGCGGATTTCACCGGCCCTTTTCAAGGATCCATGTTGCTTCTATTAATCGATGCCCAGTCTAAATGGTTAGAGGTGCATAAGATGGTAGGCACAACGTCCTGCGCAACAACCCAGAAGATGCGTTTGTCTTTCAGTACGCCTGGCCTCCCTGAGGTGCTGGACATGGACAACGGCACTCCGTTCACAAGTGAGGAGTTTGCAAGGTTCATGAAGGTGAACGCCATAACCGCACCGCCCCATACCACCCGACTTCAAATGGGTTGGCGGAGTGCGCAGTGCTTACATTCAAACGAGGCCTAAAGAAACAGTCTTCCGGGTCGATGGACACGAGACTGGCTCGTTTTCTGTTTTCATATAGGACCACCCCAGTGACCGGGGTAGCTCCCGCGGAATTCCTAATGGGCCGGAGACTTCGCACCCGCCTTAGCATGGTTTTCCCAGACATTGGTGCAAAAGTACGCCGCACACAAGAACGGCAGGGACAGGGTTTTTCTCGGCATCGGCCGATTCGGCAGTTTGCGCCCGGTGACCCAGTGTTCGTTCGAAATTTTGGTGGTGCCCAGTGTGTCCCTGGCGTAATCTTTCGCAAAACGGGTCCTATATCTTACCAGGTGCAAGCCCAGGGTCATCTCCAGCGCAAACATGTAGACCACATTAGGTCCAGAAAACCATCCCTTCCAAGGATTCCCCGCCCCCGGAGCTCATTTCTACAGCCACAGAGACCAGACACAGTGGAAAGTATTCCTCACAATCTTCCTCTGGTGCCGCACTCAAAGCCTGCGCAGGTCGTTGCAGAACCGCGTGGAGATAGAGACGCCGAGATGATGGAGGCAGCGGACTCCGACTCCGAGATGGAGACACAGGACGCCTCAGAGGGGGACTCCTCGGGCCCACGGGCCGTGGATGTACAACTGTTATGCCGCTCATCACGGAAGTGCCGTTCTCCGTCTCATTACACGCCGCCCGATCCAGCGCCTCGTGCAAATGGTGTCCGGCCTGCAGCAAAATGAGTCCGACCCCCTCCTTCGCCAGGGTCTTCGGTGGATTCCTTGGACTTTGGGGGAGAGGGATGCTATAACCTGCCTGCTTACCACTGGCTGGGGATTAATGGCAATCCCACATCCTTTGGGAGTATGAGCTTCCCCAATGAGGGGGTCAGAGAAATCATTAGCAGATTCCCTGCATAAATCAAGCTGCTCAGTTTGGAACCGGCTAGAGGAGAGTGAGCAGCAAGGAGTTGCTGCTGTTGTGTATATATATATGTTATTGTAAATAAATGTTATTTATTTCTATCCTTCAACTCGTGCTGGATTCTTCATGGCCCTCACAAAATTTACATTGTTTGTCTTGCTCCCAATATTTTTCTCTATTGCTCTGTTTGAATTCCAAAGTATTTAATACTCTTCTGATATAAACTGTGGACCATTATCTGACAATACCTCTGGCAACAGATAAATTGCAAACCAACTTCTCAAAACCTCAATAGTTTTGGCCCTTTTGGTATTGGACACAGACTCTGATGTGTTATATATGTTGGAGTAACACGGATTGCAACATATGTTGGATTAACACGGACTGCAACTTGATGCAGTATCACTTGAAAACAGGCTTCCAACGCTGTAGATGGTTCAACACTGCTTTATTGTACTTGTACACAGTTCGCTGTGGGTCGACACTCTATTAATCTAAGCTTGCTAACCTTGGTCTGGCTTGCCCAGACTTCCTCTGTGCCATGTGTAGTAGGTGCTGACTGTACATTGCACCCTGACTGTTGCTACAGCTATCACCAGTACGAAGAGGCCGAGCCTTCCTGCCTCGTGTGTTTTATACTGGTAATGTACCCTGTAGTGTCCTGCCTGGTGATTGGTTGTTCTGTATTCTGTGTGGTGATTGGTTCCTGTGTGTGTCCATCACTGCCTGTCTGTATTTCATTATGAACATGAGTGCATATTATGACAGACTCAACATTTATCCACTTGCAATAGCTATCCACCACGTCAGGGCATACTTTCCCCACCACTTCAAAAACCTGACACGTACTCATTCCCATGGTTTTCTTGTGTTTGATCATGGAATGAAAGGAACCTTGGTTAAATCATTTCTCATTCTGAGACATGGCATAACTTTTCACCAGCTCTTCAATTTCACTACACATCTTTTGATTCCAAAAATAGCTTCTTACTCTTGCTTTCATATGGACTATCCCTGTGTGTTCTTGTTCCTCTAACAACCTCTCTAAACCTTGGTGGAATAATGACTCTTAAACTCCATAGGAGACAACCTTGATCTATACCCACTTCATTTCTATGTGTGAAATACTCCTGCAATTTCTCATCATCGCAATCTTTAGGTCAAGACATAATTGAACATTTCACTGAGCACTACATCCTTGTGAGTTTCTTCACTAATTTCTCTGGTGGGCACTGGGATGTCATTTGTGTATGTAAAGTAATTCACAGGTAGCAGTAGCTAAAAATGAATCCGTGTTCATGGGAAATTTTGAAAGAACATCCGCATTTGTATGATCTGCTGACTTAATGATGTCGAATATCATACTGATGACACATCAAAATCAATATTTATCTCTGAAACCATGTTGATGCTCAAAATGGTACTCCCTTCTTTGAACCAAACATGATTGTAAGAGCTTGATGGTCAGATACCAAAGTAAACTTCCTACCATACAAGTACTTGTGGAACCTAGCAGCATTATATATGATCGCTAATACCCCTTTCTCAACTTGTGAATAACTTTGCTCTGACTTCATTGAAGTATGTGAAGCATATGCTGCAGGCTTCTATACACCATTATCTGGGATGAGACCGCACCTAACCCCGATAACAAGGTATTACATGCTGAAACCAAATTTTTCTTGGGATCATAGTGGGGCAAAACAGAATCAGTACTTTTTTCATTTCTTCAAATGCTTTCTGACACTCCATAGGCCATTCCCCATCTATTTGACCTTTGAGCAGTTGAGTGGAAGTATTAGCTAAATCAGTGATAACCTTAGAATAGCTCACAATAATCCTTATGAATGTTCCCAGTTCTTCTTTGTTCTCTGGTCTCATTGTTTTGAACCCCCCCCCCCCCCCCTCCCAAAAAAAACCTATCCTGCATTGGGTGGATACCTTCATCACCTATTTGGTGACAAAGCTATGTTACATGTAAGGCCCTTCCTGTTGATTCCTTTATTTCCCATTTCTTTTATATTGTGGTTATAATTTTGGATATTTAATGGACATTATACCTTTAAGCCAAGCAGAGGAAGTGAGGAACTCAAAAGTTGTAAAATAGTACACTGTGCTATTGGAGATTTAGCTTTTGAACAGCAGAACCCCGACTTTCTGGCACCTGAGAGATTGGAGGGATTCAGTTTGATTGGTTGGGTGGTCACCAATGAATTAACCAAAGGCTGTATTCTGACCGATAACAGGCGGTGATTGGGTCCTACTCATGTGGGGTGATTTTCAGAGAACCAGGGAGGGACAGTCAGATCCTGGACACCGAGAGGAGAAGCTGTGAACTGTCTGTCTCTCTCTCTCTCACCCTTATTCCAGAAATGCTGCTTAGCTGTTGTTTTCTGAACCTGCAAAGACGTTCTTCAGACTGTAGCCATCTGGGATGGCCACTTACAAATGGAAATATGGCCACGCAAAGAATCAAGGGAAATATGGCCAATGCAGGATCCAGGCGAACTCTGAGCTTAAGTGTATATTTGCCACTAGAGAACCAGACACTATCGAAACCCCCATCCGATTTACATTTGAATGGCCCATTTCCCCAGGACAAAAGACTTGTACTCAGGTATCAGATACAGATCCAGACACATCGGCGCCACTCTCCACTCAGGAAGCCCAAACAGCCAAGGTCAATGACCGCTCAGGACACGCCCAGCCATCAAGGCACCCGCCCCTTTATTGGCTCAAATTGAAGGCTGTAATCGAAGCCTGCCGAATTATTGGGTCCAAAGCTAAGGACTGCCCAAAAGAGCGCGAAACCCCCAAAGGATAAAGAGATACACTGCCTTGTGTTCGATCTCTTTTGGCCCTGGCACACCGGCAGTCTTTGGCCCAGCCTATACCTGAAGCCAACTGCAGCACCATGACCAGAAGCAAGTTCAAGATCAACGATCGCTACCAAACGAATGAGCCCAGCAGAACCGAAGTTACTTCTCCAGACCCTGCCACTCCAGATTCGAACAAAGGCCTTGTTCCTCTGCCAAAGCCGGGTGCCTGAAGTTAAGTACAGGTTGTTGTAGCTTTAGGTATAATTTAGCTTGTAGTGTTTTTATGTTGCATGTGTGAGTTAATCTTGTGTGTAAATAAACTATTATTGAACTTGAACTAACTGACTGGTTGTTGGGTCTTTGATCGATATCCGGTTGAACCTTGTGGTGGTAATATTTGATACCTAGCGACTCTGAAAGCAATATCCTCATTAATAACGGTCAGACTAATATCTGACTAAAGTAGATACCCCAGACTTCGCAACATTATTGGCGTCTCTGGTGCCGATTGGCAACATTATTGATGACGCTGGTGGGATAGTATTCCACTCATTAAAAAGAGCAACATTATTGGCGACCTCTGACGGGACTCAACCTAGAAGTGATTTTGTCACTCCGAGAGAACCCACAACACGTTGAATTAGAAACCCAATTGGAAAAGTGAAAGAAACCACAAGTGTAAGACCCGTATTGATCAAACCTCCAAGATTCGGAAGTGTATAGTAATTTGCATGCGTACTAACAGGGATATAAGGTAAATTCATTAGATTTTGTTGCGTAAAAACTATCGGGAGTTTTGTGAACCGGAAAATAGCTTAGGCCATACCTGCTGTTTGCATCGCTGCCCTATTCCCCCCGTCCCAAATTTAGGATACAGAAAAGAGGTACTAGTAGAAATGGCAGCAAAGACAATGGAACGCCTTATGAACCCGCAGGAACCCGAGGTCGCAGCGACCAGTAGAGCCGATCAGTGTCCCATATGGGAAGAGGAACTAAGGAAATACTTAAAGGGGAAAGGATGGCCCCTTTTGGTCTGAGTTTTGTTCGAATGACGAGTCAGGTCCTGGTAGTATAGGAAAAACGTGGTGGGACAACCTAACTGAGATACACAAGAAGAGTTTAGGAAAGGTTTGTAAGCCGATGGCAATCGTGTCCTGTCTGGCACAATTGCGAGGCACAGAGGAGGTCGTCAGGACGCTCCGCAGATAGCTTATAGAGAAAGAGGAGAAGAGTGAGGGAAACGTTAGCAAGTGTGAAAAAGTTAATGAGCAACTCCGAGAGCAGCTAGCAGCAAAAGACAAGGAGATGGCTGATGTCAAACGGGCACACCAATCTTGTATAGTTCACCTAAGCAGCTGTTAGATGGTAGGTTAAAGGAAGGTTCAGTTAGCCAGATCAGAGCAGCGCGCTGGACCCTACTCTTACAAGGAAGGGACATCACAGTAAAAAGGACAAAGACACACACATTTTTAGCAGATAATTTGCAGTATGAAGGAACCCCACATGAGTGCCAGATCATTGCAGCCAAACACCACACAGGACCCTTTATTCCAAAATCGCTACACCCACGTGTAGGTAGTAAAGCACAGAATCCCCCGACCACGGATAACTCTTTCAAAATTTATGTAGATGGTTCCTCCACCATTGACAATGGAAAAAGGATTACAGGATGTGGTATATATGTGGACGACGCGCAGGGACGCGCATTAGAGGAGATATCGCTAAAATTACCAGGAATAATTTTAAAGAATGGAATTTATGTGGTCCCCATCCAGGACAGGAACTAGATAATTTGCCAATTTCACGATGGACACGGACATCAGGGGATAGAAACCACCATTGCCCACTTAAGTCCTTTGTGCTGGTGGCTCGATTTAAAAGCAGACGTCATGCATTATGTTGACAATTGTTTAATCTGCGCACAGAATAATCCAGAAAGGTACTCCAGGAAAGGACAATTAAGACACACCGGCCCTGTTAATGGCCCATGAACGAATTTACAGCTCGATTACATTGGTCCCTTCCCCCCCTGCAGAAATGGTTAAGTATGTGTTGGTAGTGATCGACACCTTCACAAAATGGGTGGAAGCATTTCCCTCCAGGACAAACATGGCTAAAGCAACAGCCAAGATTTTAACACAGCAAATATTTACATGCTAGGGACTCCCCCGCAGCATTGAATCGGACCAAGGAAAAGTGATGCAGAATGTTTTGACGATTTTTGGGATAAAACAAAAATTCCATATTGCCTATCACCCACAATCCAGCGGCACTGTGGAACGTATGAACAGAACCCTAAAAGCGACTATCAGGAAAATGGTGCAACAGCACAACACTACATGGGACACAGTTCTCCCATTTGCACTTATGTTTATTAGGAACATGGTATCAAGTTCCACAGGATTCACCCCCCACACCCTTATGACCGGACGACCCATGAAAGGAACTGAATATTTATTAGGACTTGATTTGGCCAGCCCCACAGTCACCGCCCTCACCCACGAAAAAGCAGTCCAACAGGTCACGGAAAATATTAAAGCAGCCCAGCTCGCTGCAGCTGTCCAACTAGGCGCTAGGAAAATGCAGAGTAAGGCCTGCATTGATAAACAGTACACCCAGTAGAGTATACAGTCAGTCAGCAGGTGATGGTTTCCTGATATAACCCCAGTTCATTCCTCTCCCTTAAATTTGCAGGACCCTACTCAATTTCAGATAAAGTAAGCCCCTCAGTATATAAAATAACATATCCTAATGGAACGTCAGGATGGTTTCATATCAACCAGCTTAAGGTTTATGGAACCCAGTGCAGCCACTCACACCACATCTCCCTGGCAATAGCAGACAACTACGCCCCGCTCACTGACAACCTAGTCTGACCCTTCCCCAGCCAGAACAGCACGTCCACAGACCCGACCTTGTCTCCGCCCCCAGGAACGACTTTCCACCTTAAACTTGATTCAGACGCCAGCGACAGCACTCCAGGCTTATTTGAAATCAACGGCCAATGGCACAACCGCCCAGGCCCCAGTCGCTCCAGCCCCAGGAACCCCAACCAAGATATGTTTGGCCCCTCATACCCTCTTTCATTGCAACAACCAGAGCCACCGCCCGACGATAGAAATTTGCTCTTTGCAGCTACCGCCCCTTCTGACCAAAGAATTCCCCATTGGCACCGCGATAACTCTTGTCGATGATACGGAACAACGTTTCACACCCCACGGCGGCCCACGCGGCCACGGCACGAAAACGCCAGACACGAGTTTGGCAACCGGGAGATGGTGATGACTCTGAGTCTGACTCCCGTTATGGTAACCCTTTTACGACGCTTTTTGAAATGGAACCCTGAGGTGTCCAGATGATGAGAAAAAGGAAACGATTGAGATTTACGGTGTCCTATTTTCTGATGGAGCCTGCCCACCTTTATTTCTTTAATTTTTGATACTGTTTATTCTTCTGGTCTCAGATGTTTAATTAATGTTGCCCGTCCATTAAATTTCTTGATGCAGTCATGATTACTCTTCTGCACATTGTCGGAGTCCATATTTTTGCAAATTCTTTCCGCTCGTGTAAGGTCACCCAGGCAGTGGAGTAACGGCACTAATCCCCGCCCTGCCTGAGGACCCCCTATGTATTCGGTCAGCCAAGCTCGGGTAGTGGAGCAACGGCACTGATCACCTCCCTCCCCCCAGGGATTCCACACATTCTTGCCCTGCCGCAGCTCATACGCACCCCATGTTCCCATCACTGATTTGGAAAAGTTTTTTAAAACTCTTTACTGTCTCTGGCAGGTCTTTGTTCCCCCTGATCTGTTCTTTTTGCGTGTGGTTTAAAAAATGCTCTTTGCCACAGCCTCTGCAATCTGCTCTTTACTTTCAGCGACTCTTTGGTCGCTACCCCAACTGCTATTTACATGTTCAACACACTTGGTTCTAACAAAATTTGCTGCTATACGCAAACGACCTCAACACTGCACAGAGAAATTGTCCGCCCACTCAACGCATCGACCACAAGCTGCGCGATTCCTTGCAGTTTAACAGAATTTTTTTTTCGGATGTCTTATCTCCAAAATGGTTATTTTTTTTTAAATGAGGGAGTCACATATGGTGACAATTCTAATGGGTAATTGAAGTTAAGGAGAGAAAGACAGACAAACGAGATATTAACCAAGGGTAATAACAGATATTATGCTTGCACCCCCAGGAATATACGAAGAATGAAGAACAAAAAGACAAGAAGATGAAGACAGAACTGATGACCTCCATTATGATCATCATTGGATCACTACAGTTGCGCGCGTCGACGACCCCTGTAACCCGCACCAAACATGACTGCACAATATGAGACCCCCTAGCCCGGACACCACACCACACATGAAAATAAACACTGATACCCCCACATGGTGCGAAAACCTCTCATACACGGTAGAAGCCCTTTTGGTAATTGCAATACTCTGTAGTGTCGTTCAAGAAATGGTGAAGGAGAGCCTCCCACTCCCCGATATATACACTCCAAGCCCCTTTTCTTGGAATTCAGCAGACCCCACAAACCTTTTGAATCCCTTTTTCTGATGAATAAAGTTTGCGTTTTCTGTAAATGTAATGAGTTAAGTAGAAATGTGATGCTGCTTTGTTTAAAATTTTTGTATTGTAATATAAGTTCCTTTTTGTTATTTGCCAGCAGCATGAGTGTAGTTTAGCTAAGGACAGTTAGAGGTTCCCCTTGTGTAAAGAAGTTAAATGAATGATGAAATGTTATAGTGCCCCGTTAGAATTTCTGAATGTGTGATGTATTAAAAACTTAGGTAAATGCTCCAATACATAGGACAGAGTAGTGCAGGACCTGTCCTTGACTGAGAGTACCCGGCACACAAAAGAACGGATGAAGGATCAGTAGTATGATCCACCACGCTTCGCGTTTGGGATCAAGAGGACGGGATGTAGCCATCTGGGATGGCCACCCACAAAGGGAAATATAAGAACTAGGAACAGGAGTAGGCTATCTGGCCCCTCGAGCCTGCTCCGCCATTTAATGAGATCATGGCTGATCTTTGTGGACTCAGCTCCACTCTCTGGTACACCATATCCCCAAATCCCTTTATTCTTTAGAAAGGTATCTATCTTTTTCTTAAAAACGTTTAAAGAAGGAGCCTCAACTGCTTCACTGGGCAAGGAATTCCAGAGATTCACAATCCTTTGGGTGAAGAAGTTCCTCCTACACGCCATCCTAAATCTACTTCCCCTTATTTTGAGGCTATGCCCCCTAGTTCTGCTTTCCCCAACCAGTGGAAACAACCTGCCCGCATCTATCCTATCTATTCCCTTCATAATTTTATATGTTTCAATAAGATCCCCCCGCATCCTTCTAAACTCCAATGAGTACAGTCACAGTCTACTCAACCTCTCGTCATAATCTAATCCCCTCAACTCTGGGATCAACCGAGTGAATCTCCTCTGCACTCCCTCCAGTGCCAATATGTCCTTTCTCAGGTAAGGAGACCAAAACACAATACTCCAGATGCGGCCTCACCAACACCCTATACAATTGCAGCATAACCTCCCTAGTCTTGAACTCCATCCCTCTAGCAACGAAAGACAAAACTCGATTAGCCTTCTTAATCACCTGTTGCACCTGCACACCAACTTTTTGCGACTCGTGCACCAGCACACCCTGGTCCCTCTGCACAGCAGCATGTTTTAACATCTTACCATTTAAATAATAATCCATTCTGCTGTTATTCCTCCCAAAATGCCTCTCACTTGGCAACATTGAATTCCATCTGCCAGACCCTAGCCCATTCACCTAACCTATCCAAATCCTTCTGCAGACTTCCGGTATCCTCTGCACTTTTTGCTTTACCACTCATCTTAGTGTCATCTGCAAACTTTGACACATTGCACTTGGTCCCCAACTCCAAATCGTCTATGTAAATTGTGAACAACTGCGGGCCCAACACTGATCTTGAGGGACCCCACTAGTTACAGGTTGCCAACCAGAGAAAACCCATTTATCCCCACTCTCTGCTTTCTGTTAGTTAACCAATCCTCTACCCATGCTACCACTTTACCCTCAATGCCATGCATCTTTAGTTTATGCAAATATGACCACTTGCAAAGAATCAAGGGAAATATGGCCAATGCAGGATCCAGACAAACTCAGAGATGGGGCGGGATTCTCCGCAAACGGCGCGATGTCCACTACCCGGCGCCAAAAATGGCGCGGATCAGTCCGGCATCGGGCCCTCCCAAACATTGCTAATTCTCCGGCCCGGAATGGGCTAGCAGCAGCGTGACGCCATTCGCGCTGGCTCACGTGGGTCACGCCGTGCGGCGTCATTCACGCCGCACAGCGTGCCGGCTCAAAAGATGCGCTGCTCCCCCCCTGACTAGAAGACCCAACTGGAAAGCCGTCCGCCGCGCAGCCCCGAGGTTCCAGTACCGCGACATTGAGGCGCTCCTGGATGCAGTGGAGCAGAAGAGGGAGGCCCTGTATCCCAGACACGGCCGCAGGGTCGCCCCACGCCTCAGCCGGCGTCTGTGGAGGGAGGTGGCAGAGGCCGTCAACGCTGTGGCTCTTACACCATAGACAGGCGCCCAGTGCCACAAGAAGGTGAACGACCTCGTCAGGGCAGCCAGGGTGAGTCCCCCCCTCCCTGCCCGATATCCATATCCCCCATATCCCCCTCCCCATATCCCCCATATCCCCCTCCCCCATAGCCCCCCTCCCCCATATCCCCCCTCCCCCATATCCCCCTCTCCCATATCCCCCTCCCCATATCCCCCATATCCCCCCTCCCCCATATCCCCCCTCTCCCACATCCTCCCTCCCCCATATCCCCCTCCCCCATATCCCCCCTCCCCCATATCCCCCATATCCCACCTCCCCCATAGCAACCATATCCCCCATATCCCCTCCCCATATCCTCCCTCCCCATATCCCCCTCCCCATATCCCCCCTCCCCCATATCTCCCCTCCCCATATTCCCCATATCCCCCTCCCCATATCCCCCCTCCCCATATCCCCCCTCCCCCATATCCCCCTCCCCCATATCCCCATCCCCATATCCCCCTCCCCATTTCCCCCTCCCCCATATCCCCCTCCCTATATCCCCCTCCCACATATCCCTCTCCTCCATATCCCCCCTCCCCCATAACCCCCCTCCCCCATATCCCGTGAATCCAGCCCTAACCCTACCTCTGCAATATACGCGCAACCGATGGCGTGCATTCATATACCTGTCTAACACTGTTGCCTTTTACCCCTGCCACCCCCCCCCCCCACAGGAGAAGCGCGCACACAACAATAGGGAGCATGAGAGGACTGGAGGGGGCCTAGCTGATGAGAGGCCACTCACTGTACATGAGGAAAGGGCCCTGGAACTGGCTGGCGGACCTGAGGACCGGGAGGTTGCCAATGCAGAGGTCGGGGGCCCACCAGCAAGTGAGCCACCGACAGCCTGTCCCCATATCCCCCTCCCCCATATCCCCCCTCCCCAAACCCCCCCTCCCCCATATCCCCCCTCCCCCATGTCACCTGATCACCGCCTGTGTGTCTAACCATGCATGCTTCATTGTGTATCGCAGGAGCAAATGTTGAGGCACCCATCCCCGCAGATGCCAACCACCAGAAGGATACCCCAGGGTGACCACGGGATACGGAGAGACCCGGACCCTCTGGCATGCGACGCCCGCAGGATTCGCCTCGGAGACCACGAGATACGGAGAGACCCGGACCCTCTGGCATGCGATGCCCGCAGGATGCCCCTCGGAGACCACGGGAGATGGAGAGACCTGGAGCAACAGGGGACTGTTGCTCTTTTTAGCCTTAGTTTATTAGCTCTGATTATGTCACCTTTGCTCACAAGTCGCCAGGTATCTTTCTGATACCGCCACGTGGTTCAAGCTCGAGTTATGATTAATAAGTCAGCACACCGCTTAGTAAGATTGAAATCAACGGTCATTTATTATATACAACAAGTAATGCTTACACAATAATCCTACTATCTATATAGAAACCTATCACTGCTGGCCAATACTTAACTTTAGGAAGGGCCCACCAGGTTAGGGAAACAAATGGCTTATCGAATCGGATCTGGCCCACGGGATTCACAAAGGCTGATACAGGTCGATGGCTAGGAGTCTTTATCGGGTAGCGATCACTGGAGTCAAACTTACTGTTTCTGGTTGATGTTCTTGCGAAGGTCTCGAGCAGGAGAAGAAGGGAGAGAGAGAGAGATCTGAACTTGGCCCCTCACTTTATAGGGTCCAGGGGCTTCCCGCCTCTCGGGGCGGCCCTTGACCCTGAGTCCCAAGTGATTGGACTTGTTCCCTGATCACTGGGTTCGATATATCCAATAACGGGGCGATTCCCCGATCGGGGGGTGGTCGTTCACCTGTCTTTGTTTCGGCCACTGCAGGCGCCGACAGGTCTGGCCCGGCATTCAATTACTAATATGTTGCAATTGTTCCCGGGGATAGCCGATTAAACTGCAGATGTCTGCGTTGATGTGCTGCTAATGGTCTTGAGTAGCGATCTGGGCCGACTTCCCCAGAGCCGAATATGCTATTCTGTCTGCAGCTGTCTGTTTGTGTCCTGTTGGCTGCTTTTCCCATCAGCAATTCCTGTTAGCCATTTTAAATCGGGTTTTGGCCAAATTAATAGGGAATCAGCCATTTTAGGTGGCTACAAGACGACGCCCCCTTCTCATGCGGGTGCGGCGACGCAGGCGTGTGCCACCCAGTGATGAGGGGGGCAGCCACAGGCCCCCATCGCTGCCGAGCCACGAAACCACAACCCAGGACACCCCTACCCAGGAAACTGAAATACAGGACAGTGACACAGAGTGGATGGGTGGAGACTGGTACACTCACTGGTATGCACAACACAGCCGTCCCGGTACAGCAGGTGGAGGGAGGAGCAGCAGAGGGGCCGGGAGGTAGGAGGGCAGCCCGGCGCAAACAAACATCTGCCGCCCAGATGGATCCCGGGTTCCTGGAGTTACCACACCCACCCATAGCTCCAATGCAACCGCCGAACCTGGGACGAGCGAAAGGGGTGACGGCTGGCTTGCAGCGGCTGCAGTCGCAGGTGGAGGAGTCCACCCGCGTCCAGTAGCTGGGAGTGGTGCCGGTCATGCGTGCCACCCAGGCCGACACCGCATGGGTGGCATCCGCGGTGGAGGTAATGGGTGCGATGGTGTCAGACATGGGGAGTGGTTTGCGAAGCCTGGGGCTTTCCGTGCAGGTGGTGTCTGTGGCCCAGGACATGGCTGCCCTCTCACAGGGAGCCATGACCCAGACCCAGCGGCAGATGGCAGAGGCGCTCAATGCCATGGCCCAGTCTCAGCAGGCAATGGCCCAGTCTGTGCAGGCAGTGGCCCAGTCTCTGCAGGCAGTGGCGCAGTTTCAGCAGGCCCGGATGCACTGGTGCATCGATGTCTGCGAGATGCCGGACAGGTCCCCACCTGGCGTCTGGAATGAATCCGTGGCATAAAAGATCAGGTTCCACCGTAACCTTGACGGACACGGGGAGATACAGAGACTGTTATCCTTTTTATTTTTCTTCATACCCCTCTTTCCCCTCTATGTTTGTTTGTCTTGTGTGTGTGTCGAGGGTGGGGCAAGTTAAAGGGGGGGGGGGTTAGGAATTAATTAACCAGTTGTATTTGCTGCCTATTTACTCATAGTTCTTGTTGTTAATAAAAATTAAATATGTTTAAATTTACAAACCTGGTGATTGTAGTTAATTGGCAACCAAAGACCAGAGACTTTGGGCGCGATCCAATGGCCGCACCCCGCCCGACTCGGGGCGCGATACAGCTGGTAAATCTCACAAGAGGCCTCTCGCGAGATTTACCTGGCTTATTAAGCCTCGCGAGATGAAGAGTCTGGAAAGCCTCAAATGCACATTTGATGGATGTAGAAACAGTAGTTGATATTATTGACAGTAGGGATCAGCAAAAGTACATCTGTCATTGAGCAAGTGCTATGAGAGCACAAAGTGGTCTTTGAACAAGGAGGACCAAATGATCTAATTAGCCATCAGTACAATATCCTTCTGTTGTATATTGCATTAAATAAGACGAATACATGCTCAGCTGCAGGCAGACATTATTGAACTAACGTTACACCTCCCCAACAGAGAGGGCAGCAAAGAGGTCAATATACTCAGATCTTGCAATATACTACAAATCTTCTCCATTTTGGTCTGTCAGGGACTCCCGTGAGTCAATGAGGATGTTTGACCTCTTCAGGAATGCTTTCAGGACATCTCAAAACTGTTGCTGCTGTCCTCCTGGGAGTCCCGTATCATGACCAAGTTACAAATAGAGTAGTTGCTTCTGGAGTTTGGCGACTAACATATGAACGAGATGCCCCACCCAGCAGAGCTGGTTTTGAGTGATTAGCGCCTGGATGCTGAACATATTGGCTTGGTAGGGGACGCTGCTATGTGACTACCCTTCTTGCCACTGTATTTGGTAAATCTTGCAAAGGCACTACTGGTGTTCTTCTCCAATGCTTTAACGCAGTGTTTTTCAAACGTTTTGCCCGGGACCCATTTTTACCAACCGGCCATCTTTCAGAATCCATGCTGGCCGACCTTCACGACCCACACCGGCTGAGATTCACGACCCACACCGGCCAAGATTCGCGACCCACCATTTTCTATTACCTTTAATGCGAGAGGTAAGCCTGGGCTTATATTCTCTAGTATAGAGTAGTGAAGAATGAGAAATGGCCTCATTGGAACATGCATTATTCTCTCAAACTTTACAGAGCAGATGCAGAATGTAGGTTTTCCTCAGATGGATGATTTACAGCCTGGGGATATAGTCTGCAAATTACAATGTGATGATTTTAGACATAGATGAGGAGGAATTACTTAACTCAAAGTATTGCGAATCTTTTTAATCTCTAAAATTCACTATCAAAGAGAGTTCTGCAGGCTCAGCCATTGAGCATATTCAAGACAGATGCAGGAAGACTGAATTGAATTTTTAAAAAATCCTCTCCTGGATCAGCACATTGGCATTAGCAGGTTGCGGTGTTTCTCTCTGGGCTCCGGGCATGCGCACTGATGAGCGGGCACACATGGGCAGCGAGCCTGCATTTTTAAAGCCGGTCGCGGCCATCACTGTTAAAGCTGCTCGCAGCCGTCATTCTTAAAAGCTGGCTGCTGCGGCTGTTGCGCATGAATTCCAAAGATCGGTAACACCGCGATGGATGGCTCCGCGACCTTCCCGACATCCGACAGGGACCCACCCGCGGTTCGCGACCCCCACTTTGAAAATGCCTGCATTAAGGTGCCTGCAGTAGGTTGTCCAAATCTCCAATCGTGTAGGAGCACAGGGATCATTGCTGCCCATTTCTACTCCAGTGGTGCCCATTTCATTTTTTTACCTTTTGGTCTGTAAATTCATTCCTCGCTGTAATTACAGAAGTGTTCTAATGCACTTACAAGTCAGCAACATTTCAATATTGTTCCAACCCATTTCAAAATGAATCTTTCAATCTTTAATCAATTTTAAAAAATCTAATTGTCACTGCATAGGCTGAAAGGGATCCAACATTGTAGATACACATATCATTAAAGATAGCAACACATAAGAGCTGGTTTTGAGACCATAAAGAAGGAGGCAAAACATTGAGGTTCATTTCTAAAGGAATAGAACTGAAAAGCAGGGAAGTAATGTTTAACTTATAAAAAAATTAGACCACATTTGGAGTACTGTGCACAGCTCTGATCTCCATATTAATAAACGGGTACAGAGGCACGAGAGCGATACAAAAAGATTTGCAGGACACTGGAACTGAAGGAATATATTTATCAGAAAACGCTGAACAGGCATAGGCTATTTATTCTGGAGCCCCTGAGGCATGATCTAATAGGGATCTTTAAAATTTGAAGGGATTTGATAGAGTAGATCTGTAGAAGATGTTTCCTCTCGTGGAGAGTCCAAAATTAGGAGCCATAAATATAACAGTCACATATAAATTCAATAAGGAATTCAGGAGAAAGCTATTTTTCAAAAATGTGATTAGAATGTGGAACACGTTCCCTCATGGAGTAGTTGAGGCGAGTAGCATAGATGGATTTAAGTTAAAGGAAGCTAGAATAACTACATGAGAGAAAGGAATAGAAGGGTATGCTGATAGGATTAAGTAAAGATGAGTGAGAAGTGGTTCTTGTGGAGCTGAAACACCAATATAGTCCAGTTGGGATGAATAGCATGTTTCTGTGCTGTTGATTGTATATAATTCCCTGACAAACTAACAAAGCAAGTTAGGCGCTTCTCCAGTAGGGAAAGAAGAAAGTCATTTGACAAAGTTGCTCTGTCCTCGTGTGACATAATAATATAATAATCGCTTATTGTCACACTGGAACGGGAATTGAACCCGCGTTGCTGGGCTTGTTCTGCATTACTGCCAGCTGTCTTAGCCCACTGTGGTAAACCAGCCCCAAGGGCATCAAGCAGCAATTCACAGCACTGTTATAGACCTAAAAGCAGTTCTTCTGTCCATACTCTCAGCTATCAGGTCATGTTAGTAGTGGCAAAAAAAAAACATCACTAAGCGAGGCAATAAAGTGGACCACTAAATTATACCAGCAAATATCTCCACTGAGGTTGTTATTGTGGGTGAGAAATTACAGTGTTGTTCAGGGATACGCATGTGGAAAGTGGAGAAATGCACTTAGCAACTGATGGATTTGGACAAAATATTGTGAGATATGGGTTTGTGGCTATGAGATGCATTTTCTTTGAGTGGTTCCTAGGAAACTATGATGTAATTGCAATTACGGAGACATGGTTAAAGGGCGGACAGGACTGGCAGCTTAACATTCCAGGATATTGTTGTTTTAGATGGGGCAGAAGGGGAAACAAAAGTGGTGGGAGAGTTGCATTGCTGATTAGGGAGCAGATCACAGCTGTGTTGAGGGAGGACACATTGGAGGGACTTTGTAGTGAGCATGAGGGGGGAGTTCAAGAATAAGAAGGGTGGAATCACAATGTTGGGAGTGTACTATAGACCTCCCAACAGCCCGCAGGAGACAGAGGAGCAGTTGTGTAGTCAGATACGGAAAAGGTGTGATAAAAGATGGGTGAACTTTAGCTTCCCCCATATTGACTGGAAATCCCTTACAGTCAGGGGCTCGGATGGAGAGCAATTTGTTAGATGTGTCCAGGAGGGATTTTTGATACAGTATGTTGACAATCGAACCAGGGAGGAGGCCATAGTAGACTTGGTATTGGGGAATGAGCCAGGCCAGGGGAGCATTTTGGGCCTACCACCATAATTCCATAAGATTTTGGGTAGTCATGGATAAGGTCAAGAGTGGCCCGCAGGTGAGGATGCTTAATTGGGCGAGGGCCAATTATATCCAAATTAGATAGGAACTGGGTAATGTGGATTGGGAGCTGCTGTTTCAGGGCAAATCCATGTCTGACATGCAGGAGGCTTTTAAAGGCCAGTTGATTGATGTGCAGGACAGGCATGTCCCCACAAAAATGAAGGATAGAAATGGCAGGATTCGGGAACCATGGATGACAAGGGAAATTGTAAGCTTAGTGAAAAGGAAAAAGGAAGCATACGATAGGTCTAGTCATTTAAAAACTGACAAAGCCCTTGAAAAGTACAGTGAAAGTAGGAAGGAACTTAAAAGTGGAATTAGGAGGGCTAAAAGGGGCAATGAAATGTCATTAGCAAACATGGTCAAGGAGAATCCCAAGGCTTTTTATGCATAAATTAGGAGAAAGAGGGTAGCAAGAGAAAGAACAGGCCCACTCAAGGACAATGGAGGGACGTTATGCATGGAACCACAGGACGTGGGTGAAATCCTTAATGAGTACTTTGTATCAGTATTCACCAGGGAGAAGGACATGACAGATGTTGAGGTCAGGGATTGATGTGTGAAAGCTCTTGAGAATGTCAATATACTCAAAGGAGGAAGTGTTGAGTATCCTAAGTTGCATTAAGATAGACAAGTCCCCAGGGCCGGATGGGTTCTATCCCAGTATCCCAGGTTACTGTGGAAGGCAAGGGGAGAAATAGCTGGAGCCTTAACAGGTATCTTCACATCCTCTTTGATCACAAGCGAGTTTCCAGAGGACTGGAGAATAGCCAATGTTGTTCCCTTGTTTAAGAAAGAGAGCAGAGATAATCCAGCAAATTATAGGCCGGTGAGCCTGACATCAGTGGTGGGGAAGCTTTTGGAAAAGATACTGAGGGACAGGATATATGCACATTTGGAGGAAAATAGATTAGTTAGTGACAGGCAGCATGGTTTTGTATGGGAAAGGTCATATTTCACCAACTTGATTGAGTTTTTTGAAGAAGTGACAATGAAAATTGATGAGGGAAGGGTTGTGGATGTAGTTTATATGCACTTTAGTAAGGCGTTTGACAAGGTCCCACATGGCAGAATGGTACAAAAACTAAAATCACATGGGATTCGGAGTGGGCTGGCTCGATGGATACAGAACTGGCTTGGTTATAGACGACAGAGAGTAGAGGTGGAAGGGTGCTTTTCAGAATGGAGAGCTGTAGCTAGCGGTATTCCGCAGGGATCAGTGCTGGGATCTCTGTTGTTTATAATATATATAAATATATGTAAGAAAATGTGGGTCGGCTGATTAGTAAGTTTGCGGATGACACAAAGATTGGTGGAGTTGCTGATAGTGCCAAGGATTGTCAGAGGATACAACAGAATATAGACAGATTGGGGACTTGGGCACAGAAATGGCAGATGGAGTTTAATCCGGACAAATACGAGGTGATGCATTTTGGAGGTTTTGTTTTCCTGGCTTACCAAGGCTACCTTCGGCTTTTATCTGCTCTGCTTCCTCCCCATTTCTCCTGCCTGCTCCGGATGTCATTCTTATTCCATTAAGTGGCCCAAAAAGTCTACCAATTTTAAATGTATCTTTTTTTATCTGCCCTGCACGAATCAAAAAACAAACTTCCACGATAGCAGGCTGGTATGCTCACTCCCTTCTACATTGCTTATCATAGTTCTGCCAATGCCATGCCCCTCTTCCAACATATCTGTCCATGAATGCAGACACACATGTAAATTTTGTTCCGAATATTCTTGGCATCATTCTCCCCTTTTGGCCTTAGTGTCAGCTGTGGCTCAGGGGTAGCATTTTGTGATTTGGGTTTCGAGTCCACTCTGGAGACATGAGTACAAAATATGGGTTGTCAACATTGTGCAGTACTGAGCCTGCTGCATTGTTGGAGGTGATGTCTTTTGGTTGAGTAAATTGCCTTCTCAGGTGGAAGTAAAAGCTCCCATGGCATCATTTTGAAGTAGAGCAAGGGATATCTCCCCGGTGTCATTGCCAATATTTATCTCTCAAACGATGCCATGATAGAATATCTAGTCATTCTCACATTTCTGTTTGTGGAACCCTGCAAATTGTCTGTCCCATTTTCTGCATTCCAACAGTGACAGGACTGGGTGGGATTTAGCGGGCACATGAGCCACGGGTACAAATCCTGCCATGGCCTTAAAATATTGCAGGAGGCCAAAAACAGGATTTGTGCCGGCGAGATTTCTGATTGTGATATTCCCAGGATCTCCCCAATGACCTGATCTCCTGGACGTGAACCTGATTTGCATCAATTTGAATGCATTATAATTAACTTAGCATGGTTAACGTCAAATCTTCAGACCCCATTGAATCTTATCAACCATCAGGCGTGATGTCACGTGGGTACGAATTTCTACTGCTTTTTAAAAACGGGAACCAGGCACCATCACCACCTCGTACCAGGGAATCCAAGGAGAGGAGGATACAATTCTGTCTTTTAAAAAGCATTTAGACAGGAAAATGGGTGTGGTAGTCTGGGTAGAGGTATTACGGTACCTGGTAATGCTGGAACACCATTGGTAGATATTGTATGCTTCCTATTGGTCAAGCTGTATGGTAGCTCCGCCCTGCTAGGTGGGGTATAAGAGCCCGTGCCGCCCCAGCAGCCTTCATTCTGTACCTGAGCTGCTGGGGGAAACATCTAGCTTATTAAAGCCTTCAGTTGGACTACAACCTCGCTTTAGTGGTCATTGATCGTGCATCAATGGGTAAGATGGTTATGGAGGGATGTGGGCCAAATGCGGGCAATTGGAACTAGCTTAGTGGTAAAAACTAGGCGGCATGGACAAGTTGGGCTGAAGGGCCTGTTTCTATGGTGTAAACCTCTATGACTATGAGACAGAGCCCGCTGCCCTGCTCTGTGGGGGGAATGGGTTCAAGGGCATTGGAGGTGGGGGTGGGGGGGCTCGGAATTGGGGGGACTGTCGGGGGCCTTTGGGATGAGAGTTGTGGCTGCTGTGTGTTCCCCTGAAGGTGCTGCCTGTGTCATTCCAGCAATTTTGAAGCACTGTGTCAGTCTACAGCCAGTGCAGTCCACAGGCGTTTCAGAGCACTGTCAGTCTGCCGCCTGTGATAAACACTTCGGTGCACAGGATCAAGAGGGACTATGACAGTAAAAATGCCGGATCCCAGTGCCTGCCACTGAGGATTCATTACCTCTCAAGGTGGACAGAACCGTCCAGTTGACCCTGCCCATGAAGGATGGGCGACCACTGAAACCTCCTGTCAGAGCCCCCAGTGATGGAGGGATTTAAAAAATATTTATTCTGATTCAAATTTTTCACTTTATATAGTACAAAAACCCCAGGAAGGAATAACCTGGGGCCTCTGTTGTTTGTAGTGTACATAAACGATTTGGAGGAAAATGTAGCCAGTCTGATTAGTAAGTTCAAGGATGACACCAAGGTTGGTGGAGTGGCAGATAGTGTTGGGGATTGTCGGAGGATATAGCAGGACATAGATAGATTGGAGACTTGGGCAGAAAAATGGCAAATGGAGTTTAATCTGGAAAAATGTGAGGTAATGCATTTTGGTAGGTCTAACATTGAGGGAAAATATACCGTAAATGGAAAAGTCTTAGAAATATAGAAAGTCAGATCTGGGCGTGCATGTCCACAGATCTTTGAAGGTGGCAACACAACTGGACAAAGTAGCCAAGAAAGCATACGGAATGCTTGCCTTCATTGGACGAGGCATTGAGTATAAAAACTGGCAAGCCATGCTACAGTTGTATAAAACCTTGATAAGTCCGCACTTGGAATACTGCGCACAATTCTGGTCACCATACTACCAGAATGATGTGGAGGCTTTTGAGAGGGTGCAGAGGAGGTTTACCAGGATGTGGCCTGGTCTGGAGGGTGTTAGCTATGTGGTGCGGTTGAATAGACTCGGTCTGTTTTCATTAGAAAGACGGAGGTTGAGGGGTGACCTGATAGAGGTCTACAAGATTTTGAGGGGCATGGATAGAGTGGATGGGCAGGCACTCTTTCCCAAGGTGGAGGGGTCAGTCACTAGGGGGCATAGGTTTAAGGTCCGTGGGGCAAAGTTTTGTAGCCACCTGGGTTGGCCACTTCCCGACTTAAAATGGAGAACCGCAAAGACTAAAGGGAAATTCAGCCAACACAGGCAAAAACGAGCAAGTGCAGAAATCCTGTGTATTGGAACTTGCAAAAACCAGACAGCACTGAAATCAGCAGCCATCTGCATAGTAATGAGCGATTCCAAGGCACAATTGCAACACTTAAAGTGAATAAAACCAAGCCAGACTTCTCGGCACCAGCAGGAGCCAAGACAAAGGAAGGCCAACGGACATTTAGGGACTGCCCAGCGATCAGGGAACAACTACAATATTGGAGAAATCGATCAAAGTGATCGGAAAGCAGTCCAATCATTTGGAACCAGGTACGGGGTCCACCCCGAAGGGCGGGAAGCCCCTGGGGACTATAAAGTAAAGCCCCCAAGTTCAATCGTCCTTCTTGGCAGGGTCACTCAACAACACGAATCAACCCTGAGAGTGAACTGCCCAAACGGCCACATCAACCAAGTAAGTCTCCAGTCAACGCTCGCTACGAGATAGGTGCTTCTAGCTACAAGTCCATACCAGCTTTTGAATCCTGCAGAGTCAGGACCTGAACGAAAGGCCATTTGTTCCCCTGACCTGGTGGGCCAATTCCGAAGCTAAGTATAGGCCTTTTAGTGATAGAAATAGTCTAGAAAGTAGAGTTATATGAATAAGTAGTGACTTACTGTATATAAGAAATGCGTTTTGATTTGAATCTTACTAATTGATGTGTTGAGTTATTGATCAGTACTTGAACTTGAACCTCGTGGCAGTATCGTAAAGATACCTGGCGACTCTAGAGCAAAGGTTAAACAAACAGAGCAAATTACGAATTAAGAGTCAACCAAAAGTTAGCAACAGTTTAGAGGAGATTTGTTACGCAGAGGGCGGTGAGTACCTGGAACGTGTTGCCAGGGGAGGTTGTGGAAGCAGATACATTAACGGCGTTCAAAAGGCATCTTGACAAACACGTGGATAGGATAGGGTATAGAGGGATACAGCACAAGGAAGTGCTGATGGTTTTGGCAAAGATTGGTATCATGACCGGGTCAGGCTTGAAGGGCCAAAGGGCCTGTTCCTGTGCTGTATTGGTCTTTGTTCTTAACACACAAATACACACATAAAATCCCAAAAACATAAACTAATCCCTCACACGGCCCACCCCCTCCTCGCTTCCTGTATCCTCCTTCATGCCCTCAGCAACTAAAGGTGACCAATTCCTTGAAGTAGACAATAAACCGCTGCCATTTTCAGTAAAACCCCTCAACTGCTCCCCTCACGGTGTACTTGAATTTCTTGAGGTATAGGAACTCCATCAGATTTCCTGGCCATGCTGAAGCAAAGTGTGGAGGTGCAGACCTCCACCCCAGCAGTACTCACCTCCGGGCAATCAGCGAGGCAAAAGCCAGGGCATGGACCCCCGCCCCCGTCTGCAGCTCCAGAGAGTCTGACCTGCCACCACAAATATGGCCAAAAAGGGACAAGGCTCCCGCTCAATTTTCAGAGTTGCCGACATGGTGCTAAGAAGGAGACCCAAAAACCTTGCCCCAAACAGAACTGCCAACTCCACTGGCTCCAGTGGCTCAGTAATCTTCATGTCAGAGTCAGGTTGGTGTTGCAGCCGCTTAACTTCAGTACCACCCCTCACCCATTGGCCTCTCGTTCCTGAAAGCAGCCAGTCCTATACCGTATCCAGCAGCTACCGCTCACTCACATCTCAGGTGGTTCAATCCCCACTGCTTGTTTGGCCCCAATCAATGCCTCACCCCTTCAGAGTCGCCCCGGCCTCTCATTTGGTTCTCCTCTCCCTTAATCTCTCCATCACATTGGATGCCGTAAAGGCATTGGATAGTGTAGAATGGGGGTGTCTTTTTGCGGTCTTAGGGACGTTCGGGTTGTGGCCCAAGTTTGTGTCTTGGATATGACTGTCATGCAATGCCCCATCAGTGAGTGTCCACACCGAATTCTATCAGCTTGGGGTACTTCCAATTAAATAGGGGAACGAGACAGGGGTTCTCTATGTCTCCCCTCCTGTTTGCATTGGCGATAGAGCCTTTGGCCATCGCCTGGAGGGCTTCGGGTAAGTGGAGAGGGATAGTGAGGGGAGGCGTGAGTACAGGGTATTCCCTGAATGCTAATGATCTTTTTCTTTGTGACGGTCCCGGTCTCCACCATGGGTGATATAATGGAGCTGCTGAGCTGCTTTGGCTCTTTTTCTAGGGAACAAGCTAAACTTGGAAAAGAGTGAGTGCTTTCCGGTAAATCCCCAGGGAGGGGAGTCAATCTAGGGGTGCTACCTTTTTGCATGGCTGGTTACAGCTTTAGTTATCTGGGTCTCCAAGTGGCCCTGGATTGGGCCCATCTCCGTAAACTGAAATATACAAAGGGCAGCATGGTAGCACAGTGCTTAGCACTGCTGTCTCACAGCGTCAGAGATCCGGGTTGAATGTCAGACTTGAGTGACTGTCTGTGTGGGTTTCATCCGGGTGCTCCATTTTCCTCCCACAAGCCAAAAGAAGTACAGGTTAGATGGATTTACCATGCTAAATTGCTCCTTAGTGTCCAAAAATGCATAGGTTAGGTGGAGTTATGGGGTTACGGGGATAGGGTGGGAGAGTAGGCCTAGGTAGGGTTATATCATCCATGGTGGGCAATGGGTCTGTCACATAAATTAAAAGATCACCAGCATACAGGGATACCCTATGCGCCAACCCTCCCCTCACTATCCTGTCTGACTCCTGTCTCTCAATTGCCAGCAGGCTGACTCCCTGGCTTGTGTGCGAGTGAGGTTCGACCCTAGATCCCTTTGTTGAATAGCACTAGCGGGGGATTAGGGGCCAGGGTCTAGGGCTGACTGATTAATGCCCGAGTCCCTTCAGGAATTGTGCTATTTTTCACTTTGAATGAGCCTTACCATTTTCCTGACTTTGAGAGCCTGTGAGAATCGCTGTGTCCAGCTGGGTGAAGTGCTATCCCACTGAGAGAAGGTTTCATGACAGTGAGATCTTAAGGATGTGAAGAACAAGTTTTTAATGTGGTAACATCTACATTTGTAACGTTTGATAAAGACCCCCAGCTATCTGTGCCCACTCTGCGTCCCTAGAATTCCTTAGCCTTGCGAACCCTCCCACTACATCTAGGTGAATTCCCAGGATGAACATCAGGGGAGAAATTCTCCAGTATCGGCGCGATGTCCGCCGACCGGCGCCAAAAACGGCGCTAATCAGTCCGACATCGCGCCGCACCAAAGGTGCGGAATCCTCCGCATCTTGGGGGGCCGAGCCCTCACCTTGAGGGGCTAGGCCCGCGCTGGACTGATTTCCGCTCCGCCAGCTGGCAGAAAAGGCCTCTGGTGCCCCGCCAGCTGGCGCAGGAATGACATCTCCGGGCGGCGCATGCACGGGAGCGTTAGCGGCCGTTCACGGCATCCCCTCGCATGCGCTGTGGAGGGAGTCTCTTACGCCTCCGCCATGGTGGAGACCGTGGTGAAGGTGGAAGGAAAAGAGTGCCCCCACGGCACAGGCCCGCCCGCGGATCAGTGGGCCCCGATCACGGGCCAGGCCACCGTAGTGGCACCCCCCGGGGCCAGATCGCCCCGCGCCCCCCCCCCAGGACCCCGGAGCCCGCCTGCGCCGCCTTGTCCCGCCGGTAAGAGAGGTGGTTTAATCCACGTCGGCGGGACAGGCATTCTAGCAGCGGGACTTCGGCCCATCCGGGCCGGAGAATCGCGGGGGTGGGGGGGGGCGGCCCGCCAACCGGCCTGGCGCATTTCCCGCCCCCGACGAATCTCCGGTGCCGGAGAATTCGGCAACCATCGGGGGCGGGATTCACGCCAGCCCCCGGCGATTCTACGACCCGGCGGGGGGGTCGGAGAATCTCGCCCCAGAAGTGGAAGCGGCCTGCTGCCTCCCTCACCCTGTTGCCTGAGATGCCCTTTGCGGGCGTCCTCTAGAGGACTGTGGCCTGGAGGACCCCGGCTTACTCTCAGGTGGTACTGGTTTTGCCACATCACCCTGTTCAGCCCGCTGGTATTTGGGGGGGGGGGAATTCAGAAGGGCTGGTCACTCCCAGGCTTTCCTGGGTGGAAGGACCCAGGAGGTGTTCCAGTGCTTCCTCTTCCCTCCAGGTGTTTGTCAGCCCCTCGGCAACTCCATGGAATGGAGGGGCAGCTGGAGTGGCTCCAGAAGCCTCAACATCATGTGGTGCTGCCAGCCCTGGAGTCCCACCATTGTCTGGACCATGGTGTTGAACCTCTCAGCCATGGACTTTGGGCACTGAGCCATGCATTGGAGTTCAGCAGCCATAGTCATGGATCTGACCTCGGAACCTAGGTTTTCCACTGCTGCCGCCATCCTTGCAGTGTTGGGCTGGGTGCCTCACATCACCAGCAACATCTCCTGTGACTGAAGGCTTTGGGACTCCTCCATTTGGCCTTGCAGCCACAAGAATATCACTGACAGCGCCTCCTGGTATTCCCAACTCAGCCTTTGCATCTCAAGCAGCTGAGGGACAAATGTATCCAGAGGCATAACACCTGTCTGGGCCACAGCTGAGTCCTAGGATCCAGCAGACCCCCGACTGTCTGATCCTTGGTACGTTCCTGCCTCCATCTGATGTGCATCAGAAGCTGTGTGGTTCTCACCAGAAAGTGACCCAGAAGCCTGTCTGCTAAGTTCGCACACCGAGGTATTTGTCTCTGCGATGGTAGATGGTGCACATGAAATACTTCATCCATGTCCTCCTGTGAGGGGCAGCACGGTAGCATTGTGGGGCAGCATGGTAGCATTATGGATAGCACAATTGCTTCACAGCTCCCAGGGTCCCAGGTTCGATTCCGGCTTGGGTCACTGTCTGTGCGGAGTCTGCACATCCTCCCTGTGTGTGTGTGGGTTTCCTCCGGGTGCTCCGGTTTCCTCCCACAGTTCAAAGATGTGCAGGTTAGGTGGATTGGCCATGATAAATTGCCTTTAGTGTCCAAAATTCCCCTTAGTGTTGGGTGGGGTTACTGGGTTATGGGGATAGGGGGAGGTGTTGACCTTGGGTAAGGTGCTCTTTCCAAGAGCTGGTGCAGACTCGATGGGCTGAATGGCCTCCTTCTGCACTGTAAATTCTATGATCTATGATCTCGTCCGAGGTGCTTTTTTAAAAATAAATTTAGAGTGCCCAATTAATTTTTTCCAATTAAGGGTCAATTTAGCATGGCCAATCCACCTAACCTACACATCTTTGGGTTGTGGGGGCGAAACCCACGCAAACATGGAGGAGTGTCCGAAGTGCTTTTGAGTTGGGCGGTGGGGCACTGCTAGTTGATGGGCCAGGCTCTTCAGTTGATGTTCCTGCAAGGCAAGGGATAAGGTTTAGTACATATCCTGGTTAAGGTTTGGATAACGAAGCACTCACTTGATACTGATCATCTAAATTAAGGTGCAGTGGCCTGTCACTTTTCTCCCACAGTCCAACATCGTTCTCAGTGCAGACCTGTTCCTGCTCCTGTGAAATCCATGTCCCTTTCCTCGAATGGAGTCAGGATGCTCAGCTCGGGCATTCCTCGACCCGTTTTCTCTCTGTCTCCAGTTGTGGGCTATCTTCTCCTGCAGAGACACAAAAGGGGATAATGTGATCTGGACGCCCGATGGGTCAGAGATCAATAACAACTGGTCTGTGTGGGCACTGTGCCTAAGCTGGAAGGGGTTCTGATGAGGAGTGCCAGGAGGGATTTGAGGATGATGCTGGGAAGCCGGGCGCTGGGAATCTGTAAGGTGATGGCTTGTGGGTTCCATGTGATATTCCAGAGATGACGAAAGGGTGGAGTGCCAAGAGGAGACAGGGAGCTCTTACCCTTGCTGATCGTAGTAGATCATTCATCTTCTTCCGACACTACACTCCTGTCCTCTTGATCAGGCTGCTGGCACTGACCAGTGCTGCCAACATCTCCCAGGTGGGATTTTTGGCCTTGTTGCAGGGTCTCCTGCCAATCTGAAAGTAGATAGTTGCTCTTGTCACCTCCACAGCCTCCAATGTCTCTATGAATACCCCCTTGATGAATCATGGAGCTGGTATCTAGGCTGAAATCCTCCTGGCTTGACTGTGAGCAACTGCTGGGTAGCCGTTAAAATGTTGCACCCCTTGACTGAAGTGCTCAGATGACACCTGGCGAATCAGATGGCTCTGCGCCTCAGGCGTAGCATTTTCCATTGCGAAAAACAACATTTTTTGAAGTGCCTAAAGATTGAGATCCAAATCACCCTGCTAGGGCCGGTGGGAACCGCAATGATTGCCTCGCCAAAAATAACACATTGCCACGTTTGGGAAAATTCCACCAATTGGTTAGAAGGCACTTGGGGACATCCTAAGACGCTATAAAATACAAGTTCTTTCTTTAGTTTCGCTTATTTTGTTCTTAAAATAGCAATTTTTACAAAACGGCAAACTGCAATCTATTCCAGGTGTCCAACCTTTGTATCTAACTCCAGCTTATGGTTAAAACTATTTCCAAAGTAGGTGCAGGATATGCAAATTAGTGCATACTGTGTCAAATTAATATCATGTGCACATATGGCAGTGTGTTTCATCTTGTCATTGATTATGTGCTTGTAAATGTAGAGTGAAAAAATGAGTCATGATAAATATAATTTTTTTAAATTGTCATACAATAAATTTCATAGATTTGAAGACTGGTATTAGATCATCTTTTAAATGTGTAGAGAAATATTTAATCCTACCGAAAGAAAGATAAGATTTAATTATTATACAGAATTTGAAGTTGTTTAAATTCAGTCAAATAATGATGGCGTGGGCAAAGAGATTGTATTCCCTTATTAAAGTGAGGGGGTTTTCTTAACATTGCAGAAAGTTAGCAGAATAAACATATAAAAACTGATAAAATTAGGACTTCATTGATGATTTATAACTTTTTTTGGACACACCATAAAATATAGGTATTTGAGATTATTATTTTAGATGCTGAGCACAATTTCTGGGAAATATCCATTATGTATTTTACATTCTAACAGGCACACGGTTCAACACTCTCAGTGGTATTTTTCTTACCTTCTTGACGTCATTGTGCTTTGCAAGAGTTACCATGGAGATAACCAATCACCCTGGAGATATGCCTGGTGGAAAGAATAGCACAGATTTTTGCCTTATTTGGCTTAATGCCTTTAAAATTCATTATATTTTTATGAGATTATTACATTGCTGAGAACAAGCTGTCTTGTTCACATTTTAAAACATATCTTCAGAATTATAGCATGGCACGAGAAACCTTACCAGAAAATTAAACTAAAATATATTGTGCCTTTCATAAAATTAATTGTGGAATAGGACCAACCATATCGTGTTATATGTGGTACAATTTTTAAAAACTGTCGTTTTAATCGTTTTTCCTAGTTCCTCTCCCTGAATTTTTATTACATTTTATTTTACTCTTGCTTCAACTCCATCTGGGCTGTGCACCATTCCATAGCAAATGACTTGCTCTATTGATTTCCCCCTGCCCCAACCCAACCCAAAGCTGCTCAATAACTCAATGAAGATGGTGATGAGAGCAGACGGTTGAGATGACCTGTACACTGATAGGTACCCTCCAGATAGGTTTGTTGAATTCCATTTGGCGTCTTTCTGTGGCACAGTTGAAATTGGGAACCTACTGCAAAGGGAAAATGTACACAAACTAATGCTTAATCCTGTGACAGAAAATTGTCCTTTTAAGTATCTTAGCACAATACTCGATTTCCAAGACCTGAAGATAGCATGAAAGAGAATGCAGTCAAGGTTCTCAACCCTTTTATGCTAACTCTATAATTAATGATTCCTGTGGTGGAAAATGTGTCGCCGTGCACTCTCTACATCTATCAGAGATGAACAAAGGTTATCTGGTGGAAAAGCAGACAGTTTGAATGCAAGCACGGTACCTGCTCTGCGATCTGAAGCTATTTATAGAATCAGCTGCTGCTTTATGTGGAATCAAAAGCCACAGTGTTCTATTTTTTGCACAAAGCAAGTTGCTTAAAGGAAAAGTAATAAAAAGATGGACTGTGAAACTCACTGATTGTCTTGAGTGTTGGAAACTGAAAATAATGAGCTTCACTTATCCAAAATTAGTCAGAGGAAAATTTATTTCGAAAAGCAACAGTTTCTTATTTATCTTGATCTTAACCAATAAGTATTTGGCTATCTAAGATTATGATAATGAAGGAACTTCCCCTGATGTGGAGGGCTCTTATCGCTTATCCATTTTAATCCTATTAAAATAATTTTGTATTGCAGTCCGTAAAATGAACTTGAATTATGATTTTAAGATGCAAGAATTATTTTGTATTTATCAATTTTAAAAATATTTTGGTAATGCTAGTGACTGACAATTGATGCACATTAATCCAACTAAATAAAAGTCCTGAAATGTTTTTATCCTAAAGGTATTTATTCAGCATTCGGCATTTTTTAACCTAGGTGCAGCCTAATGCATTGTATGAAGTTGAAGGTATCCTTTGTTTAATTATTAAGCCACATAATCTAAACAAGTGCATGAAGAATAATTTGTTTTTTATTATCAGGAGAAAGGGTAATTATTAACTTCATCAAATGTGTTCCCCATGGTGGTTTGGATTTCATTATAATTTTACCATTGTTAAATTGTATTATTATAATGGCATTAGTACAATGGTAAAAAGGCTAAGTGGGACACAAACTGTGCGACCTATTGTTCATCACTTCTATATTAACAGCCACAAACCTTTTTTTATAGAACCCCCTACAGTGCAGAAGGAGATCATTTGGCCCATCAAATCTGCACCAACCCACCCGACCTGGGCCCACTCCCCCGCCCTATCCCCCTAACCCCACCTAACCTGCACATCCTTGGACACTAAGGGGCAATTTAGCGTGGCCGATCCACCTAACCTGCACACGGAGGAAACCCATGCAGTCATGGGGAGAATGTGCAAACTCCACACAGACAATCATCCAATCCCGGAATCAAACCCATTTTGAGGGATGTCACATTATAAAGAAGTGAAGCAGGACTCATGTAACTCTGGATAACAATTTTCAGAGTTTTACCAAAGTGCACTTTACCATAATGGTTGCATTTCTGATGATACAATTCATCAAAAAGCCTAGAAGTGAATTAACCTCAACTCCTTACAGGCTTGAAGTTGTTCTAAACAGCTTTATTTTGTTATACAGTAGATTTGTATCTTTGTGCTCTGCACCCAGGAAAGACATTGGGTGGGATTCTCCATTTCTTTTTTTTTTAAATATATTTTATTGAAGTTTTTCAAACAAAGATTTCCCGTTTTTACAACTTAATAAAGGAATATACATTAAACGTTATTTAAATAATATATTAAACTAACAACAGATGGAAAAAGAAATAAACAAAAAGCAAATATCAACAACTAACTAAGAAAAGACAAGAACACGGATAATCCTCCCCCCTCCCCCCCTCCCTCCCCCTCCCCCCTGGGTTGCTGCTGCTGTCTTTTCTGTTTTTCCATTATCGTTCCACGAGATAGTCAAGGAACGGTTGGCACCGCCTGGTGAACCCCTGAGCCGATCCTCTTATCGCATATTTTATTCGTTCCAGTCTTATGAACCCTGCCATGTCGTTTATCCAGGCCTCCACGCCCGGGGGCTTCGCTTCTTTCCACATAAGTAGAATCCTTCGCCGGGCTACTAGGGACGCAAAGGCCAAGACGTCGGCCTCTTTCGCCTCCTGCACTCACGGCTCTTCTGCAACCCCAAATATAGCCAACCCCCAGCTTGGTTTGACCCGGACCCCCACCACCTTTGAGATCACTCGTGCCATACCCTCCCAGAACTCATGCAGTGCCGGACACGACCAGAACATGTGAGTGTGGTTCGCCGAGCTTCCCGAGCACCTCCCACACCTGTCCTCCACCCCAAAAAACCTGCTCAGTCTTGCTCCCGTCATATGCGCTCTGTGTAGAATCTTAAATTGAATCAGGCTAAGCCTGGCATACGAGGACGAGGAATTTACCCTACTTAGGGCATCTGCCCACAGCCCCTCCTCAATCTCTTCCCCCAGCTCCTCTTCCGATTTTCCCTTCAGCTCCTCTACCATCGCCTCCCCCTCATCTCTCATCTCCCTGTATATTTTGGACACTTTATCTTCTCCAACCCATGCCCCCGAAATCACTCTATCCTGGACCCCTTGCGTCGGGAGCCGCGGAAATTCCCTCACCTGTTGCCTCGTAAATGCCCTCACTTGCATGTATCGGAAAGCATTCCCTGGTGGCAACTTATATTTCTTCAGCACCTCCCACAAATAGTCCCACTCCACCCTATCGAATGCCTTCTCTGCATCCATCGCCACCACTATCTCTGCCTCCCCCTCCGGTGGGGGCATCATCATCACCCCCAGCAACCTTCGTACATTGGCATTCAATTGTCTCCCCTTAACAAACCCTGTCTGGTCGTCATGTACCACCCCTGGGACACAATCCTCTATCCTTATCGCCATCACTTTGGCCAGCAGTTTGGCGTCTACGTTTAGGAGGGAGATGGGCCTGTATGACCCGCACTGCAGCGGGTCTTTGTCTCGTTTCAGGATTAGCGATATCGTCGCCTCCGACATTGTCGGCGGTAATGTCCCCCTTTCCTTCGCCTCATTAAAGGTTCTCGCCAAACGCGGGGCCAACAGGTCCATATATTTCCTATAAAATTCCACCGGGAACCCATCTGGTCCCGGGGCCTTCCCTGCTTGCATGCTCCCAATTGCTTTGATCACCTCATCCACCTCAATCTGCGCCCCCAGACCTGCCACCCCCTGCCCCTCCACCATCGGGAACTCTAGCTGGTCCAAAAAGTGTCTCATTCCCTCTTTCCCCTCCGGGGATTGGGACTTGTACAGCCTCTCATAGAATGTCTTGAACACCTCGTTCACTTTCCCTGCTCTCTGCTCCATCTTTCCCGTTTCGTCCCTAACTCCACCAATCTCTCTCCTGGGGGAGAAAAACCCCTCTTCCGAAGTTGTTGGGCCAGCAGCCGGCTCGCCTTTTCCCCATATTCATATTGTATCCCCTGTGCCTTCCTCCACTGTGTCTCTGCCTTTCCCGTGGTCAGCAGGTCAAACTCCGTCTGTAATCTTCGTCTTTCCCTTCGTCTGGGGCCTCCGCATACTTCCTATCCACCCTCAAAATTTCCCCTACTAATCTCTCTCTTTCTTTACCCTCTTGTTTCCCCTTGTGGGCTCTGATGGAAATCAGCTCTCCTCTAACCACCGCCTTCAGCGCTTCCCATACTACTCCCACCTGGACCTCCCCATCGTCATTGACCTCCAGGTATCTTTCAATACATCCCCTCATCTTCCGCATACCCCCTCGTCCGCCAGTAGTCCCATGTCTAATCGCCAGAGTGGGTGCTGGTCCCTTTCCTCTCCTAGTTCCAGCTCCACCCAATGCGGGGCGTGATCTGAAACGGGTATGGCCGAGTACTCCGTTCCTGCCACTTTCGGGATCAGTGCCCTTCCCAAAACAAAAAAGCCTATCCGGGAATATACCTTGTGGACGTGGGAGAAAAAGGAAAACTCTTTACCCATCGGTCTGGCGAATCTCCACGGATCTACTCCCCCCATTTGCTCCATGAACCCCTTAAGCACCTTGGCCGCTGCCGGCCTTCTCCCGGTCCTGGATCTGGACCGGTCCAGCCCTGGGTCAAGCACTGTGTTAAAGTCCGTCCCCGTCCCCCCATTAACAAGTTTCCCACCTCCAGGTCCGGGATACGTCCCAGCATTCGCTTCATGAATCCCGCGTCATCCCAGTTCGGGGCATATACGTTCACCAGCACAACCGCCTCACCCTGCAATCTGCCACTCACCATCACATACCTGCCCCCACTATCCACCACTATGGTCTTAGCCTCGAACGATACACGCTTCCCCACCAGTATTGCCACCCCTCTGTTTTTCGCGTCCAACCCTGAGTGGAATACCTGTCCCACCCATCCTTTCCTTAGTCTAACCTGATCCGCCAACTTCAGGTGCGTCTCCTGGAGCATAACTACGTCCGCCTTCAGTCTCTTTAAGTGCGCAAACAACCTTGGCCTCTTAATCGGCCCATTTAAACCTCTCACATTCCACGTGATCAGCCGGGTTGGGGGGCCATTTACCCCCCCCCCCTCGTCGACTAGCCATCCCCTTTTTTAAACCATCTCCTCACCCGTCTGTCCCCCAGACGGCGCCCTCCCGTCCCGACCACCTCGTCTCGTATCAGCTCCCCCTTACTCTCAGCAGCAGCAACCCAGTTAATCCCCCCTCCCTCCCTCCCCCCACCCCCCTAGATCCCCCTCTAGCTTGATTACTCCCCCCATATTGCTTCCGGAGGTCAGCTAACTCTGGCTGACCTCGGCTTCCCCCGTTCATCCTTTGACCTCCCTGCGTGTGAGGCTCCCTTCCTTCCTGCGCCCTTTTCCCCGCCATAGTTTCCATAGCGCGGGAAAATACCCGCGCCTTCCTCTCGCCCCTGCCCCTAATGGCGCAGTTCCCTCATTACCCTTCCCTGTCCCCTTTTCCACCGGCGCCCACATTTCTTCATGTCCCCCACATCGGGGGGGAGAAAAATTCCCTGTCCAACATTATTATACATTAGCCCTCCCCTCTCCCCACTTTACATTTCTGTGTCACCACCTCGCTACCCCTCTCCGGGCAATTTCTCAAGTCTAGTCCAATTTCTCTTCCTGAATAAATGTCCATGCCTCCTCCGCTGTCTCGAAGTAGTGGTGTTTGCCCTGGTGTGTGACCCACAATCTCGCCGGCTGCAGCATCCCAAATTTGACTTTCTTCCTATGGAGCACCGCCTTGGCCCGGTTGAAACTTGCCCTCCTTCTCGCCACCTCCGCACTGCAGTCTTGATACACGCGTATCACCGCGTTCTCCCACTTGCTACTCCGTGTCTTCTTAGCCCAGCTCAGGACCATCTCGCTGTCCCTGTAGCGATGGAACTTCACCACTATTGCTCTTGGTGTTTCTCCTCCCTTTGGTCTTCTCACGAGGACCCGGTACGCTCCCTCCACTTCCAGGGGGCCTGTTGGGGCCTCAGCTCCCATTAGAGTATGGAGCATCGTACTCACATACGCCCCAGCATCAGCTCCTTCTGTTCCTTCGGGGAGACCTAAAATCCGTAGGTTCTTCCTCCTCGAGCTGTTCTCCAGGGCTTCCAGCCTTTCTATACACCTCTTGTGTAGTTCCTCGTGCGTCTCCATTTTTACCACCAGGCCCTGTATCTCGTCTTCGTTCTCAGCTGCCTTTGCCTTCACTCCACAGAGCTCCATCGCCTGGACCTTTCTGTGTTTTCTTTAGTCCCTCGATTGCCAGTAACATCGGCGCCAGCACCTCTTTCTTGAGCTCCTCCACACATCGTCGGAGGAACTCCTGCTGTTCCGGGCCCATACCATCTGGGCTCCCTCGGCCACCATCTTGCTTCTCCCTTCTCTTCCCTGCCGCTGCTCCAAAGGATCCTCCGCAATCTGGCCACTACTGTCGCTCCTTTCCATCCACACCCGGGGGGACTTCTTCCTTTGTCACCTCACACTAGGTTTGGCCTCAAAAAATTTCCGTTGGGGCTCCCGATAAGAGACCAAAAGTCCGTTGAAACGGGAGGTGCCGAAACGTGCAGCTTAGCTGGTCATCACCGCAACCGGAAGTCGGGATTCTCCATTTCTGAGACGAAGCGTTGACGCCAACTCAGAATCTGTGGACTTTTACGACAGAAAAACCGGCGCCACACCTGGACCGAATCCGCTACCGTTGAGGGGCTAGCACCAGTGCCACGTGGAACACAATTGATTCCAATGAAAAATGATGTGGGATTCGTCGGGTCCGTGATCGACACTTGGGAGGCTGACAAGCTGCAGCCGCATATACACACTACACTCCCCACACACAGAAAAATGGCACTGGTTGTGCTGGAGCACGCCCATACAGTTGATGGGTTGTCTGGGCCTAGAGTTCACCCAGGGGGGTGCCCTGGGGACACTTTTATGTCCCATGGCACTAGGTTCAAAGTGGGCTATTAACGGTGTGTGCAGCTGCATGGCTGCCTTGCCGCCTGCGGCAATGGTGTTCCATGCCCATCCACCCCGACCCCCAGTCCACCTCCTGACCACCCCCCACTACTCCTCTCCCCCCCGGCCCTGGCAGTAGCCCCCTGGCCAGCGGCACAACTGTCAGCAAACTATGGCGATGTTGGACGCCTTCTATACCCCCTCTCCCTCAGTAGGTGCCACGCTGGTTTCCCGATTTTCAAAAGCACAAGTGAACCATGCCGTCGGGAAATCGGCCCATCGGAGGCAGAGAATCACGGAGGCCCTGGAGAATACCGGGTGGGCCCAAACAGTGTCTACTGTACGGGCATTCCGGAACGCATTGACACCGCTGTCGAGGTGCTGGAGCATTGCTATGTGGCGTCAAATCGGCGGCTGCCGCTATATCAGCGTTGGAACTGATTCTCCGCCCAATCGCCTTTCCCGATTTCAGCGTTGGCTAACAGAGAATCCCACCCATGCCCTTTGAAATGCCTTTGTTACGTGAGGCTGGTACCTTGTTAGTTCTGTCATAATTCACTCTTAGATTAGATTAACAAAAATGGATTTAAAAATGGATTAAGATAATTAATAGTAACATCAATTTGAGAGCAAGACCCAGTGTGTCATTTTACTCCACCATCATTGTCACCGTTGTGGATTGAATTGTATTTTACATTGTGATTAATGTAGGCGCTAATGCCAAAATGTAAGGGAGAGCATTTGCATCATATATCATGCAGCCAGATAAATCCTACTCTCTCTCCATTACAGCATATAACTGTTTAAAAAATGATTCCAGAGTTTGGCCAACAATACTCTACTCAGAAGTCCTTTCTGTATGCAAATCGTTTCCATATGCAAATCTCGTTATTTGTTCATAGGATGTAGGCGTCACTGATAAGGCCAGCATTTGTTTCCTTTTCCTAATTGTCCTTGAACTGAGTGGCTTTCTAGGCCATTTCAGAGGGCAAGTAAGAGTCAACCACATTGCTGTGAGCCTGAAGTCGCATGTAGGCTATGTCATATGTTGTGTGTGTTCAGTAGGTCTCACAAAGAGGTGCTGAGTCTTGTGTGATTCAACATTAAATATTTATTGGTAACATATAACTATGTATACAGGGTATAGCTCAAGTCATGAGCTAACTCCATGTTTGTTTCTGTACAGATCTCTGTCGCGTTCACCAACTGATTTTACTCTCAGATCATGTGTCTCCTTACATCACTTACTGTAGGCGGTACTGTCTCCCAATCTTTACCCAAGGTATCTGGAATTATGCTACCCCTTCTCCCTCCCCTCAGGTCTCTGTCATTATAAAGGTTTATGAAGGCTTGGCAATTCGTCCAGATCTCGTTCTGGCCACATTCAGAGGAGTATATGTTCTACCAATTTGGACAACCTTTGGTGATTCATAGTTTGAGTTGTAGTCTCTGTTTCTGGCATTTGGCTGTCTTCTTCTGATTCGCTTTTTCTGCTCTTAGGAGTTGAACTTCTCTTTGTCAGCTCCTCATCTACTCTGCTCATGCACCACCAGCTTGACCCATTCTTTCCAGTGAGTATTCACTCTGGTCATTTGTGGTCTGAACCCAATTTTTCTTTTTCCATGTGGTCCTCTGTGATCCTTGTGGGAGATGAAGATGATTCCCCCTGTTGGTTGGGTGTTCCTCATCAGGGCTCACCTTGCAGTTTGGCTTTTATTGCGACATTGTGTTCTTCCGTGTGTCTCTGTGCCTCACTAAGGTGTGCTCTGGTGAGTAGATGGTCGCTAATTCCTTGCTCCAATATCATCTTACAACTTTGAGTGTAGGCTGGATGTTGTACTGCCTGTGCCATGGTGTTTATAGGTACATAGGTAGTGTGAAAGTAACCATTGGAGCCTGGACTTGGGGCTCATTGTTCTGTTACTGGTCATTTTCCTGTGTGTCTTCCACTCGATAATTACAGTGGTAATTATCGGAAGATTTGGCTGGTCTGACCAAAGTGGTGCTTCTGCAAAGAACTTGGACAAACTGGCTCTGTGAAGAGTGAAGACAATTCAGAGCTCAGTCCCAGTTGAGAGTCTCTTTACTGGTGGTCCTCTTGGGAACTTGTAGTTATGTGTAATTGACAGCAGAGGTTGTCTTGGTGTCTTCTGCTGTTTTAAGAATCTTAAAGGCAACACAGGCATTCTCTGCTCCAGAGCGAAAAAGATTGGTTTTGAATGACGTACATGACTTCGAATATATGCTTGTGCCATACTTTAGTGGTTACAAGAATATGCCGATGGCCAGAAGGTACATTCCTCTAGGCCCATTGAATGGTGTGTCCATCACTCATTGTCAGAGGTATCTCAGCCATGATTCCTTATTCAAAAGGATTATAACACTGGCTCCTGTGTCCAATTGGAAGTCGGTGGTGTGACCATTTACTGAGATGTCCCCATTCTAAATAGAGAATCCAGGGCCCTTGACTTCACCCAAGAAGTGCAGTTGGGTCTCTTCCTGGTGTGGTACCTCAATCTCATGGATTGTTTTGGGTGTCTTAGCAAAACTTTGCAAAATGTCTCCAGCAGTTGTAGTTGCTGGGCAGTGCTCTCACCTGTGAGGTTGTTTAACTCCATAATGCTGACTTGGTCACCCAACCCTTTGCGGCTGGCTTGGATATTGCCTTCCTTGTCCTGGTGTCTCTCTGCCCTTTGTTGCTTTACAAGCTGGACCGTTGCTCTCACCACATAAAATAGATCGGTGCTGTTGGCGGATTTCAGACTGCCAGTCTATCTGGATGGTCTTTTCTAGAGTCAGATCTTCCTTAGCCTGCAGTATGCCTGAAAGACAACAATTCTTCCCCTTGTGAATTCTGAATTAAGGTCACAGAATTTTCTGTAAGGTGAAGTATCTGGAGCCGGAAGGCCTAAACATCGATGTTCGTACCTGGGTGATGACCAATGGCTGGCCAACAGACGCCAATGCCCAAAGCAACTACCCATGACACTCGGTTGCTTCATGTGCAGCATTTGTGACAGAACCTGCCTCTCAAGGATTAGCCTCTTCTGTCATCATCAAAAGTCCGCCTTGTGAAGACACCCCATTTATAATGTATTGTTTCGCATGTCTATCATTTTTCAATGAAAGAATGCTGACTTTTTAAAAAATATTTTTATTCAAGAAATTTTCTATTTTACAACAAATGCAAAAAAAACAATTTTAATGAAAATATCTCTGTCAACCAATTCCATATTCCCTACTTTTATTCAACTCCCCCATTCCTCCCCCCCCCCTCAACTTGCCGATGAGTACCAATTCTTAAAGAAGGAAATAAACAACCTCCACCTCGAATAGAACCCGTCCTCTGACCCCCTACTGCGCACTTGATTATTTTCCAAGTGCAAAACCTCCGACAGGCCCCCCCAATCAAGTTGTCGCTTTAGGTGGCTCTGCTGCCTGCTACCCAAGCAGAACCTTCCAGAGAGATGAAGGCCAAGGCATCAGGCTTCTTCCCCTCCTGTAGCCACAGCTCATCCGATACCCCAAAGATTGCCATCTAAGAGCACAGGAACATCATTACCCCCAAAATCTCCGACATAATTTAAAAAAGGAAGCCCAGAACTCCACCAACTTAGGGCAGGACCAAAACACATGTGAGTGGTTCGCCGCCCCCCCTTGGACAACATTTGCATCTGCCCTCCACCCCCGGAAAGAACCCACTCATGAACACCCTAGTCAAGTACGCTCTTCGCACCACTTTAAACTGAATCAAACTTAGTCTTGCACACAACGAGGTCGAATTTACTCTGTGCAAAGCCTCACTCCACATTCCCCCCTTCAAATGCGCAACCCAACTCTTCCTTTCTCTATCTTCTCCAGCGAAGGCCTCTCCCACTCCATCGACTGCCCAAAGATATCAGAAATCCTTCCTCATCCAAAGACACATCCATCAGAGAAGGGGCAACTGAGGAAATGGGGAAAGTTCCTTCTGAACAGAGTTCCTAACTTGTAGGCCGAATGCCTAATCATTCATCATTAATCAGATTATACAGTAACAAGTAGAATTTCCCTGGGGTTTCTTTGGGTGCTGTGGAGTATCAAGTGAGGCAACTCTCCGCCCTCCCAACTTATGTACAAAGTAGCACGTGTATTTGGCCAGGCATGAAGGAGAGGGTCAGTTGTGCCGTTCCATCACTTGCCTGCACTTATTTATTCATTAATACTGGAAGTAATTCATCAGTCCCCATGGGTGATACACAACAGCAGTGAAAATTGGAACAATGACATTTAAATATGAATTATTTTTTCAAGCTTGGAATGCACACATAAAGGCAATAAATTCTGATGCAGCAAATTGAACTGTACTTAATGTTCTTTCATTTGTAAGAACAATGGTAACAACTGTCCTTGAATGGACAGCTGGGATTACCAGCACCAAGTGGTTCAATTTGTTGACAAATACCAAATTGAAAGTTTTCAATTCTCTATTTTTCTATGTGAGATTGCCTTTTTGGTGTAAATTTATCATATATATATATATCTGAAGTTGTCTTCAATACAGTCCAGCAAAGTTCAGAAAGAATGCAATTATATAAATAGTTTATCTTTCTTATTAAAGGCAGATTAATGTAGCAGAAATTCTGTATGAATATTTTGAGGAATGGTAAATTGTTAATATATATTCCAAATTAAACATATTTCCCATTTTGTTAAAGTGGAATACATGTGCAAAAATCTACTAGGTTAATGATATGTATAATTTGATTAATGATTTTCTTTATTAAGCAGTCAGCCTTCTCTCATACAAGGGAGCTGTGTATTGCTGTCAGCTGATGTGCACATTAGGTAGTAGCTCCGTGGAAAATCCAATGTGTCAACTTTCAGACAAACAGAAAGCCTGGTGGGAGGTTGACACAATTGAATACATTTAGTAATAATTTAAAAGATATTAGCATCTTAAAGATATGTTACTTAGTGCCACAAGGATCAGTGCTGGGGCCTCAACTATTTACAGCCTATGTCAATGACTTGGATGATGACCATACGGTTGCTAAATTTGCTGATGACACCAAGATAGGTAGGAGAGTAAGTCAAGAAGAGTTACAGAGTCTGTAAAAGGACAGAAACAATTAAGTGAGTAGGTAAAAAATTGTCAGATCAAGTATAATGTGAGAAAATGTGAACTTTGGCAGAAAGAATAGGAAAGAAGTATACTATTTAAATAAAGAGAGATTGCAGTACTTGGTGGTACAGAGGGATCTGAGTATCCTAGTATATGAATCACTAAAAGGCAATCTGCAGGTACAACAAGTGATTGGGAAGACAAATGGAATGTTGCTGTTTATTGCAAAGGGACTGGAAGAGAAAACTAGGGATGTTTTGCTGGATCTGTGCAGGACCTTAATGGGGTCACATCTGGACTACTATGCACAGTTTCAGACTCCTTATTTGAAAAAAAGATGTAATTAATAATAACAATAATAATCTTTATTGTCACAATGCAGTGCAATGCAACATTGCAATGAAGTTACTGTGAAAGCCCCTAGTCGCCACATTTCCAGCGCCCGTTCGGGTACACAGAGGGAGAATTCAGAATGTCCAAATTACTATCAGGACTTGTGGGAGAAAACTGGAGCACCCAGTGGAAACCCGCGCAGACATGGGGAGAACGTGCAGACTCCACACAGACAGTGACCCAAGCTGGGAATTGAACATGGGACCCTGGCGCTGTGAGGCGCCAGTGCTAACCACTGTGCTACCGTGCTGCCCAATTGTGTTAGAAGTAGTTTGGAGAGTGTTCACTTGACTCATTAACTTATGAAGGAAGGTTGAATAGGTTAGGCTTATACCCATTGGAGTTTAGAAGAATGAGAGGTTATCCTATTGAAACATGTGGTGGGGATTTTCCATGCCTCCCACGGCATGTTTCTTGACAGCCCACCGTTGGCCTGTGGTGGGATCTTCTGATCCCGCCACTGTCAATAGGATTTTCCATTGAATCCATCCCAAACCGCAGGGAAACCTGTGGCAGGGATTAACCATCGGGGAGGACCAGAATATCCTGCTGATGAGAACTGCCAGAAAAAATCCTTCCCATAAGACGTTGAGGGGACTTTGTATGGTGGATACCGGGAGAATGTTTCCTCTTGTGGGGGAAGACTATAATTAGGGGACACAGTTTAAGAACAAAAGGTCTTCCTTTTAAGTCAGTGAGACCAGGTTAAAGTCCAACAGGTTTGTTTGGAATTACTAGCTTTCGGAGCCCAGCTCCTTCAACGGACAGAGTCCGACATTAAGACAGAGATGTGAAGAATTTTCTTTCTCTCAGGGGATCGTTAGACTGTGGAATTCCTTTCTCCAAAACACAGTGGAGGCTGATTATTGAATTTATTCGAGGCAGCACTAGATGGATGTTTTATAGGCAAGGGAGTCAAGGGTTATGGGAGGAAAGTAGAGTTGAGACCACAGCCAGATCAGACATGATCTTATCAAATAGCAGAAAAGGCTCAAAGGACTGAATGGCTAATCCCTGGTCCTAAGTGCTATGTTCCTACTCAGCAACATCCTAAAAGTGCACAATTTGAGTAAAACTGTTACCTAGTTAAAAATACTGAAAGTAAAGTAACTACAGATACATCACAGTCTCATATTATAAGTGATAAATCTGATAAAACTACACTGATTTATCACTGATGCTGATATCGTTCAAGTGACTATTTAACAGTAAGCGCTTTCTCTAAACATACCAACAACTTAGGAAGCTACAAATACATTTTCACAAGTGATCCAAATCATGTCTAAAATGAGTTCCTGTCCCAACCTCCTCCACAGCACTTGTGATAAGCAAAGATACAAGAATGTGCCGATGCAGTTTAACCTTGCAATTATGTCTCAATATTAGCATTTTAGAAATTGATCATAGAATCAGAGAATGAAATTGTTGCATGTTGGTTAGTTTAGCTTCAGAATGATTACTGCGACAACCAATAACTGGTTTAATTTACATCAATGAACTGGCATGTATCCATGACTCAGGACGGGATTTTCCGGCCATTCCCGCCAACGGGATCTTTCTGTCCTGCCAATGGCGACCCCTCACCGCAGGGTTTCCTGGCGGCAGAGAAAGCAAACAATGGGGAATCCCCATTGGCAGCAGCGAGACCAGAGAATTCCACCAACGGTAAATGGTGGGCTGCCTCTGCCATTGCAAAACACGCCGCGAGGGCTGAGGAAAACCCTACCCCTCACTGTTACACAGCTGAAGCCATGAACATTCTCCCCCTCCCCTCCTGGTTATGTGTTCTCTTATATCATGGGAGGTGCCATTTACCCAGTCCCACATATTAATCCTTACAAATCCTAATACTTCAGATACAGCACAGAACAAGGCCATTTGACCCATCACGTCTGTGCCTGATCTTTGGAGAACTATCCAATTATTTACACTGCCCTGCACTTTCTCTATTTTCCTCCAGTTTTCTTTTCTTCATCAAATTCTCTTTTGAAAGTTACTATTGAATCAGCTTCCATTATATTTTAGGCAGAGTATTCCAACTTGCAGTAACTCAATTCATTAAAAAAAGATTCCTCGTGTCACCTCTCATTGTTTTGCTGGTCATCTGGAATCTGGGTTCTCTGGTTACCAACCTTTTGGGAAACAATGGGTTGAATTTTTCAATCCTTCCAGCCAGTGGGTATAAAATTATTTTTTTTCCAGCACACCCTTTGGACAGGGAATGGGCTATGGGGCTGGGATGTTCCTCCCGGACCGGAGTGCCCAATCACAGACCGCTATTGCTGCGGCCAGCAAGGCAGCCTTCTTGCTGCGTACCCCACTAACCGCCCACCGTGGTTAAGCAAAATGACACTGGCTGTATGGGTGCATCAAGCGGCCCGCCCATAGTAGCTCCTACAGGAGGGGCGCTGGACCGGGGCTAGAGAGTATACCGCTGGCATGGATAGTGCCAACCACCGGTACCCCGGCCGGCACGGAAGAGAGCCAGAGCCATAGACCCCAGCAATGCCGGACACCAACAGGGCTGGGGGTGCGGTGTGGAGGGCTGAGTGTCAAGGGAAACGGCCAGGGAACGGTGTGGGGATGGGAGAAGAGGCAGAGGAGGGAGGGGACATGCGAGGGCAAGGGCTGCAGTGCAGGCCAGGGCCACCATGTAGCCCGTCGGACCTGGATGGGCATGGGTGGTGCACACCATGCTAACATGTCTGCCTTTCACCCCTGCAAGAGGAAGAGGCCAAATATGCCCAGCCGGCACTATATATCAACTTGAATGTGAACTAAGCCCACCAGCCCAGCAGCAAGGTTTGCCGCCATCGCCGGATGCCCCAGGGGGTCATCAACAGGACTCATGTCCCCCTGTGAGCACCCACATATGAGGGGGTAGCTTTCACAAACCAAAAGGTTCTACACTATGAACATGCAGCTGGTGTCTGACTATAATATGCACATCTGCGCCCGATACCCAAGCAGCGTCCACGACGCCTACATCTTGGCACACTTGACAGTTCGCAACACATTTGGGGCACAGCCCAGGGTGATAGGGGTTATCCCCTGCGGTCGTGGCTGATGACACCTATCCGGAGGCCACAGACCAATGCAGCGACTCGCTACACCGATGCCCATGCCGCGACCAGAGCCGTGATCAAGCGGTGCATCGTCGTCCTAAAGAAGCGGTTCAGGTGCCTGACCCGCTCTGGAGGGGCCATCCAGTATAGCGCTAGGAGAGTCACCCACATCGTGGTGGCCTGCTGTGTCCTCCACAAATTTGTGCTGCAGAGGGGCGATGTGCTTGAGGAGAGGATTGAATGTCAGGCCTTGTCCAACAAGGAGGATGCGGAGGAGAGCAAGGTGGGCAGGGCATGGGGCGCAGGCAGGCACAGGAGGTCACACAACATGTGCGCCAGGGCCGCTGCGCGCAGGTCCTGTTTGTGGACAGGTGTTTATTGTGTACAGGTGAACATATTTCTACAGGTTTGTGCCCTAGTCCTTAACCATATCCTGTGTGCTGCACCCGTACCAACTTAACCCGTGTCGAACTTACTGACCTTATAGGCCCTGACGCTCCATCTAGGTGGTTCCCCAAGCGGCACATCATGAGTGAAAGTGGCCTGCTGCGATTCCCGCCCTGTGACCTGGGCCCCCTTTGCCCAGCAAGCTCTCTGGTGTCCCAGGTGGCGTGGTTGTACCTTTTGTACCCATTGCGCCAGGGACAGGAAGGGAGGAGTCTGAGGTGCTGAGGTGTTCCCGCACCTCTGTTGCAGGGTCATCATCACCTCTTCCTCGCTCAGGGTGCCCAATGGCCTGCAGGCTACTGGTTCTGACGGGGGTGCAGCCGGACCAAACTCTGGAGGCTCCCCCGCCACCAGGCTCTGCCAGTCCTGGAGGCCCCCTCTCATCTCGATCAGGGTCTCAATACTCATGGCCAGAGAGCACAGGAACTGGGCCACCTCCCTCTGGGACTGTGCCACATCACTCTGTGACTGGCTCAGGACAGCCAGTGCCTGGGAATTGTAGTTGACGCCCCAGCCAAGACCCATTGTGACTGGGCCAAGCTCAGGAGCGCCACTGCAATATCCAGGTGGCCCTGGTACATAGCTGCCTGTGCCAGGCCAGCCCTGTCATGTACCTCGGCCACCATCCGCACAGAGTGTCCATGACCCATGGGCGATACCTTCGCCGCCAAGGTTTCCACTACGGATTCAGTGTTGGCCTGGGTGATGCATGATCTTTTTAAAAAATATATATTTTATTCAAATTTTTCGGCCATTATTACCTTCCCATTCCCTTTATCGTTCTGCGAGGTAGTCAATGAACGGTTGCCACCGCCTGGTGAACCCTTGAGCCGAACCCCTTAGCGCGAACTTTATCCGTTCTAGTTTTATAAACCCTGCCATGTCTTTATCCAGGTCTCCACGCCCGGGGGTTTGGCTTCCTTCCACATAAGCAATATCCTTCGCCGGGCTACTAGAGACGCAAAAGCCAAAACATCAGCCTCTCTTGCCTCCTGCACTCCCGGCTCTTCTGCAACCCCAAATATAGCCAACCCCCAGCCTGGCTCGACCCGGACCCCCACCACCTTCGAAAGCACCTTTGCCACCCCCACCCAGAACCCCTGCAGTGCCAGGCATGACCAAAACATGTGGGTGTGGTTTGCTGGGCTTCTCGAGCATCTCCCACACCTATCCTCTACCCCGAAAAATTTACTGAGCCTTGCTCCGGTCATATGCGCCCTGTGCAAAACCTTGAATTGTATCAGGCTTAGCCTGGCGCACGAGGACGAAGAGTTTACCCTACGTAGGGCATCAGCCCACAGCCCCTCCTCAATCTCTTCCCCCAGCTCTTCTTCCCATTTTCCTTTCAGCTCATCCACCATGATCTCACCCTCGTCCCTCATTTCCCTGTATATATCCGACACCCTACCATCCCCCACCCATGTCCCTGAGATGACTCTATCTTGAATCTCCTGCGCCGGGAGCTGCGGGAATTCCCTCACCTGTTGCCTCGCAAAAGCCCTCAGTTGCATGTACCGAATTGCATTCCCTTGGGGCAACCCATATTTTTCCGTCAGCGCTCCCAGACTCGCAAACGTCCCGTCTACGAACAGATCTCTCAGTTGCACAATCCCAGCTCTCTGCCATGCTCCAAATCCCCCATCTATTCTCCCCGGGACAAACCTATGATTATTTCTTATCGGGGACCACACCGAGGCTCCCGTCCTTCCCCTATGCCGTCTCCACTGCCCCCAGATTTTCAGTGTTGCCACCACCACTGGGCTTGTGGTGTATTTCTTCGGGGAGAACGGCAACGGCGCCGTCGCCAGTGCTTGTAGGCTGGTTCCTTTGCAGGACGCCATCTCCAATCCCTTCCACGCCGCTCCCTCCCCTTCTCCCATCCACTTACACACCATTGAGATACTGGTGGCCCAGTAGTATTCACTTAGGCTCGGTAGTGCCAGCCCCCCCCCCCCCTATCCCTGCTACGCTGCAAGAACCCCCTCCTCACTCTCAGGGTCTTCCCAGCCCACACAAAACTCATGACACTTTTCTCGATTTTCTTGAAAAAAGCCTTCGTGACCATCACCGGGAGGCACTGAAACACAAAAAGGAATCTCGGGAGGACTACCATTTTGACCGCCTGCACCCTACCCACCAGTGACAGGGGCACCATATTCCATCTCTTAAAATCCTCCTCCATCTGTTCCACCAATCGTGTTAAATTTAGCCTATGTAAGGTTCCCCAACTCCTGGCTATCTGAATCCCTAAGTACCGGAAATCTCTTGTTACCTTCCTCAGCGGTAAATCATCTATTCCCCTGCTCTGCTCCCCCGGATGCACCACAAACAACTCACTCGTCGCCATATTCAATGTGTACCCCGAGAATTCCCCAAACTCCCTGAGTGTCTGCATTATCTCAGGCATCCCCTCCACTGGGTCCGCAACATACAGCAATAAATCATCTGCATACAATGATACCCGGTGTTCTTCTCCTCCCCTGAGTACTCCCCTCCACTTCCTGGAGCCCCTCAGTGCTATGGCCAGGGACTCAATCGCCAATGCAAACAGTAACGGAGACAGGGGACACCCCTGCCTCGGCCCTCTATAAAGACGGAAGTAGTCAGACCTCTGCCTGTTCGTGACCACATTCGCCATCGGGGCCCTATACAGCAGCTGTACCCATCCAATAAACCCTTCTCCAAAACCAAATCTCCTCAGCACTTCCCACAGATAGTCCCACTCCACTCTGTCGAATTCTTTCTCGGCGTCCATAGCCACCACTATTTCCGCCTCCCCCTCTGGTGGGGGCATCATCATCACCCCTAGCAGCCTCCGTATGTTCGTGTTCAGCTGTCTCCCCTTAACAAACCCAGTTTGATCCTCGTGGACCACCCCCGGGACACAGTCCTCTATCCTCGTCGCCATCACCTTGGCCAGGAGCTTAGCATCTACATTTAAAAGGGAAATGGGCCTGTAGGACCCACACTGCAGCGGGCCTTTTTCCTTCTTCAAAAGGAGCGATATCGTCGCCTCCGACATAGTCGGGGGCAACTTCCCCCTTTCCCTGGCCTCATTAAAGGTTCTCGTCAAAAGCGGGGCCAGTAGGTCCATATATTTCCTATAAAATTCCACCGGGAATCCGTCCGGTCCTGGGGCGTTCCCCGCTTGCATGCTCCCAATCCCTTTTACCACCTCCTCCATCTCAATCTGTGCTCCCAGTCCCGCCCTCTCCTGCTCCTCCACCTTCGGGAATTCCAGCTGATCCAGGAAACACATCATTCCCTCCTTCCCTTCCGAGGGCTGAGCCTTATATAACCTCTCATAGAATGCCTTGAACACCCCGTTCACTCTCTCCGCTCCCCGTTCCATCTCTCCCTCCTCATCTCTCACCCCACCTATCTCCCTCGCTGCTCCCCTCTTCCTCAATTGGTGGGCCAGTAGCCGACTCGCCTTCTCTCCATACTCATACTGTACACCCTGTGCCCTCCTCCACTGTGCCTCTGCCTTACCCGTGGTCAGCAGGTCAAATTCCACATGTAACCTTTGTCTTTCCCTGTACAGTCCCTCCTCCGGTGCCTCTGCATATTGCCTGTCCACCCTCAGAAGTTCTTTCAACAATCGCTCCCTTTCTTTACCCTCTTGCTTCCCTTTATGTGCCCTTATGGATATCAGTTCCCCTCTGACCACTGCCTTCAACGCCTCCCTAACCACTCCCACCTGAACCTCTCCGTTGTTATTAAGCTCCAAGTACCTTTCGATACACCCCCTCACCCTTAAACATACCCCCTCATCTGCCAATAAGCCCATATCCATTCTGCAGAGTGGGTGCTGTTCTTTTTCCTCTCCTACCTCCAGGTCTACCCAATGTGGAGCGTGGTCCGAAATGGCTATGGCCGTATACTCCGTCCCTGTCACCTTCGGAATCAGTGTCCTTCCCAAGACAAAAAAGTCTATCCGTGAGTACACTTTGTGAACATGGGAGAAAAATGAGAACTCCTTACTCCTAGGCCTACTAAATCTCCAGGGATCTACTCCTCCCATCTGCTCCATGAAGTCCTTGAGCACCCTGGCCGCTGCCGGCCTCCTCCCGGTCCTGGACCTCGACCGGTCCAGCCCTGGATCAAGCACCGTATTGAAGTCTCCCCCCATTACCAACTTTCCCGCCTCCAGGTCCGGGATACGTCCCAACATACGCCTCATAAAATTTGCATCATCCCAGTTCGGGGCGTATACGTTCACCAGAACCACCGCCTCCCCTTGCAATCTGCCACTCACCATCACATATCTACCCCCACTATCCGCCACTATGGTCTTTGCCTCAAACAGTACCCGTTTCCCCACTAAGATAGCCACCCCCCTATTCTTCGCATCTAAACCCGAATGAAACACCTGCCCCACCCATCCTTTACATAGTCTGACCTGGTCTATCAGTTTCAGGTGCGTCTCCTGCAACATAACCACACCTGCCTTTAATTTCTTTAGGTGTGCGAGTACCCGTGCCCTTTTAATCGGCCCGTTCAGCCCTCTCACGTTTCACGTGATCAGCCGGGTTGGGGGGCTCTTTACCCCCCCCCCCTTGTCGACTAGCCATCCCCTTTTTTAACCCAGCTCCTCACCCGGTTCCCACGTACCCGTATATCCCACCGACAGTGCCCTCCCGCCTCGACCACCCCATCCCATAACAGCTCCCCCTTCCCCTGAGCAGCAGCAACCCAGTTAACCCCCCTCCCCCCCCCCGCTAGATCCCCCTCTAGCGTAGTTGCACCCCCCATGTTGCTCCCAGAAGTCAGCGAACTCTGGCTGACCTCGGCTTCCCCCCTTGTCCTCGGCCCCCACTGTGCGAGGCCCCCTCCCTCCTGCGTCCCCGTTCCCGCCACAATTACCATAGCGCGGGAACAAAGCCCGCGTTTCGCACTCGGCTCCGCCCCTAATGGCGCATTTCCCTTCTCCTTCCCCTTTGCATCCCACCTGCACCCACAGTTCCTCATACTCCCCCCCCCCCCCACATGGAGAAGAGAGAAATGTTACAGGATCACAGAATTAACAAATTGAAAAAACCACCCCCCCCTCCCCTTCCTCGCCCCACATAATCACCCCACCACTTTGTCCCAGAAGCACTTTCTCTCGCCAGACTATTCCAGCTTCTCGTCCACAATGAATGTCCACGCCTCTTCTGCCGTCTCAAAGTAGTGGTGCTTCCCTTGGTGTGTGACCCACAGTCTCGCCGGTTGCAACATTCCAAACTGAACCTTCTTTTTGTGTAGCACCGCCTCAGCCCGATTGAAACTTGCCCTCCTTCTCGCCACCTCCGCACTCCAATCCTGGTATACGCGGATCACCGCGTTCTCCCACCTACAGTTCCGAGATTTCTTCGCCCATCTGAGGACCGTCTCTCTGTCATTGTAGCAGAGAAACCTCACCACTCTAGCTCGAGGTATTTCTCCCACCTTTGGTCTTTGCGCCAGACCTCGATAGGCTCCCTCCACCTCCAAAGGGCCCGTCGGGGCCTCCAATCCCATTAGCGAGTGAAGCATCGTGCTCACATATGTCCCGACGTCCGCCCCTTCTACGCCTTCAGGAAGACCCAGGACTCTTAAATTCTTCCTCCTCGAATTATTCTCCAGTGCTTCCAACCTCTCCACACACCTTTTGTGCTGTGCCTCGTGCGTTTCTGCCTTCACCACCAGGCCCTGTATTTCATCCTCGTTTTCAGCAGTCTTTGCCTTCACGACCCGAAGCTCCAGCTCTTGGGTCCTCTGCTCCTCCTTTAGCCCTTCAATCGCCTGTAATATCAGGGCCAACACTTCCTTCTTCAACTCCTTCTTCAGCTCTTCCACACAGCGCCGCAGGAACTCTTGTTGCTCCGGGCCCCATAACAAATGGCCACCTTCCGACGCCATCTTGCTTTGAGCTTCCCTTCCTTGCCGCTTTTCCAGAGGATCCTCCGTAATCCGGCCGCTATCCTCTCCTTTTTCCATGCTTGTCTGGGGGGATTCCCTTCTGGTTTACCGCACAGTGTTTTTGGCCGTTTAAATTGCCGTTGGGGCTGCTATCAAGAGCCCAAAAGTCCGTTCCAACGGGAGATGCCGAAACGTGCGACTCAGCTGGTCATTGCCGCACCCGGAAGCTCGGGGTGATGCATGATCAATTGCACAAAGACTTGAGTTGGGTACAACTGAGGCTTTATTGCTCTAAGATATGTGGCCTCCCACAGCAGCTGGCAAAATGGCTGCAGCATGGAGGACACACATATTTATACTCCGCCTCCTGGGCGGAGCCAGCAGGCAGGGTCTACCAATGTACATGTGGTACAGGTCCTACCATACATCATCTAATAGAGGTTCAACAGTGGTTTATCACATTACCCCCTGTTAAAATTGAGTCCGGAGGGGGTGGTGGAGAACTATATACAACAAATGGTTTTTTTTTACATTTACATTTACAATATTTGATAGAGAGAAAAAAATGTCTTTTGAAGTCCAGCGGACTAGTTAGAGATTTAACCGGTCCTGGGCCTTGATGTGCCGCTGGGAGCGACGTAGTGGTGGGCCACGCGGCTGGGGGTATAAGCCTGAACGTTGCGCGAGGCGACCGTCATGGACAGCGCTAGTTTCTTTGTCTCCGCTAGGTTGAGCGTGGCCCCCTCTAACAGTTGCTGGTGTATGAGGTCCGACCCAATCCCCGTAACAAACACGTCCCGCATAAGGAGGTTTGAATGTTCAGTGGCCGTAACGGCCTGACAGTCACAGTCCCGGACGAGTGGGATAAGGGCCCACCAGAAGTCTTCTATGGACTCACCAGGGAGTTGAGAGCGAGTGGCGAGTACGTGCCTGGCGAAGAGAGTGTTCGTCTTCTGAGCGTAATTCTCTTTGAGAAGCGTCAAGGCTTCGGCGTAGTTCGGCGTGTCCTGGATTAGCGGAAAGATGCTGGAGCTCAACCTTGAGTACAGGATCTGTATCTTCTGAGCCTCCGAGACAGGGGTGGACGCCGAGTTGATTAACATAGAATTTACAGTGCAGAGAGAGGCCACCCGGCCCATCGAGTCTGCACCGGCTCCTGGAAAGAGCACCTTACCCAAGGCCAATACCTCCACCCTATTCCCACAACCCAGCACCAGCAACCCCACCCAAAACTAAGGGCAATTTTGGACACTAAGGGCAATTTATCACGGCCAATCCACCTAACCTGCACATCTTTGGACTGTGGGAGGAAACCGGAGCACCCGGAGGAAACCGGAGCACACACGGGGAGGACGTGCAGACTCTGCACAGACAGTGACCCAAGCCGGAATCGAACCTGGGACCCTGGAGTTGTGAAGCAATTGTGTTATCCACAATGCTACCGTGCTGCCCTTGATGTACGCCTCGAAGCAAGCTAGCCAGTGTTGAAAGTCCATTTTGGCGTCGTTTGAATGCAGATCCAGCTGCAGGCGATCCGGTTTGATACGGAGGTCCATCTTTTGAAAATCATAGAGCAATAAGTTGATGCACGATCAATTGCACAAAGACTTGAGTTGGGTACAACTGAGGCTTTATTGCTCTAAGATGTGTGGCCTCCCACAGCAACTGGTGAAATGGCTGCAGCATGGAGGACACACATATTTATACTCCGCCTCCTGGGCAGAGCCAGCATGCAGGGACTACCAACGTACCTGTAGTACAGGTCCTACCATACATCACCTAATAGAGGTGCAACAGTGGTTTACCACACTGGGTAGCACGCATGGTCAGCACTACGTCCTGCCCCTGCAGGCAGTTGAACTCCTCCAACTGCACTTGCAGATGCTGGATGGTTACTGACAGACCCTCATGTCCCTGGCTCTGTGCCTGCATCTCCAGCATCAATCAAACCTCCCTTTCCAGAAGCCTGAGACCCATCTGGTCAGCAGCTAGTTCCTGGGGTTGGGCCGCCCTTTGATCACTTGCCCCCTCGGAGTCTCGTACTTCCACCTGATGTACCGCTGCACGTGTATAGTACCCCAGGAGCCTCTTGGCTATAATGCCCAACCGAGGTGAATGTCTCTGGGATGGTGGAGTGTGTTGGAGATAGCTTGACAGAAAGTCAGTGTTGTCCCTTGACTGGTGCTCCTGGGTGTCGAGGACCGATGTTTTGGGGCTTACATTGCTGTCCAGTTTGCCTTGTCGATCGTCATGTCCTGGGGTTGTGACCAGGGGGGAGAGCACCAGAAGGATCCGCCTCGTCGTCAAGTGATCCTGCAAGACACAAGAGATGACCATGTTTGAATCGCAGGTGAGTGTTATGGAGGGAATAGTGGACATGTTGGGGTGCTAGGGTGAAGGTAATGGGGTGTTAGGGTGCGGTGGAGGTAGTGGGGTGTTAGGGTGGGGTGGAGGTAGTGGGGTGTTAGGGTGGGGTGGAGGTAGTGGGGTGTTAGGGTGGGGTGAAGGTAGTGGGGTGTTAGGGTGGAGTGGAGGTAGTGGGGTGTTAGGGTGGGGTGGAGGTAGTGGGGTGTTAGGGTGGGGTGAAGGTAGTGGGGATCTAGGGTGGGGTGGAGGCAGTGGAGTGTAAGGGTGGGGTGAGGTAGTTGGGTGTTAGTGTGGAGTGGAGGTAGTGGGGTGTTAGGGTGGAGTGGAGGTAGTGGGGTGTTAGGGTGGGGTGGAGGTAGTGGGGTGTAAGGGTGGGGTAGAGGTTGTGGGGTGTTCGGGTGGAGTGGAGGTAGTGGGGTGTAAGGGTGGGGGAGAGGTAGTGGGGTATTAGGGTGGAGTGGAGGTAGTGGGGTGTTAGGATGGAGTGGAGGTAGTGGGGTGTTAGGGTGGGATGGAGGTAGTGGGGTGTTAGGGTGGAGTGGAGGTAGTGGGGTGTTAGGGTGGGATGGAGGTAGTGGGGTGTTAGGGTGGGATGGAGGTAGTGGGGTGTTAGGGTGGGGTAGAGGTAATGGGGTGTAAGGGTGGAGTGGAGGTAGTGGGGTGTTAGGGTGGGGTGGAGGTAGTGGGGTGTAAGGGTGGGGTGGAGGTAGTGGGGTGTTAGGGTGGAGTGGAGGTAGTGGGGTGTTAGGGTGGAGTGGAGGTAGTGGGGTGTTAGGGTGGGGTAGAGGTAGTGGGGTGTTAGGGTGGAGTGGAGGTAGTGGGGTGTTAGGGTGGAGTGGAGGTAGTGGGGTGTTAGGGTGGAGTGGAGGGAGTGGGGTGTTAGGGTGGGGTGGAGGTAGTGGGGTGTTAGGGTGGGGTGGAGGTAGTGGGGTGTTAGGGTGGAGTGGAGGTAGTGGGGTGTTAGGTTGGGGTAGAGGTAGTGGGGTGTTAGGGTGGAGTGGAGGTAATGGGGTGTTAGGGTGGGGTGGAGGTAGTGGGGTGTAAGGGTGGAGTGGAGGTAGTGGGGTGTTAGGGTGGGGTAGAGGTAGTGGGGTGTTAGGGTGGAGTGGAGGTAATGGGGTGTTAGGGTGGAGTGGAGGTAGTGGGGTGTTAGGGTGGAGTGGAGGTAGTGGGGTGTTAGGGTGGGGTAGAGGTAGTGAGGTGCTGGTGCAGGAGTGGATAATGAGTGGTGTGAAGGTGGTGGGGTTCTGGGGTGGGAGGGGCGGTGGGAGGTGTGGGGGGGGTGGAGTGGTGTGGGAGTGGTGCCATGCGTACACCAACCAGGTCCAATACCCGCTGCTCAGAGGCATGAGGGGCCACAGGTCCGGCGGGCCACCCAAAGTTTGCTCTCTCTCCCTGTGGTTGTGCACCGGCTGGGAGCGGGTTGTGGGGTATGGATGTGTGGGACGGGGGTTGGTGCCAGGGGCACGGAGCTGTTACTCACCATGGTCACCCTGAGGAAGTCGGGCAGCTTTATGCGGTGCTGCTGGCTGGTCCTAGCGGTAGGGCCCACAGTGCTTATGCACCCAGACCAAGTTTACAGTGGCGGGTAGAACATAGAACATAGAACATTACAGCGCAGTACAGGCCCTTCGACCCTCGATGTTGCGCCGACCTGTGAAAGCACTCTAAAGCCCATCTACACTATACCCTTTTCATCCATATGTCTATCCAATGACCATTTGAATGCCCTTAGTGTTGGCGAGTCCACTACTGTTGCAGGCAGGGCATTCCACGCCCTTACTACTCTCTGAGTAAAGAACCTACCTCTGACATCTGTCTTATATCTATCTCCCCTCAATTTAAAGCTATGTCCCCTCGTGCTAGACATCACCATCCGAGGAAATGTGGCAGTCTCCTTCCCACCCCGGGGAACAGGATGCCCCTCCTCTCCTCCACGGCATCCAGCAGCACCTCGCGCTCCGCATCGGCGAATTGGGCTGCCCATTTGGGCTGCTGGAATGAGTGTGTGTGGGGAATCTGCTTATATGCATCTGCAGTTCGTCAGCCTCTTGAGTGCCAATCCTGACTCCGGTGAATCGGATTTCCTTTTGCATTGGAATTGCAGTGGCGCCTGTGCTAGCCCATTATCGGATCCTGAATTGCTCCGGGACCATCGCCGCTTTTGGGGTCGGAGAACACCATGGATTCAACCACGACGTGTGCACTTAGGACGCAATTCTCCGGAAAACATTCCAAGTGTGGTAGCGAGTGGGAATTGCCACGGGCTTCCCGGCACTCGGCCCAGCGAGATCGTCAATGCAATTCAACATTAATTTGTCCACTTGACGAGGCCTCATTTGCTTTTATCAAGCCAGAGGTCCAGCGGCTCTTGAGGAAGGGGGTCATCGAGGCCAAATAGCCCCTGGCGGGCCACATTTCCGTACTTGGACAACGTCACCATCTGTGGCCATGATCAGCAGGACCACGAGGCCAACCTCCAGAAGTTTCTCCAAACCGGCAAAGTCCTCAATCTCATCTATAACAAGGAGAAATACGTTTTCCGCACAACCCGACTGGCCATCCTCGGCTATGTCGTGAAAAACGGAGTCCTAGGGCCCGACCCCGACCACATGCAACTCCTGCAACTCCCCCTCCCCCACTGCCCCAAGGCCCTGAAAAGATGCCTCGGGTTCTTTTCATATTATGCCCAGTGGGTCCCCAACTATGCGGACAAAGCCCGCCCACTTATCAAAGCCACCATCTTCCCCATGACAACTGAGGCCTGCCTGGCCTTCAGCCGCATCAAGGCAGACATTACCAAAGCCGCGATGCACGAGGTCCAAGCCCTTCCAGGTGGAGAGCGACGCGTCAGATGTCGCCCTGGCCGCTACCCTTAACCAGGCAGCCAGGCCCGTAGCCTTTTTGTCCCGTACCCTCAACGCCTCCGAGATTCGACACTCCTCAGTCGAAAAAGAAGCTCAAGCAATTGTGGAAGCTGTGCGGCATTGGAGGCACTACCTGGCTGGTAGGAGATTCACCCTCGTCACCGACCAACGGTCGGTAGCCTTTATGTTCAACAATACACAGCGGGGCAAGATCAAGAATGATAAAATCTTGAGGTGGAGGATCGAACTCTCCATCTATAATTACGATATTGTGTATCGTCCCGGGAAGCTCAACGAGACCCCAGATGCCCTGTCCCGCGGCACATGCACCAGCACACAAGATGACCGACTCCGGGCCATCCACAATGACCTCTGTCACCGGGGGGGTCACCCGACTTCTCCACTTCTCCACATCAAGGCCCGCAACCTCCCCTACTCCACCGAGGAGGTCAGGGCCATGACCAGGGACTGCCAAGTCTGCTCGGAATGTAAGCTGCACTTCTATCGTCCAGACAAGGCCCACCTGGTGAAGGCATCCCGGCCCTTTGAGCGCCTCAGCATCGATTTCAAAGGGCCCCTCCCCTCCACTGACCGCAACCCGTATTTTCTTAACTTCGTTGACGAGTATTCCAGCTTGCCCTTTGCCATACCATGCCCCGACATGACCTCGCCCACTGTCATTAAGGCCCTGCATAGTATCTTCACCCTGTTCGGTTTCCCCACTTACGTCCACAGTGACTGGGGCTCCTCATTTATGAGTGATGAGCTGCGTCAGTACCTGCTCGGCAAGGGCATTGCCTCGAGCAGGACTACCAGCTACAACCCCCGGGGAAACGGACAGGTGGAGAGGGAGAACACGACGGTATGGAAGGCCGTCCTTCTGGCCCTAAGGTCTAGGAGTCTCCCAGTTTCCCGCTGGCCGGAGGTCCTCCCCGACGCGCTGCACTCCATTAGGTCACTCCTCTGCACAGCCACGAATGAGACCCCTCATGACCGCCTATTCGTCTTCCCCAGGAAATCCACCTCCGGGGTCTCGCTTCCATCCTGGCTGACAACACCGGGGCCTGTCCTCCTCCGAAAGCACGTGAGGAGCCATAAGTCCGACCCTCTGGTCGAGAGGGTCCAGCTCCTTCACGCCAACCCCCAGTATGCCTACGTGGCGCACCACGACGTCCGACAAGATACTGTCTCCCTCCGGGAACTGTCACCCGCCGGTTCCCCTGCGACTATCACCTACCCCCGCTCCCCACACCGAACACCGCCCCGCCCCTATATGGCCTACACCCCCCTCACCCCATCGCCAACCTGCAATAATGAAGCTCCAGAAGAGACGCTCCCGGAGTCAATGAGCCCAACACCCGTGCCTGCAACGACGAGTTCAACACCCGTGCCCGCAGCGAAACCAGAGCTCAGGTGATCGCAGCGAACGACCAAGGCGCCGGACAGACTCGATCTGTGAGCCCACTTCACCCCCACTGGACTTCAATTTTTAACAGGAGGTGAATGTGGTGAATGTATTACTGCTACCATTCACCATTGTAATTGCATTACATTGTATTGTATTATGTTGATGCCCTTGTGAGCTCCGCCTGCGGCTCCGCTCCCTCGGGGGAGGTATATAGAGCTGCAGCCTGTGGGCGGCACTCAGTACAGAGCAGTCGCAGGCAGGCTGAGTCCTAGCTGATTAAAACCACTGTTCACTTCAACTCTACCTTTTTGTGTGAATTGATGGTCGCATCAAAGGGAACATAGGCCTTGTGGGTGGGAAATAGAGATCAGAGGCCTTGTGATGGACTGTTTGGACAGCGGGGTAGGTCTCTTGCGGAGTATTGGAACCACACAAACAAGGTCTGGAGCAGGTCAGAAAGATTGCGGGCAATGGGGGGGGGCGGGAGGGATGGCTGGTTTGGTTGGACTGCAGGGGGTGGGTGAAGTTGGAATGCACAATCCAGTCGGCAAGTGTAAAGGAACAAACTCTGCAACTCTTGGTTCCAAGAGTCCTTGCTTCCCTGTAGTTTGTGGTTTGCTGTGGCTCAGAAAACACAACCATACGGAGCTAAATTGAAAACAATTGATAAATATGAGACACACTGGCTGGGATTCTCAGATCCGGGTTCGCCTCACCACCGCTGCCAGCGAGAATGGAGAATTTGATGCCCAGCGGAAACAGAGACTCCCACCAGCATGAAGGACCTCGAATTCTGGCCACAGTCTCAATATAATCATTAAATTGTCAACCTGCCTCCCACGTCCTGCCTCCATTAAAAGCGGAAATGGTTGGATTGCAGGCAGTTTACGGTTAAAGATTCAGATTTTTAACACTTTATACGCCCACACGCCCAGGCTATATATGTCAATTGTTTGAATCTAACTTTGATTGAAGGCAATGCCTAGGGTTCAAACAATTCGACTGCAGAAAATGGAATCTTGATAGTTTGGCAACACAGAGACAGTGTAGTGATTAAGAGGTGATGGAGCTGACAATGAGGACGAGATCTTAGGCCTGGCGGTAAAGGTGAAGGCACACGAGGCGCTCGACAAGAAATGGCAGGAGCGGTTCGAGGAGATGGAGAATCGGTCGAGGCGGAAGAATCTGCGGATTCTGGGCCTCCCGGAGGGGCTGGAGGGGTCGGACGTGGGGACCTATGTGGTCACCATGTTGAACTTACTGATGGGAGCGGCGACCTTCCAGGGGCCCCTAGAGCTGGAAGGGGCCCATAGAGTGTTGGCGAGGAGGCCCAAGGCTAACGAGCCTCTGCGGGCGGTGCTGGTGCGGTTCCATCGGTTCGTCAATCGGGAGTGTGTGCTCAGGCGGGCCAAGAAGGAGAGGAGCAGCAGGTGGGAGAACGCGGAGGTTCGGATATATCAGGACTGGAGTGCGGAGGTGGCGAAGAGGAGGGCTGGGTACAATCGAGCGAAGGCGGTGCTGCACAGGATGGGGGTGAAGTTTGGCATGTTGCAGCCGGCGCGACTGTGGGTTACCTACAAGGACCAGCACCATTATTTTGAGTCTCCGGAGGAGGCATGGGCCTTTGTTCAGGCCGAGAAGCTGGACACAGACTGAGGGTCGGGATGGGAGATTGGGGACTACGATGGATATGTTCTGCCTAATTTTGGTTCTGGGGGTGGGGGGGCTTTGCATTGTTTTGGGTTTCTTTTTCTCTGTGTTTTTCTCTTTCGTGTTGGGGAGGGTGGATGGGGCGGGTTGGGTACTGTTTTGGTTGGTAGCGGGGCCTGGTCGGTGGAGAGCGCGGGCTTTTTTCCCGCGCCGAAGACTGGGGGGGTGGGGCCGGGGCGGGGAAGCGAGGATTGTTTCCCCCGCTTAGAACGGAGGGGGGATATATGGTTTTAACTATGTGTAGGGAATGTTCCCTTGGTTGGGTGCTGGATGGGGATGGGTGAAGGGATTTGATGGGGAGGCTGTGGGAGAGTGTGGGCGCCGGTGTTGGAGGGAGGGGAGGCCCGGGGATGGGGGAATTGAGATAAGGCCGCAAAAGGAGCTGCGCCAGAGGGGGCGGGGCCGGCTCAGGAAAGCGCGGGCATTTTCCCGCGCTATGGAAGGACGGCGGTGGGGGTCGGAGAAACGCACACTGACTGAGGGGGAGGGGGGATTCCCATACAGGGGAGTCAATGGGAAGGCGGGAGAGGCCAGGGTCAGCAGGAGTCAGCTGACTTACGGGAGTGTTATGGGCGGAGCAAAAGAGCTGGATACGGATCTAGCGGGGGGAGGGGGGGTATAAGGTTGCTGCTGCATTGGTCAATGGGAAACTGGAAATAGGAGAGGTGGTCGGGGCGGGGGTCCGCCGTCTGGGGGACAGGAGGGTGCGGGAGGCGCGGGCACGTGACTGGCCTAGAAAAGGAGATGGCTAGTCGGCAGCGGGGGGGTGAGAAGCACCCCGATCTGGCTGATAACTTGGAATGTGAGGGGCCTGAATGGGCCGGTTAAGAGGGCCCGAGTGTTCGCGCACTTAAAGGGACTGAAGGCAGATGTGGTCATGCTTCAGGAGACACACTTGAAGGTGGCAGACCAGGTCAGGTTGAGAAAGGGATGGGTAGGACAGGTATTCCATTCGGGGCTGGATGCAAAGAACAGAGGGGTTGCAATAGTGGTGGGGATGCGGGTGTCGTTTGAGGCCAAGAATGTTGTAGTGGATAATGGAGGTCGATATGTGATAGTGAGCGGTAGGTTGCAGGGGGTGTGGGTGGTACTGGTAAACGTATATGCCCCAAACTGGGGTGATGCCGGATTTATGAAGCGCATGCTGGGTCGGATTCCGGAGCTGGAGGCAGGAAGCTTGATAATGGGTGGGGATTTCAACACGGTGCTGGATCCAGCATTAGATCGCTCCAGATCCAAGACGGGGAAGAGGCCGGCTGCGGCCAAGGTGCTTAGGGGGTTTATGGACCAGATGGGGGGAGTGGATCCATGGAGGTTTGCTAGGCCCTTGGCCAGGGAATTCTCATTCTTTTCCCATGTACATAGAGCCTACTCCCGGATAGATTTTTTAATGTTGAGTAGGGCGCTAATCCCGAAAGTGGAAGGAACGGAGTAATCGCCCATAACCATCTCAGACCATGCCGCGCACTGGGTGAAGCTGGAGTTAGGAGAGGAGAGGGACCAGCGCGCGCTGTGGCGTCTTGATGTGGGATTACTGGCGGATGAGGAGGTGTGCGGGAGGGTGCGGGGGTGCATTGAGAGATACTTGGAGGCCAATTACAACGGAGAGGTGCAGGTGGGGGTAGTCTGGGAGGCGTTGAAGGCGGTGGTCAGGGGAGAGTTAATCTCCATTAGGGAGAAGAGAGAGGGCAGGGAGAGGGAGAGGTTGGTAGGGGAGATCTTAAGGGTGGACAGGAGATATGCAGAGGCCCCCGAGAGGGGCTACTTAGGGAGCGTCGAAGCCTCCAGACGGAGTTTGACCTGTTGACCACAGGGAAAGCAGAGGCACAGTGGAGAAAAGCACAGGGGGCAACGTACGAGTATGGGGAGAAGGCGAGCCGGATGCTGGCACACCAGCTCCGTAAGAGGGTGGCAGCGAGGGAGATAGGTGGAGTTAAGGATAGCAGGGGGAATACGGTGCGGAGTGCGGTGAGAGTAAATGAGGTATTTAAGGACTTCTATGAGGAGCTGTACAGATCTGAGCCCCCAGCGGGGGTAGAGGGGATGCGACGATTTTTGGATCAACTGAGGTTCCCGAGGGTGGAGGAGCAGGAGGTGGCTGGTTTAGGGGCGCCAATTGGGTTGGAGGAGCTGGTTAAAGGATTGGGGAACATGCAGGCGGGGAAGGCCCCGGGGCCAGATGGGTTCCCGGTTGAGTTTTATAGGAAATATGTGGACCTGCTAGGCCCATTGTTAGTGAGGACTTTCAATGAGGCAAGGGAGGGGGGACCCTGCCCCCGACAATGTCCAGGGCGCTGATCTCGCTGATTCTGAAGCGGGAGAAGGACTCACTGCAATGTGGGTCGTATAGACCGACCTCGTTCCTCAATGTGGATGCTAAGTTGCTGGCAAAAGTGCTGGCTACGAGAATTGAGGACTGTGTCCCTGGGGTGATTCATGAGGACCAGACGGGATTTGTAAAGGGCAGGCAGCTAAACACTAATGTGCGGAGGCTCCTCAACGTGATTATGATGCCATCGGTGGAGGGAGAGGCGGAGGTAGTGGCAGCTATGGACGCGGAGAAGGCCTTCGACCGGGTGGAGTGGGAGTATCTTTGGGATGTGTTGCGGAGGTTTGGGTTCGGGGAGGGGTTTATCAGTTGGGTCAGGCTCCTATACAGAGCCCCGGTGGCGAGTCTGGCTACGAATCGGCGGAGGTCGGAGTACTTTCGGCTGTACTGAGGGACGACCCTGTCCCCCTTGTTGTTTGCATTGGCAATCGAGCCTTTGGCCATGGCACTAAGGGAGTCCAAGAAATGGAGGGGGTTGGTCCGAGGGGGAGAGGAACATCGGGTGTCGCTGTATGCGGATGACCTGTTGCTGTATGTGGCAGATCCAGTGGAGGGGATGGTGGAGGTCATGCGGATCCTAAGGGAATTTGGGAACTTCTCTGGCTATAAGCTCAACGTAGGAAAAAGTGAGCTCTTTGTGGTGCATCCAGGGGACCAGGGAAGGGGGATAGACGACCTACCATTGAAGAGGGCGGAAAGGAACTTTCGGTACTTGGGGATCCAGGTGGCTGGGAGCGGGGGGCCCTGCACAAGCTCAATTTGACGCGGTTGGTGGAGCAGATGGAGGAGGATTTCAAAAGATGGGATGTGCTGCCACTCTTGCTAGCGGCAGGGTACAGTCGGTTAAAATGATGGTCCCCCCGAGGTTTCTCTTTGTGTTCCAGTGCCTTCCCATGCTGATTCCCAATGCCATTTCAGACGGGTAGGTAGGAGCATCATGGGTTTCGTGTGGGCAAATAAGACCCCGAGGGTAAAGAGGGTGTTTCTGGAGCGTAGCAGGGACAGAGAGGGCTGGCGCTGCCGAATCTGTGTGGCTACTATTGGGCAGCCAACGTGGCGATGATCCGTAAGTGGGTAATAGAGGGAGAGGGGGCGGCATGGAACAGATTGGAGATGGCGTCCTGTGTGGCCACGAGCCTGAGGGCGCTGGCGACAGCACCGCTGCCGCTCTTGCCGACAAGGTACACCACGAGTCCGGTGGTTGCGGCGACGCTGAAGATCTGGGGGCAGTGGAGACGGCATAGGGAGCCTCGGTTTGGTCCCCGATTCGGGAGAACCATCGGTTCGTCCCGGGAAGGATGGATGGGGGGGTTTCGGAGCTGGCATCGGGCCGGGATCAGAAGAATGGGGGACATGTTTATAGATGGGACGGTTGCGAGCCTAGGGGCGCTGGAGGAGAAGTTTGGGTTACCCCCGGGAAATGTTTTCAGGTACATGCAAGTGAGGGCGTTTGTGAGGCGGCAGGTGAGGGAATTCCCGTTGCTCCCGGCACAGAGGAGTCAGGACAGGGTGACTTCGGGTGTATGGGTCGGAGAAGGCAAGGTTTTGGCGATCTATCAAGAGATGAAAGAAGAGGAGGAGGTTTCGGAGAGGAGCTAAAGGGCAAGTGGGAGGAGGAGCTTTGGGAGGAGATTGATGAGGGTCTGTGGGCTGATGCCCTGAGAAGGGTTAACTCCTCTTCCTCTTGCGCCAGGCTCAGCCTAATACAATTCAAGGTTACTCACAGAGCGCATATGACAGGGGCGAGGTTGAGTAGGTTCTTTGGGGTGGAGGACAGATGTGGGAGGTGCTCGGGAAGCCCGGCAAATCACGTCCACATGTTCTGGTCGTGCCCGGCACTGGATGGGTTTTGGAGGGGTTTCGCTAGGACTATGTCCAAGGTGGTGAAAGTCCAGGTCAAGCCGAGTTGGGGGTTGGCACTATTTGGGGTAACGGAGGAGCCGGGAGTGCAGGAGGCGAAAGAGGCCGGTATCCTGGCCATTGCGTCCCTGGTAGCCCGGTGGAGGATCTTGCTATTATGGAAGGATGCGAAGCCCCCCAGTGTGGAAGCCTGGATAAATGACATGGCAGGGTTCATTAAGGTGGAGAGGATAAAGTTTGCCTTGAGAGGGTCTGTGCAGGGGTTCTCCAGGCGGTGGCAACCGTTCCTAGACTATCTCGCGGAGCGCTAGGAGGAGGTCAGCAGCAGCAACCCGGGGGGGGGGGGGGGATCTCTTCCGGGGGGGTATTTGGGCGGGTGGGGGGGGGGGCGTTTCCCCAAGGGTACTTTTGAATGTCATATGGGGGGGTTAATATATACGGGAGAAACCCAATGTATAAGTAGCTTATTATTTTTGATTGTGGTGTTTGTGTTCTTTCTTCTTTTTGTTATGGGGGGGTTTGTTTGTTACAATTTGAATAAACATTTTTTTTAAAAAAAGAGGTGATGGAGTTCTGGAGCTGGCTGTCATTAGTGAACATATGGGGCTGAGTCCAAGGCTACAGATTTTGGCATCAAGGGGCAACATGTAATTGATGATGAGGACTAGACCAGAGGTGGATCACGCAAGGGTCTCAAAATGGTGGTCCACAGTTGGAAAGAGAAACCATTGCTCTGGGTGCTTTGTCTATATTGGGAAGGCAATAAGGGAAACAGATAGGCACTGTTCTCTGGACTTCGACAATGGAGGAGAGGCACTGAAGGATGACAATTTATGACAGTAGTCTCATATTGTTTATTCTGTAATAGGCAGTTTTGATAACCCAGAAATTTTATAAACATATTTTTTTGAAACATGAAACGCATTGGGCAGTATATCTTACTCAGTGCACAGAGTGCTGGCTGAGGCAAAAAAACTAGCATGCAAGCTCTCCAACTGCACGGCCGTGTTTTCGCTCCAGATTTTAGTGCACTCGGTGCAGAAAATTTGAAGGTGTGGTTTTCGCCATCACTCTGATGGGGCCTGATAGAGCTGACAACGCTGGCTCCACAGGAGTCTGGGCACTATCTTCTATAAAAATAAACTCCCACTCTCCCCACAGACAAGGGGGGCCCCCTCACAAACATTAGGATGACCCCGCCCCCCACCACACAGGCATTGGGGCATCCCCCCAACCCCCATCAGCATCGGGCCCCCCACGCAAGCATCTGGTCGACTCCTCCCCACAAGCTTCAGGACACAACCCCTCAGAAGCATCATTCCCCACCTTACAAGCAGGGGGCACGCTCCTCCCCACAACACATAAGGGGAATGCTACCCTCCCGGCACTCTCAGGAGGCAGTGACGTCAAGTCGGCGAGGTATGAATATTCAGTGACGGGGAATGTATTGTGGGGACATTTAAATTGATTAACATTTATTGAAATGAGGGCGAGAATCTTCTTATGAGGCACGGTAGCACAATGGTTAGCACTGTTGCTTCACAGCGCCAGGGTCCCAGGTTCGATTCCCGGCTTGGGTCGCTGTCTATACGGAGTCTGCACATTCTACCCCTGTCTGCATGGGTTTCCTCCGAATGCTCCGGTTTCCTCCCACAGTCCAAAGATGTGCAGGTTAGTTGGATTGGTCATGCTAAATTGCCCTGAGTGTCCAAAAAAGGTTAGGTGGGGTTACTGGGTTATGGGGATAGGATGGCGGTGTGGGCTTAAGTAGGGTGCTCCTTCCGAGGGCTGGTGCAGACTCAATGGGCCAAATGGCCTCCTTCTGCACTGTAAATTCTATGATTCTGTGCTATGGGCGAGGGGTGTGGAAAATCGGGAAACAATATTTTGCTGGCTAAACTAGGTTCAAAATATTTTCCAGTTGAGGAGATCTGCTCACATTGAACTCTGTTTTGCTCGGCCAGAAAGTGATTTGAAGTTGGTTAGTATGATGTGGTCTGTCATTACTCTGAACAGTTTGTGATCTCAAACTGGAGTGTAATGTTAATTAATTGCCAGGTAACTAATACTTTATTAATTAACTATAACATTACATAAAAATACAAACGATTACACCTAAAAACATTAAACCTTTTGGTAGCTTTATGGATTCAACACGTTAAGAAAAAAGATGCAACTTGGGCAAATCTACAACAAAATGCTTGTATCAGTTTCCAATATTGGGCTGGGTTCTCTGAAATCCGCTGCCAGTAGCAAAATTCCAGATGTGGCAAAGAATCCAGAGGGGGATTCTGTGATCCTGAGGCTAAGTGTTGATGCGGTCGGAAACGCCGTTGCGTCAACATGGCCTCTGGATCAGCAATTCTGGCCCATAAGGGGGCCAGCACGGCACTGGAGCGGCCCACGTTGATCCTGGCATCAACTGGGCGCCGCGGGGTCCGCGCTTGCGCAGTGGCTCCCTTCACTGCGCCATGGCATAGGGCTAAAGGGGCCGGAGCGGAAGAAAGGAGGCCCCCAGCCCGAGAGGCTGGCCCGCCGTTTGGTGGGGCCTGATCGTGGGCCAGGCCACAACGGAGCCCCCCCCAGGGTCGATCCCCCCCCCCCCCTACAGGCTGCCCCCAGACCCTTCTGCGCCGATGTCCTGCCGGCTGACTGCAGGTTCAAACGGCGGCGGCGACGGGAGTCGGGTTTTTTGCGCCGGCTGCTCGGCGGGAGGGGGGGGGGCCGCGTACAGCAGCCCCCGACCGGCACCAATGGCGCTGTTTCTCTGCTTTGCGGAGAATCGCGTCCCGGCGTGGCGCGATTTGCGCCGGTCGCGGGTTTCTCCGGCCCAGCCCTGGGCTGAGAGAATCCCGCCCCCAGTGTCAGCAAAAAATGGCGCTCAGCCAGTTCTGATGCTCCGGTCTCCTACTGGCGGCGATATCAAGGTTTGCACCCTGTGCCAGCGGGAGAATGCAAATGGGTCGAATTGATCCATTTGCATCCTATTAACGAGCTGGGCATCGGATTCCCCAAGCCGGGATTCACGTGGGTGTGAATTGGTGCAGATAATTGCCAGCTTGGTCATGGCGTGGTGGATGATGCGGTGGGCCAAGGGGTTAACTCTTTAAGCGAGTTGCCCGCAAAGTCCATTGGAGGCCTCCCCCTTCCCCACCACAATGCTCTTAGACCACATCAAAAACAGTGAAGTGCTCTCTGTGGAGAAAAAGAGGAAGTGAAAGTACTTCACTGCTTTTGTTGTGGTCCAAGAGCTGTTCATTGTAGCTAGATGTTTATAAACATTGCGGTTAGTTTCACATCTGGTTATTTGAGATTCATTCAAGCATGAAGGGAAATTAAATTAGACAATCCAGACAGCTGGGTTATATTAACTGTCAATCGCAGCCTCGGAAAATCAGTTTCATATTGATGTGAACAAAAGCCTTGCAGATCAAAGATCTGAGTGGGTTTAATCCCAGTTGATGTATTTTTCACTTTCTATGAATTTAGATTGCTGCTTTCTCTGCCTGAACCAGCAGGTGCATTGCACAGGTGTGTTTTAAAGCAATGATTTTTTCACTGTCTCTGTTTGGACTGCTCCCTAGCTTCCGGGCAGGGGTCTCTATAATTTGGGGGTCTCTGGTGGGGGGGGTCTCTGTAATGGAGGTTTTTGTGGTGGTGGTGTCTCTTATGGGGGGGTCACTGGTGGGCGTCCCTGTTATCAGATGGTCTCTGGGGTCTTTCATATGGGGGTCTCTGGTGGGGGGGTGAACCAGCAAAACCTTTGTTGGCGGTTGGTTACATTGAGGGGAGAGGGCGCAAGCCGCCGGACCTCACTATCGGGCCGCCTGCTCAAAATGGCAACCCAATAGTGGGATTCACGAGGGAATTCCACGCAATCCGTGCCATGCATAAATTTGCTTGGCGAGGAATAGTGAATCGCCTCTGGATTGCTGCTCCCAACATGAGCTCAAATCAGCGATGATTCATCTCCAATGGGAGAACTTACAAACAGAGAATCTAGCCTGTTGTACTTTGAAGTGACCAGAAGGCTCTATACATCAAATTGATACTTACTTTCCGAAAATAAGAAAATGAGAAAACTATTTTGAAACAACTTTGCTCTTGCATAATTTTTTTTAAATATTGATATAAATGATCATGATTAGAAAATGTTAAAAAGGCTCCACTAGGTCTTGTCTTGTTTAGACTGATGAAGAATGCCAAGTGGATTTGGAAAATGTAGATATTTTAAGTAATTTTACAAAATGCTGTGGTTCTTTGTGTCTGGACAAAGCCAGTGGTCCCAATGGCATTCCAGCTGAGATCTTCAAAGCTCGTAGGCGTTTGCCCACATCAAAACCCCATGAATTTATCCTATGGATTTGGAAAAAGAACTCTCCCCTGACTTCAGGAATATAACAATTGTAACCATACTCAAGAAGGGAGATAAATCATACTGTGGAAACTATCACGGCACTTCCTTCTTGTCCAGAACAGGAAAAACCCTGACATGCATTCTACTGAATCACTTACTTCCTGTGGCTGAGGAAATCCTCCCCAAGACACACTGTGGCTTTTGGACTTTACAGAGGAACAATCTTTATTGCCAGACAAGTCCAGGAAAATGTCAAGAACAACACCAGGAACTCTTTGGCCTAACCAAAGCATTTGACTTAAGAGGCTCTATGGATTGCACTCCAATGATTTGGAGTGGTTAGCACTGCTGCCTCACGGTGCCGAAGACTTGGGTTTGATCCTGGCCCCGTGTCACTGTCTGTGTGGAGTTTGCACATTCTCCCCATGTCTGAGTGGATCTCAACCCCACAACCCAAAGACGTGCAGGGTAGGTCGATTGGCCATGCTAAATTTCCCCTTACTTGGATGAAAATAATTGGGTACTCTAAATTTATTAAAAATAAGAATCCCTACTTTGTAGAAGGAGGCCATTCTGTCCATCAATTCTGCGCTGACCCTCTGAAAGAGCACCCCACCTTGGGTCAATTCCCCACCCTATCCCCGTATCCCTACCTCGGGGCGATTTAGCATAGCCAATCCACATAACCTTCACATCTTTGGATTGTGGGAGGAAACCGGAGAACCCGGAGGAAACCCACACAGACACGGGAAGAATGTCCAAACTCCACACAAAGGTTGGAATCGAACCTGGGTCTCTGGCACTGTGAGACAGCAGTGCTAACCACAGTGCCACTGTGCCACCCTTCATGTACCATTTACCATCTACTTGACAGTGGTTATTCACCTTAGCAAAGATCAACTTTTCCTCAGATGTCATTATTAAATACCATATGAAGAAGTCTTAAACTTCAGTTGCCTCCATGCCATAACTAAACAGACCACCAAAGACATACTTGATCCACAGTTTGCGGATGGACTGAAGTGTCATTGTCCTCCCTGCACCAGATTTGCAAGCCACTTTCAATCTTTTCAGGTCATCATAAAAGAAGCTGGGTCTGTCCTTGAATGTTGCCAAACCAAAACTTACATATCACCCCACCCCTGGTCTGCCAAATTTTCCACCTTCCATTGATGTTGAAAGAGAGACTCTGGCACTTTCCATATCTTGCACGTCTACGTCGGTCCCTTGATTCGAGTGTTGAGAGCCCTCTGACAGCTGCCTCTGTCAAAAGACCACCATTGTCGAGGAGATCCAACTCCAGATCAGCTGTGCCAGTTCAGCATTCTGCAAACTATGGCAGCGAGTGTTTGCCAACAAAGACCTCTGAAAGGCAACAATAGTGCTAATAGAACAGGTGTCACCATAATTCCTGTTCTGCAGTAAAACCTGGGGCTGGATTCTCCGCAGTCTCGTGCCAAAATCGCGCTTGGCGCGGGGGTGGAGAATCGAAGTTCCCGACCGAATCAGGCCCAGGAGAATCGCTCTTCCGCGAATTATCCCGGCGGCTGAAGGGTCATTGCCAAAGGCTCTCCCAGCGATCCTCCACTCCCGACCAGCCAAGTTCCCAACGGCGTGGAACTAATGTGGCATGGCCTGTCGTAATTCACGCACGGTGGCTGCGGACTAGGTCCGCGGCCGCCCTGTTGGGGGCGGGGGGATCAAGCACCGTGGGGGGGGGGAGGGGCCTTATGGGTGGCTAGGGCAGCGGTCGGCCCGGTCCGATGCAGCGGCCGATTGGGGGGGCCTAGATTGTTCGTGTTGGTCCGCGATCCGAGTCCACCATGACACTTGGCGCAGCTGCTGGAGGCCGCCGCCATGTGCATGCATGGACTCGGAACCGGAGGTGCAGCCAAAGCTGCCTGAAGTTCCTCGGGTCCCTGCTAGCCCCCTGAAGGTAAGTCAATATAAGCCTTTTATTTTTTGCAGGAAACTGGGGAGTGCAACACCAGCGTTTTTACGCTGCCATGGGTAAATAGCCCCATTTTGGGAGAATCCAGCCGCTGGACTGTTACACATAAGGCCACTGGAGAATTTCCATCTGCAATGCCCCCACTACATGCTCTGTATGCAAGAGGAGGACCATGGAGCATCCCTAGTGTCCAATTTGATGCCAGTTCCACAAACATTCAGGCAAATCTCTGCAAAACCAGTTTTGATGGACTGGACACTCTTGGGATGGCTGAAACCCATCTTCCGTGCTATGTCCTGTTTCCTGAACTTTCAAATGGCCAATGTTCCAGAGGATGACAAAGAAAACACTTCAAATGCATTCTGAAACTCACCTTGAAGTATGGCAGCATTGACATTAATGACTCAGAGGAACTTACTACCAATTGTTTAGAATGGTGACAAATTGTCCATCAAGCTGCATCACACTTTGAGTCACCATGCCTCTTCTTCCTTTTCTGCCACCGCTCAGCCTCATCATTAAGGAACCAAATCCTGCATTCCAGATCCCACCACCTCGATGGACATCGTGCCTCATGTGTCCAAAGATCTGCAGATCAAGCATCAGCTTGTTCAGTCACATGAAGGCCCTTGGCAGAAACTCTCAACCCTCGAATCAAGGGACTGACGGCGATATTTCCTTGTGTGAACTTCACCCAGTTTATATTGTGCAATAGATCCAGTAGCTCCGAAAGTGGCACAATATGACTGCACAGGGATATTTCTGGCTACAGTCCTTCCCTAATGGCTGGGAATTTCTCTGCAAGCTAGAAAGCATAAAACTGCTTTGTTGACCTTTATGGGAAATCTGGACAGCCAGAAAATAAATCTATTGAGTAGCACTGCTGGTAACAGTCACTTATTTTGCTGCTTCAGCTCAGCTTTTGATGGCATGGAGGGAAACTATTTATTTTGCTTATATTTCTCTTTGCACCATGAGCAACATTGTAGGGAATAAATAGCCCCTTTCTTCAGGCATTCTTTGTACAGACCACTTGCACAATAGAATATGAAAAAGGTTGACAAACATCAATTTCCCTCGAGAGAGAGAGAGAGAGAGAGAGAGAGAGAGAGAGAGACATGCACGCAGAAGAAAAATTGAATGATAACAAAATAAAATATTAGAAATAATAACTTTTGATGGAAGGCTATGTCCTGGGGATGGTCGCAGAGGACCAGACAGGCTTTGTAAAGGGCTGGCAGCTCTCTACTAATATAAGGAGGCTGTTAAATGTGATCATGACTCCGTCAAGAGGTCAGGTACCAGAGGTAGTGGTGTCCATGGATGCGGAGAAGGCATTTGACTGGGTGGTGTGTCGGTATTTGTTTGAGGTCCTGGGATGGTTCGGGTTTGGGACGAAGTTTGTGGCATGGGTGCGCCTGTTATATGTGGCACCTGTGGCAAGTGTATAGACCAATGTACTTTGGGTTACACGGGAACAAAGCAGGTGTGCCTGCTGTCGCCGCTGCTGTTTGCGCTGGCTATAGAGCCTCTGGCAATGGCCCTGAGGGGTTTGGCAGAGTGGCAAGTGATTAATAGGTGGAGTAGAGAGCATAGGGTGTCGGTATATGTGGACGACCTGTTACTGTATGTGTCGGGCTCGCAGGAGAGCATGGGAGAATCATGAGCTTGTTGGGGAAGTTCAGGGCGTTCTCAGGATGTAAATTAAACGTAGGGAAAAGTGAAGTGTTCCTGGTGAACGAGCTGGGTCGGCGAGCCAACCTAGCGGGGTTACCATTCAAGGTAGCCACAGACAGGTTTAAATATCTGGGGATTCATGTAGCAAGAGAGTGGACAATGCTGTATAGGTGGAATCTAACAAAGCTGGTGGAGGAGGTGAGTTCTGGGGTTTCGGGAGGTTGGAGAGATTCTGGTGAGAGTGTTCGCGCACTAACGAGGATAGTGGGGGAAGAGGTTGGGCTGGACCCTTTGGTGCCGATATTTGGGATATCGGAGAAGCCGGAGCTGATGGATGGGAAGTTGCTGTTGTGGCCTTTGCCTGTCTGATTGCCCAGTGAAGAATTCTATTGGAATAACGGTCAGCAACGCCACCAGGGGTGGTGGCTTGGCTGGAAGACTGCTATCACTTTCTCCGTCTGGAAAAGGTCAAATATGAATTGAGGGGTTTAGCGGAGGACTTTAAGGCAAGGTGGGGAATGTTTGTGGCCATGTTGGAAGAGTTGTTCGTCACGGGGGGGGGGGGGGGGGGGGGTTGGGGAGGGGGAGGGGGAGAAAGATGAGAAATCTGTACAAACTGTACATTGGGGAGGATGCCCCTCGGGCTGTTTGTGTTTCGTAATCATTTGTATAAGTTTGGAATAAAATACACTTAATTCTCAAGCTGCATTACCCACCACATAAACAGTTGAAGTTACATTAATTCGGTATGGAAGCCTTAGTTTCGATCACCACAAACAATGGCACAAAGCTTTGAAGTCTCCTGGCTAAAAATATGACACTATAAATGAAAAATTAAACTGAATAATTATACATGGCTACATTGATGCAGTACATGACCATAAGTAACATGATCTTGTTGTGTCTGACAAGTCAGAAGTCAGCAGCAAAGGCATCAAAATGTATAGAAAACACATAAAGCATGCATTTCTTATACGTGCTAGTGTTCTCTTTGTTTGGTAGTGGAGTTGACATCAATGCAAATCACAGAAATAAATTATTTTGTGTCATTAACAAGCTCCCTTGATTTTAATAATTCAACATTCCTTATTTCTTGCTTTTTACAGTTAACCATTGGCATTTTTGATTGAAATGTTTCCTTTCAAAGGGTATCATAAGTTTAGCTTCTCTAGATTTTTGTGTATCCTGCATGAATGGTGTTATCTACATATTTAGAGTAAATCATTATCTTTACTTTTTTTGGTCTGTATCTGCAAAGCCAAACATAACTATGTAATTTTTTTAAGAGAAGCAAATTATTTTAAAGAGTTAGCGATTTTTACATCATCTGCATACCAACATTTAATCAACCAGAATGGATAAATAAAAGAGCATGACAAGGTAAAATGTTCATTGTGGCTATGTGACACTCCCCCCATTGCAATCTACCACTTTATGGAAAACGGCCTCTTTGTCATCTTTGTTCTCAAAAGATGGTCCCGACTCAATTTCAGAAATATTGCATGAATTTCTTCTCATCTTGGATGCAGAAATATTGATTGACGTCACAGTGTTTGCTTTTGGGAAGTGCTCAGGATCATCATTCATCTCCTGACTGGTAACAAAAAGCGTTCTAAAAATAGCAACAAGGAGTGAAAGGGGATTGGGCAGACAAGCATGTGTGAATCTCTGAGGATTTTCTAACCTGACATTAGAAATGAGTGTTTTCTGTGGAAATTGGATTTGGACAGTTGCAATTCCAAGGCATTCAAGTGATGTGGAAATTTTAATGTTGTGTCTATATCTTTGAAACAAATTAAATGTATACTTATTACTTGAAAATATTTGAATAAGGCCAATTCATCTGTCATCAGCTATAATATGTATTTTTTTAAAGCTGAATGAATTCTCGCATAAATGAGATGCAGCTTTGAAAGAGCTGATACAATTGGCAGATGTTAATTAAAATTTTCTCCTCCTGCTCAATTTTGTGTCATTGTATAAATTAACTTTTATCCCTCATCGTTTTAAATCTTGCTCCACTTTGCACTCTATTAATGCCATCTTGAATCACCCAAAGTGAGTATGTGACAACAGACTCCAATTTATTTTCTCTTCCGACGTTGAAATAGCTTCCTCACTGTGCCATGACTCAAAGCTAAGCTTGTACAATGTCTAAGAAACATATAGTGATTATGCACCTTGGGAGTCGGTGAATAGGGTGCCTACTGCAAGGTGATAAATAAGAAAAATATTTAGTTAACCCATTGTGGCAGACTTGTGTCATGATATGCAGACACACACATAATGATATACAGACAAGCTGCTAATGGACACAGAGAACAGGACATGACCAATAAGCAGGCAGGACACTCAGGGGTGGGATCTGACTATAAAAGACACGAGGCACTCACACTCCGCCTCTTTCCACTGATGAACATCTAGAGAGTCAGTCAAGGGTGTTGTTACAATCTCACACCTCCACCACGTGGCTAAGAGCTAGTCTGGTTCAGTCAGAGTGACCACACTTAAGTTAGCAGAGAGTCGAACTCACAAAGAACTGTGCTAACTGTGCCATTAGTTCAATAAACCTGATTGAACTAACTTCAAGGTCTGGAGTATCTTTCTGATCTAAGCTGCATCCAGTTGCAGCCAGTGTTAGACCAGTGTACCTAACACGACATGATACCAGGAGACTAATAATTTAAGTTGGCTTACCTCAGTCCGTTCCGTGACAACCAGCAAATGTATCCCGGCACCATGGAGAAGATTCAGGCTCCTCACCAGCTCAGGACCTCTGGCAATCTCAGTGCCAACTGGCGGACATTCAAGCAAAAGTTTCTGCTGTACATCACAGCCTCAGAGCTCGAGGGTGTGTCTGATGCAAGAAAGATCGCGCTTCTGCTCTCAACAGCGGGTGATAAAGCCATCAAACTCTTCAACTCGTTTAACTTCACCGAAGACCATCCTGGACAAGTTCGACAGTCACTGTGAAGTGGACACCAATGAAATCTTCGAGCGCTACATGTTCAAACAACGTCTTCAAGGTAAAGATGAATCTTTCAATGCCTTCTTAACTAACCTCCACCTGCTAGCGCTGTCCTGCAACTTTGGTGATATTGCTGACTCCATGATCAGAGATCAAATCATGATTGGATTTCACTCTGATCCTCTGAGAGAGCAGCTCCTAAAAATCAAGCATATGACCCTGCCAGTCGCGATTGAAACATGTACAGTGCATGAGCATGCAAAAAAGCGGTATTCCCAATACAAATGGGCTGAAAATGAGAAACTTGCCTCCCACGAGACAGTGAGTGTGCAGACCATCTCCCGGATGCAGCGCCTCAGCATTGAAGACAGCGGCCATCTCGTGCACTTTTCCCGGAGCCCCACGCATGCACGATGCAAATGGGATAACAAAGCGGCCGACACCCACACTGCACAGGTGCAGACGTCTGCCGACCGCACTGCGCATGTGCGACGACGTACACCGCGTCATGACGCCGACGTCATGACGTGACCGAACTGTGGCAACCTGCAAGAGGCAGGCGATGTTTAAACTGCGGGAAGCCTGGATACTATGCAGCCTTGTGCAGGTCTGCACCATCAGTCAGAGGCCAGCACTCCCAATTCCGACGACGGCATGCCCAGAATGTACAACGATGATTACAGGATTCTGATCCTGGCAGTACAACGGATCCAGGCGACGAGTGCCTGGAGTCCGCCTACAGATTGGGCATCATTACCACACATGAACATGCCACACCTAACTCATCTCACATTCAGTCCATCCTCGCTGTGGATTCGGAGGACAAATGGCGTGCGGTGATGCAGGTCAACCGCTGCTCCATCCAGTTCAAGCTGAACACAGGTGCTTCTGACAACCTCCTCTCACAGGCAGACTTCAAACGCATCAAGAAGCCCCCCAAGGTCCTTCCAGCCCCCTGCCAGCTCCTGGACTATAATGGTAATGCCATCACGGCACTGGGGTCCTGCCATTTACTCGTCTCCAACCGGAGTACCCATGCATGGCTAAGGTTTTAAATTGTCAAGACGGACAGGGCATCCCTACTGGGCGCGCATGCCTGCAAAAAGCAAAACCTGGTGCAGCGGGTTTATTCAACGACATCCTCCAACGTGGATCTTCAAGCTGGCATTGACGACATGCTCGCTCAGTATCCAGATGTGTTTGACGGGATGGGCACTTTGCCATATCGGTTCAAGATCCTACTGCGACCTGATGCCAAGCCAGTGGTCCATGCACCACGCCGGGTCCCGGCTCCGCTGAAGGAGTGCCTGAAGGAACAGCTCAAGGAGCTGTAGCAGCTGGGGATCATTTCCAGGGTAACCAAACCGACTGACTGGGTCGGCTCGATGGTGGTGGTTAAAAAACCCTTTGGAGACCTGCGCATCTGCATTGATCCCAAGGATCTCAACCAGAATATAATGCGTGAACATTACCCCATCCCGAAGCGGGAGGAACTCACCAGTGAGATGGCACATGCAAGGTTTTTCATGAAGTTAGATGCGTCACATGGATTCTGGCAAATCCAGCTGGATGAGTCCAGCAGAAGGCTCTGTACCTTCAACACACCGTTTGGCAGGTACTGCTGTAACCGTATGCCGTTCGGCATCGTCTCGGCATCGGAGATATTTCATCGCATTATGGAGCAGATGATGGAGGGCATCGAAGGGGTTCGTGTGTATGTGGACGACGTCATCATATGGTCCACGACCCTTGAGGAGCATGTTTCCCGTCTCCAGCAGGTATTCCGCCGTGTCCACACCAATGGCCTGAAGCTGAACAGGGCCAAATGTTGCTTTGGCATGTCAACACTCAAGTTCGGAGGAGACCAGATCTCTCAGCAGGGCGTGTGCCCCGACACAGACAAGGTCAAGGCCATCGCAGCCATGAAGGTCCCGAAATACAAGAAGGCGGTGTTGCACTTCCTGGGCATGGTCAATTTTCTGGGCAAGTTGATCTCAAACATGGCCTCACACACCACGGCCCTACGAATTTCTTGTGTTTTAAAAAAAAAATGTAATTTAAAATTTAAAATGGAAAAGTTGAGAAAGGGGTGCACATAGTGAAGCAGCTCATCTGCAAGGCCGTGGATTCAGCGCCTGACATTCACCTTGCACAGCCCGCGTACAGGGCGACCCCACTGTCCACTGGCATGTCGCCGGCTCAACTCCTGATGTACTGGGACCTGCGAACGACACTTCCAGCGATACACCTGCCCAACCTGGATCACCTCCCGGTGCTGCAAAAGGTGCAGCAACTCAGAGATCGGCAAAAACAGGGCTATGATTCTCATGCCACCGATTTGTCCATGTTATCCCCGTCAAACACTGTTCGGGTCAAGAGCTCTGATGGTCAGCTCCAGCTGTTGTTGTTCGACAGGCTGCCCCCCGCTCGCATGTTGTGCGTCTGGCTGATGGTTCTGTTGTGCGACGCAACAGACGGGCACTGCGCAAAGTTGCCTGCCCGCAACCACATTCTTCTCCGTTTCCTTCTGTTGTTTTGCCACCTCCTGATACCTCGACTCACGAGGCCACCAGTCAGACTTCCATCCCGCCCATCAAAGCGCTGTCATCCCCACCACCACCTCTCCGGTGGTCGACAAGGATCAGACGCAAGCCACAGAGACTGGACTTATGAACATTTGTTCTGTTTGCTATGTTCTAGCATTAGACAGCTGTTTTCACATGTACATATGTTCACATCCACTGCATGTATATATGTTAATATTGGCCTACTCTTGTAATACGTTCACATATGTCATCCAAACATAAAAAAAGGGGAGGTGTCATGATATGCAGACACACACATAATGATATACAGACAAGCAGCTAATGGACACAGAGAACAGGACACGACCAATAAGCTGGCAGGACACTCAGGGGTGGGATCTGACTATAAAAGACATGAGGCACTCACACTCCACCTCTTTCCACTGATGAACATCTGGAGAGTCAGTCAAGGGTGTTGTTACAATCTCACACCTGCACCACCTGACTAAGAGCTAGTCTGGTTCAGTCAGACAGAGTGACCACACTTAAGTTAGCAGAAAGTTGAACTCACAGAGAACTGTGCTAACTGTGCCATTAGTTCAATAAACTTGATTGAACTAACTACAAGGTCTGGTGTATCTTTCTGATCTAAGCTGCATCCAGTTGCATCCAGTGCTAGACCAGTGTACCTAACACGACAACTTGGTCAGCTGGAACCCGAAACAGGAAGGTCTACAGTATGCAGGTTAGATGTATCAATAGGCCTGGGTGTCTTCTGCTTGGCTCCAGATAAACCAAAAGGCCCAGTAGTTAAGTGGTAGTTGCTGGACGATCAGCAGGAAGATCATCACTGTTTTGCATTGTTAGGCAGCACAATCTTAACTACAGTAGTCAAATTCTAGCAGTACGGGCAATTCGGTGGCGCAGTGGTTAGCACTGCAGTCTCACGGCGCCGAGGTCCCAGGTTCGATCCCTGCTCTGTGTCACTGTCCGTGTGGAGTTTGCACATTCTCCCCGTGTTTCGTGGGTTTCGCCCCCACAACCCAAAGTTGTGCAAGGTAGGTGGATTGAACACACTAAATTGCCCCTTAATTGGAAAAAATGAATTGGGTACTCTAAAATTATTTTTTTAAATTCTAGCAGTCCAATGGGCAAAATTCTCTGGTATCGGCGCGATGTCCGCGGACTGGAGCCCAAAATGGCGCGAATCAGTCGGGCATCGCGCCGCCCCAAAGGTGCGGAACGCTCCGCATCTTGGGGGGCCGAGCCCCAACCTTAAGGGGCTAGGCCCCCGCCGGACTAATTTCCGCCCCGCCAGCTGGCGGAAAAGGCCTTTGGTGCCCCCGCCAGCTGGCGCGGAAATGACATCTCCGGGCGGCGCATGCGCGGGAGCGTTAGCGGCCGCTGACGGCATTCCCGCACATGCGCAGTGGAGGGAGTCTCTTCCGCCTGCGCCATGGTGGAGACCGTGGCGATGGCGGAAGGAAAAGAGTGCCCCCACGGCACAGGCCCGCCCGCGGATCGGTGGGCCCCGATCGCGGGCCAGGCCACCAAGGGGGCACCTCCCGGAGCCAGATCGCCCCGCGCCCCCCTCAGGACCCCGTAGCCCGCTTGCGCCACCTTGTCCCGCCGGTAAGGTAGGTGGTTTAATCTACGCTGGCAGGACAGGCATTTTAGCAGCGGGACTTCGGCCCATCCGGGCCGGAGAATCGCGGGGGGGGCCAGCCAACCGGCACAGCGCGATTCCCGCTCCCGCCGAATATCCGGTGCCGGAGAATTCGGCTACCGGCGGGGGCGGGATTCACGCAAGCCCCCGGCGATTCTCCGACCCGGCGGGGGGGGTCGGAGAATCTCGCCCAGTGTGTGTATTTGGGGTGTCAAAAGCTCTGTTAACCTACACTTAATACTTCTGAATTTTGGTCTGCAATGTTTAAAATTGGGAAGAGAACATGCACTCCCCAGTTGGGCCGTGAGCTTGTAAACATGGTGGTGTTGGTTTTGGTTCATGTCAGATACACAGCTACTCAGCTTGTGAGATCGTGATGGATTACAGTAAACTAGCATACAATTGTAATGCCTTCCACTACATCAAAATGTGTGGAATAATTCTCTAAATATTAAAATAATGGAGAATACGGTAATGCCTTGAGTCCCAACTGAAAAATGTAATACATTTACATATTGTTTATATTGTGGTGCTGCCTCTGAAGACAATCATGCCTTCAAAGAGTTCTTCAGATCCAGGCGGCACCAATTCTTGGGAGGTAATCTCACTGTCATAATATCCACTCATGTATATAATGAGATGCAGACAGGCAGTGATTGACACATAGGATGACCAGTAAGCATACAACACAGCACAGCCAATCACCAGACAGGACACTACCACTATAAAGCCAGAGGGCACTAGGTTTCCCACTCTCTCGGGACCCAGCTACTGAGACAGTCAGAGTCCACGAGCTAGCAAGCACAAACATCATGCGTTAGCTAGTAAGTCTGGTCAGGCTACTACAAGGTCACTAGTCAGATCAGTAGAGTGTCGACCCACAGCTGAATATGTACAGCAGTTCATCTAGTTGAATAAAACAGTGTTGGATCTTCTCCTGTGTTAGACGTCTGTTTCTAACTTCCCTGCATCGAGTGCAGTCCACATCGAACCAACCTGCCTAACACATCATGGTACCAGAGTGATATTGATCTTGACGGACCTACCTCGAGTGAATCAGCATCGACCAGCAAGCGGCCATCCAGCGAAATGGAAAACATCCAGCCTCCTCCGCAACTCCACATCTCCGGCAACCTCAGCGCCAACTGGTAAATCTTCAAGCAAAAGTTCCTCTTGTACATCGAGGCCTCCGACCTCGAGGCAGCATCGGATGCCAGGAAGATCGCGCTATTTCTCTCCTGCGGGGGACCATGCCATCTATATCTACAATTCGCTTACGTTTGCCAACGGGAAGACAAAATGAAATTCAAAACAGTCCTGCTGAAGTTCGACAGCCACTGCGACATTGAGGTGAATGAGTGCTTTGAATGGTACATCTTCCAGCAGAGGCTTCAGGGTAAGGATGAACCTTTTCAGTCCTTCTTGACCCATCTCCACATCCTAGCGCAGTCATGTAACTATGACTCAATGGCTGATTCCATGATCCGGGATCAGATCGTTTTCGGGGTCCACTCCGACTCCATGCGGCAGCAGCTCCTTAAAATCAAACAGTTGACCCTCTCCGTCGCTATCGAGACGTGCGTTGTCCATGATCATGCCAAGAATCGTTACTACAACATCAGGGCGGCATAAACTGCAAAGCTGGCCTCCCACGAGGCAGAAAGGGTGCAGGCCATTGTACAGATGCAGGGCCTGAGCATCGAGGAGAGTGGCCGTTTTGCGTGCTTTTCTCGGATCCCTGCGCATGCGTGCCGCGACCGAGTGGCGATGAGACCGAAAACCCGACTGCGCAGGTGCGTATGTCGGCCGACCGCACTGCGCATGCGCGATGGCGCACGGATCGTGCTGACGTCAGCGTCATGACGTATCCGAATTGTGGCTCCGCCCACTTAAAGCGGCAATGTCCAGCAAGAGGACGCCGATGTCTCCAGTGTGGCAAGCTTGGCCACTACGCAGCCCTCTGCAGATCCGCTCCACCGCTCAGCAGCCAGCGATCCCAGCTGCGGCGCAGAAGTATCCATTCAATACAACAAGACATGCCAGATTCTGATCCCGACAGCCCAATGGACCCTGATGCTGACTGCCTCCAGTCTCCATATCGGGTGGGCATCATAACCACACATGAGCTGGCCTCCACCACACCTGCGCAACACCTCTCGATCCTCAGTGTGGATCCCGATGACGAGTGGTGTGCTGTCCTCACAGTTAACAAGACTCGCATCCAATTTAAACTGGACACTGGCGCGTCTGCGAACCTCATCTCACAATTCGACCTCGACACCATCCGGGCCCGACCAAACATTCCGGCCTGCCAGCTCCTTGACTACAATGGCAATGCCATAGCTGCCTGTGGCTCGTGTCAACTAGGGGCATCCAACAAGGCGATCAAGGCAACGTTCCGATTTGAAATCGTCGGGCCTGACAGAGCGTCCCTGCTCAGTGCTCGCGCCTGCAAGCTCCTGAACCTGGTTCAGCAAGTCCACACCATGTCATCGTCACCGGCGACGGCCTCGCCCGACGGAAATTTGCAAGCCGACAAAGACAACATTATCATGCAGTACCACAGTGTATTTGATGGAATGGGCACGCTCCCGTACCGATACAAAATACTGCTCAAGCCGAACGCCACCCCCGTAATCCATGCACCACGCCGGGTGCCGGCACCCCTCAAGGATCGTCTGAAAAAGCAACTACAGGACCTCCAAGACCAGGGCATCATCTCGAAGGTCACGGAGCCAACAGACTGGGTCAGCTCCATGGTATGTATAAAGAAGCCATCAGGAGAGCTCCGCATTTTAAGGATCTAAACCGCAACATCATGTGGGAGTACTACCCGATCCCGAAGCGTGAAGAGTTAACCAGTGAGATGGCTCATGCCAAATTCTTCACTAAGCTGGATGCCTCCCGGGGTTTTTGGCAAATATAGCTGGACGCGTCCAGTCGCAAGCTGTGCACGTTCAACACCCCGTTCGGCCACTATTGTTACAACCGCATGCCTTTCGGTATGATATCTGCCTCTGAAGTGTTTCATCGGATCATGGAGCAGATGATGGAGGGCATCGATGGGGTACGTGTATACGTGGACGACGTGATCATCTGGTCCACAATGCCCCAGGAACAAATCGCTCACCTCAGGCAGGTCTTCCAGCGAATTCATGAACATGGTCTCCAGTTCAACAGGCCCAAGTGCTCATTTGGTCAATCTGATATAAAGTTTCTGGGCGACCACATCTCGCGGCAGGGTGTGCGGCCAGACACGGACAAGGTCTTGGCGATCAACGCCATGAAGATCCCGGAGGACAAGAAAGCGGTCCTCCGCTTCCTCGGGGTGGTCAACTTTCTCGGGAAATTCATTCCCAATATGACATCCCACACCACGGCCCTCCGCCATCTTGTCAAGAAGTCAACGGAATTCCAGTGGCTGCCCACACATGAAGCGGAATGGCGTGAGCTGAAGGCAAAGCTCACCATAGCCCCAGTTCTAGCGTTCTTCGACCCAACCAAGAAAATCAAGATATCAACTGATGCAAGCCAGGATGGCATTGGGGCGGTGCTCCTCCAGTGAGATCACTCCTCATCCTGGGCTCCAGTGGCATATGCGTCCAAGGCCATGACGCCCACTGAGCAACCCACCAGATCGAAAAGGAATGTCTGGGTCTCCTGACAAGAATAGTCAAGTTTCATGACTACGTTTACGGCCTGCTGAAATTCACGGTGGAAACGGACCACAGGCCTCTAGTCCACATAATCCAGAAGGATTTAAATGACATGACACCTCGGTTGCAGCGAATTCTTCTTCGACTCCGCCGCTATGACTTCGAACTTGTCTACACGCTAGGCAATGAGCTGATCATTGCAGATGCCCTATCCCAGTCCATCACCACACTGTGTGAACAAGGTGACTTCATCTGCCACATAGAAGCGCAAGTGCAGTTGTGTGCCACCATCCTCCCAGCCTCTGACGAACGGATGGTCCAAATACGTGAGGAAACGGCCAAGGATCCTTTACTGCAGCGTGTGATGCAGCACCTTACCCATGGCTGGCAGAAAGGACAATGTCCCCAATTCTTTAATGTTAAAGACGAGCTGACGGTTGTGGAGGGAATCCTTCTGAATCTCGACAGGATCGTTATTCCTCAAAGCATGCAGGCTATGGTGCTGGGTCAACTCCATGAAGGTCACCTTGGAGTCGGGAAATGCCGCTGCAGAGCTCGGGAGGCAGTTTACTGGCCGGGCATTAACCAGGATATTGCCAACACGGTCCTCAACTACCCCACCTGTCAGAAGTTTCAACCGGCACTTCCGGTTGCGGCTATGCGGAGCTAAGTCGCACGTTCGGCAGTTCCCGACAGAAACGGACTTTTGGGCTCATTTTAGGGGCCCTCAGCGGAATTTGTTCGACGGTTCCCAGTGTGGGAAGGTGATAGTAACATTTCCCCGGCACTGTATGGATTGGACCAGGAGTGGATCGGTGAAAAAAGTAGCTTTGGAGCAGCGAAAAGTGCGAGAGACGAAAATCAAGATGGCGGTGGGTGGAGACCAGGCAGCGTGGGCGCAGTGGTCGCAGGAACAGCAGGAGTTTCTCCAGCGCTGCTTCGCGGAATTTTTAAAAATTCTTTTTTTAAATAAATTTAGTGTACCCAATTAATTTTTTCCAATTAATGGACAATTTAGCATGGCCAATCCACCTACTTTGGGTTGTGGGGGTGAAACCCACGCAAACACAGGGAGAATATGCAAACTCCACACGGACAGTGACCCACAGCCAGGATCGAACCTGGGACCTCAGCGCCGTGAGGCTGCAGGGCTAACCCACTGCGCCACCGTGCTGCCCTCGCTTCACGGAATTGAAGGCAGAGCTGTTGGAGCTGATGAAGGCTTCGATAGACAAGTTGCTCGAGACCCAGAAGGCCCAAGGGGCGGCAATCCGGGAGGTGCAGCAAAAGGCCTTGGAAAACGAGGACGAGATCTTGGGCCTGGCGGTGAAGGTAGAGGCGCACGAGGCGATGCATAAGAAATGGCAGGAGAAGTTCGAGGACATGGGGAACCGGTCGAGCAAGAAGAACCTGCGGATTCTGGGTCTCCCGGAGGGAGTGGAGGGGTCGGATGTTGGAGCATATGTGGTCACGATGCTGAACACGTTGATGGGCGCGGGGGCCTTCCCGCGGCCCCTGGAGCTGGAGGGGGCCCACCGAGTCCTGGCGAGGAGGCCCAAGCCCAATGAGCCGCCGCGGGCTGTATTGGTGCGGTTCCACCACTTCGTGGACAGGGAGTGTGTCCTAAGGTGGGCAAAGAAGGAGCGGAGCAGCAGATGGGAGAATGCAGAGGTCCGGTTATACCAGGACTAGAGCGCGGAGGTGGCCAAGAAGAGGGCCGGGTACAATTAGGCTAAGGCGGTTCTGCATCGGAAGGGGGTGAAATTTGGAATGTTGCAGCTGGCGCATCTGTGGGTCACTTTCAAGGACCGCCACCACTACTTCGAGACGCCGAAGGAGGCTTGGACCTTTATCCAGGCCGGAAAGTTGGACTCGGATTGAGGGTCGGTTGCGAGGAGATTGATGTGATTGTTGTGTTTTGGGAGGATGTTCTGTTCTGTTTGGTACTGGGTTTTTTTTGGGTGCTGGGTGGGGTAGGGTGAAATGGTTCGTAGTGGGGGTTTGGTGAGAGTGTGGACGTCGGTGGTTGGAAGAGGGGGCCTCATTTGGGGGGGGGGAAAGGGGAGGCCCGAGGTGGGGGAGCTGGGATTAGGCCACGAAAGGGAGCTGCGTCTGAGGGGGCGGGGCCGGCTTGGTGGTAAGCACGGGTTTTTTTTCCCGCGCTAGGGAAGGAAAGGGGCGGGATCATGGGGAGGGGTGGTGCTGGAGAGGAGTGCCTGCTGATGGACAGGCGAGGGTGGGGGAGATACTCACACTGGGGGGATCGATGGAGTGGCGGGAGCGGCTGGGGTCAGCAGGAGTCAGCTGACTTACGGGAGTGCTATGGGGGGAACAACGCAGCTAGGGGGGGACCTAGCTGGGGGGGGAGAGAAAACTGGGTTGCTGCTGCATTGGCCAAGGGGGGGGGGCAGGGGCTGGGGGGGGGGGGGGGGGTGGGTAGCCCCCTGATCCAGCTGATAACTTGGACCGTGAGAGGCCTGAACGGGCCGGTCAAGAGGGCCCGTGTGTTTGCGCACCTGAAGGGACTGAAGGCAGATGTGGTCGTGCCCCAGGAGACGCATTTGAGGGGAGCAGACCAGGTAGGGCAGGTTTTCCACTCAGGGTTGGACGCAAAGAATCGAGGGGTGGCAATTTTGGTGGGGAAGCAGGTGTCGTTTGAGGCGCTGAGCGTCGTGGCAGACAATGGAGGTAGGTACGTGATGGTGAGCGGTAAGCCGCAGGGGGTGCGGGTGGTCTTGGTGAATGTGTATGCCCCGAATTGGGACGATGCCAGATTTATGCGGCGCACGTTGGGCCGGATTCCGGACCTGGAGGCAGGGAGCTTGATAATGGGGGGTGGGGGGGACTTTAATATGGTATTGGATCCAGCATTGGACCGCTCTAGATCCAGGACGGGTAAGAGGCTGGCGGCGGCCAAGGTGCTGAGGGGGTTTATGGACCAGATGGGAGGAGTGGACCCATGGAGGTTTGTTAGGCCGGGGGCCAGGGAATTCTTTTTCTTTTCCCACGTCCATAAAGCCTACTCCCGGATTGACTTCTTCGTTTTGAGCAGGGCGCTGATCCCGAGGGTGGAGGACACGGAGTATTCGGCCATAGCCATCTCAGACCATGCCCCACACTGGGTGGAGTTCGAGCTAGGGGAGGACAGGGACCAGCGACCCCTGTGGCGCCTGGAGGTGGGTTTGCTGGCAGATGGGGAGGTGAGCGAGCAGATCTGGGGGTGCATTGAAAGATACCTAGAGGTGAACGATAATGGGGAGGTGCAGGCAGGGGTGGTCTGGGAGGTGCTCAAGGCGGTGATTAGGGGAGAGCTAATCTCCACTAGGGCCCACAAGGATGGGAAGGAGAGGAGAGAGAGGGAGAGGATGGTGGGGGAGATTTTAAGGCTAGATAGGAGGTATGCAGAGGTCCCCGAAGAGGGACTACTCAAGGTACGACAAAGCCTCCAGGCCGAGTTCGACCTGTTGACTACCAAGAAGGCGGAGGTGCAGTGGAGGAAGGCACAAGGGGCGGTGTATGAATATAGGGAGAAAGCTAGCCGGATGCTGGCACACCAGCTGTGGAAGCGGGTGGCGGCGAGGGAGACTGGGGGAGTTAGGGATAAAGGGGGGAACACGGTGTGGAGTGCGGTGGGAATAAATGGGGTATTTAGAGATTTCTATGAGAGGCTGTATAGGTCTGAGCACCTGACGGAGGAGGGGGGGATGCATCGTTTTCTGGACCGGCTGAGGTTCCCGAGGGTGGAGGAGAAGCAGGTGGCTGGGCTTGGGGCACCGGTAGGGCTGGAGGAGCTGACTAAGGGGCTGGGGAGTATGCAGGCGGGGGAGACACCGGGGTCTGGTGGGTTCCCGGTGGAATTTTACAGGCAGTATATGGACCTGTTGGGCCCACTACTCATGAGGACTTTCAATAAGGCGAGGGATGGGGGGGGCGTCCTACCCCCGACGATGTCCAGGGCGCTGATCTTGCTGATCTTGAAGCGGGACAAGGACCCTTTACAGTGCGGGTCGTATAGGCCAATCTCGCTCCTCAACGTGGATGCGAAGCTGTTAGCGAAGGTGTTGGCTACCAGAATTGAGGACTGTGTTCCGGGGTGATCCACGAGGACCAGACGGGTTTCGTGAAGGGAAGGCAACTAAACACCAATGTGCAGAGGCTCCTAAATGTAATCATGATGCCTGCAGTGGAGGAGGAAGCGGAGGTAATGGTGGCTATGGATGCGGAGAAGGCCTTCGATAGGGTGGAGTGGGTGTACCTGTGGGAAGTGTTGAAGAGGTTCGGGATCGGGGAGGGTTTCGTTAGTTGGGTTAGGTTACTGTACGAAGCCCTGGTGGCGAGTGTGGCCACAAATCGGAGGTCGTCGGAATACTTTTGGCTGTACCGGGGGACGAGGCAGGGGTGCCCCCTATCCTCCCTGCTATTTGCGTTAGCAATTGAACCTTTGCCGATGGCTTTGAGGGAGTCCAGGAACTGGAGGGGGCTGGTGCGGGGGTGGGTGTGGGGGGGGGGTTTAGGAACACCGGGTATCACTGTATGCAGACGACCTGTTACTGTATGTGGCGGACCCGGTGGGGGGGATGCCGGAGGTGATGCGGATCCTCAGGGAGTTTGGAGACTTTCCCGGGTATAAGCTCAACATGGGGAAGAGTGAGCTATTCGTGATACACCCGGGGGACCTGGGAAGGGGGATAGACGAGCTTCCACTGAAGAGGGCGGAAAGGAGTTTTCGGTACCTAGGGATCGAGGTGGCCAGAAGCTGGGGGGCCCTACACAAGCTCAACTTGACGAGGCTGGTGGAGCAGATGGAGGAGGAGTTTAAAAGGTGGGATATGCTGCCACTCTCCCTGGCGGGTAGGGTACAGTCGGTGAAGATGACGGGCTCAGAGGTTCCTTTTTATATTCCAGTGCCTCCCCATCCTGATCCCTAAGGCCTTTTTTAAGCGGGTCAGCAGGAGCATCATGGGGTTTGTATGGGCGGAAAAGACTGCGAGGGTGAGAAGGGTGTTTCTGGAATGGAGCAGGGACAGAGGAGGGCTAGTGTTGCCTAATCTGTGTGGGTACTATTGGGCTGCCAATGTGGCGATGATATACAAGTGGGTAATGGAGGGGGAGGGGGTGGCGTGGAAGAGGTTGGAGATGGCGTCCTGTGTGGGCACGAGCCTGAGAGCGCTGGTGACGGCACCGCTGCCGCTCCCACCGACAAGGTACACCACGAGTCCAGTGGTGGCGGCGACCCTCAAAATTTAGGGGCAGTGGAGACGCCATGGGGGGAGGCAGAGGCTTCGGCGTGGTCCCCTATCCGAGAGAACCAATAGTTTGTCCCGGGGAGAATGGATGGGGGGTTGCTGAGCTGGCACAGGGCAGGTATTACAAGGATGGGGACCTGTTTATAGATGGGACGTTTGCGAGCCATGGGGCGCTGGAGGAAAGATTTGGGCTCCCCCCTGGAAATGCCTTCAGGTACATGCAGGTAAGGGCGTTTGTAAGACGGCAGGTGAGGGAATTTCCGCTGCTGCCAGCACGTAGGATCCAGGATAGGGTGCTCTCGGGGGTGTGGGTTGGAGAAGGCACGGTCTCGGCGATCTACCAGGAGATGCAGGAGGAGGAGGAGGCCTTGGTGGAGGAGCTGAAAGGTAAATGGGAGGAGGAGCTGGGGGAGGAGATAGACGAGGGTACGCGGGCGGACGCCCTGGGTAGGGTAAATTCTTCCTCCTCTTGCGCCAGGCTCAGCCTGATACAATTTAAGGTTCTTCACAGGGCGCACATGATGGGGGCAAGGCTGAGTCGGTTTTTTGGAGTGGAGGACAGGTGTGTGAGGTGTTCGGGAGCCCAGCAAATCATGCCCACATGTTCTGGGCATGCCCAGCGCTGGATGGGTTCTGGAGGTGCATTGCGAGGACAGTGTCTAAGGTGGTAAGCACCCGGGTTAAGCCGAGTTGGGGGCTCGCACTATTTGGGGTATCGGACGGGACGGGATTGCAGGAGGCGAAAGAGGCCGGTATTCTGGCCTTTGCGTCCCTGGTAGCCCGGCGGAGGATTCTGCTACAGTGGAAGGATGCGAGGCCCCCAAGCGTGGAAGCCTGGATCAGCGACATGGCAGGGTTCATTAAATTGGAGAGGGTAAAATTTGCCTTAAGAGGATCTGTGCAAGGGTCTTCAGGCGGTGGCAACTGTTCCTAGACTTTCTAGCAGACCGTTAGGAGGTGGTCAGCAGCAACCCGGGGTGGGGGAGGGGGATACTTGGTGTTTACTACTGTGTTTATTATTGTTTAATGGGGGTCTTGTATATTGGGGGAATACATGACATAGCTATAAGATGTTTATTTATGTGTTCTTTGTTTTTTCTTATTTCTGTAAGGGGGGATTGTTGAAAATATGTAAAACATTTGAATAAAAATATTTTTTTTAAAAAGAAGAAGTTTCAACCGGCTCAACCCAAGGAAACACGGCAACAGCACGAGATTGTGACCTCTCTGTGGTCCAAAGTAGGTGTAGACCTTTTTCATGCCAAGGGGCGTGACTACGTACTCCTGGTCGACTACTTCTCCAGTTACCCAGAAGTGGTGAAACTGTTCGACCTCACGTCGAAGGCGGTCATCAAAGCCTGCAAAGAAACGTTCGCCAGGCACGGGATACCGCTCACGGTAATGAGCGACAATGGTCCATGCTTTTACAGCCAAGAATGGTCTGATTTTGCACAGTCCTACAACCTCCGTCACTTTACCTCCAGTCCCCACTACCCGCAATCAAATGGGAAGGCCGAGAAAGGGGTCCATATTGTCAAGCAGTTGCTGTGCAAAGCTGCAGACTCAGGCTCCGACTTCAACCTGGCGATGCTGGCATACAGGGCAACCCCACTGTCCACTGGGTTGTCCCCAGCACAGATGCTCATGAATTGCACTCTGAGGACCACAGTTCCAGCCATCCATGTTCCACACCTTGACCACCTCACGGTACTACAAAAAGGGCAGCAGTCCCCCCAACAGAAGGCCACATATGATGCTCATGCCACGGATTTACCTGAGCTGGCTCCAGCCGATCATGTTCGCGTCCAGTTGCCTGAGGGCAGTTGGTCAGCCACGGCTATTGTTGTCAAACAAGTTGCCCCGAAGTCTTTCTTTGTTCGCATGGCTGATGGCTCCCTGCTACGGCGCAACAGACAGGCATTGCGAAGAGTTCCACGCCCACCACCTGACCGCAGTGCTCCGCCGGGTATCATGCTTCCTCCGGACGTACCCTGCCACGAGGCCACCGATCCGCCAGCGATCCTGCCGGCCCACGCGACCACCGCAATGGCAGTGATCCCACCTCTCCACGTGCAGACAGCTCCTGCTCCACCTCTGCGGCGATCGTCAAGAAATCGTCGCCCGCCACAAAGACTGAATCTGTACACTTAACTTTTGTAAATTTTTGTGACTGACTCCATTGACTTAAGTCTTGTAAATATTGCTTAGTTTGCCATGTATCTGCACTATCGACACCTTCCCATGTATATACGTTTGTTCAATCACCGTTTGTATATAGTCAGGCATATATATATAGATACATATACCTCAGTATTTATTTAACTCAAAAAAAAAGGGTGGAGATGTCATAATATCCACTCATGTATATAATGAGGTGCAGACAGGCAGTGATTGACACATAGGATGACCAGTAAGCATACAACACAGCACAGCCAATCACCAGACAGGACACTACCACTATAAAGCCAGAGGGCACTAGGTTTCCCGCTCTCTCGGGACCCAGCTACTGAGACAGTCAGAGTCCACGAGCTAGCAAGCACAAACACCATGCGGTAGCTAGTAAGTCTGGTCAGGCTACTACAAGGTCACTAGTCAGATCAGTATAGTGTCGACCCACAGCTGAATATGTACAGCAGTTCATCTAGTTGAATAAAACAGTGTTGGATCTTCTCCTGTGTTAGACGTCTGTTTCTAACTTCCCTGCATCGAGTGCAGTCCACATCGAACCAACCTGCCTAACACATCACTTACAAAATGGATCTGCAAAGTAACAATGGAGACAAATTGTTCCTGATAAATATGGATGTGGATTCCTCTGCCCCACCGCACCACATTTCTGCCCCGACCGGCCGGCAAGATTCTCCGTTACGCCGGCTGGTCAATGGGGTTTCCCATTGTGGGGCAGCCCCACACCATCGGGAAACCCTCGGGCGCTGGCAAAACGGAGAATCCCACCAGTGGAGAATTCAGCCCAAGGTAACTGGGTATAGGTGGGAAAGCTGGATCTCATTGACCACCATTATGTTTGCATTGAGGATCCGTGAAGAGTTCCGCCCACCAGTTCAGGCCAATAAGGTGTTTTTAATATTGTTGGGTTGTACAGACCTTCCTCTGACATCAGAGAACGTCTGCAGCCAACAAACTCAAGTAACACATACCACCTTTGAGGATTGCCCACATGCACAATCTTTTACACTGCAGCTGCTGTTATGAACCTGACCTGCAGTGTACATGGAGCCTTAATATTCTTTGATTCATTGACTTGCATAAAAATAAATACAGTTTAATTTGTAAATTATTTTCTTTTCTGCATTCAACCATCAATTGGTTATTGATGCAACTGTGGTAATTCTTAGCTAGTAATAAGTAAAGGTTTCTTCTATCTTTGTCAATATGTTAAAACATTAACACCCATTTTTGTGAACAGCTTTGCATATCAAAGACTTTGGGCGGGATTCTCCCCTGCCCGGCGGGGCGGGCCGTACCAGCGCCGAGGAGTGGTGTGAACCACTCCGGCATCGGGCCGCCCGGAAGGTGCAGAATCCTCCTTCAGGGGCTAGGCCAGCGCCGGCGGGATTGGCGCCACGCCAACTGGCGTGGAAGGGCTTGGCGCCGTGCCAACTGGCGCCGAAGGGCCTCCGCCGGCCGGCGCGAGTTGGCGCATGCGTGGGAGCACCAGCTTGTGCTGGCGTCATCCCAGCGCATGCGCAGGGAGGTTCTTCTCCCCGCCGGCCATGGCGGAGGGAAAGAGTGCCCCCACGGCACAGGTCTGCCTGCGGATCGGTGGGTGCCGATCGCGGGCCAGGTGGCCCCGGGGCCAGATCCCCCCCGAGAACTCTGCAGGTCGCCCATCCCGCTGATATGGACCTGGTTTGATTTACCCCGGTGAGACCGGCCGAAAATGGGCGGCTGCTTGGCCCATTGCGGGCCGGAGAATCGCCGGGGGATCCGCTGCCAGCGGCTGCTGACCGGCGCGATTCCCGCCCCCGCCAAAACCCCGGCGCCGGAGAATTCGGCAGCCGGCGTCGGGGCAGCGGGGCGGGATTCACGCCGCCCCCTGGCGATTCTCCGACCCAGCGGGGGGTCGGAGAATCCTGTCCATAATGTGTGCTGTCAAACATCATTATAAAATATCACCTATAAAATATGGTTCAGAAATAGAACAAAGTGCTCAAATACATATTAATCGTGTGTATTACTAAAAAAGCAAGATATCAGGCAGTAAGCTTATTACAGGCAAGGGATTGTTAGAAGCTTCTCGTGAGTTCCCCTTACCCCTTTAGTATCGTTGGAATTTCCCATTTCTTAGTACCTGCAATTATTCTTTCTTGCTTTTACATAATTTATACAGAATGATAAATTGCATATTTAGGTATAGTTATTTTTTAAAAATTAGATTGTAAAAATTTAGAACAATCCTAAATGCAATGTCAAGGATTTAATTTTTGGGGAGTAATAATATTTTAATTTACAAAATATAAAATCAAAATAGATGTATGCTCATTTAGAATGATTTAAAGTAAACATAACTATATATAGAATGTTAAATTCTTTATCACAGACATCTTGTGATACTGAGTATTCTAATCCATCCACATGAGGTGAATTCATATAGAGCTACAAAAGGACACCATTCTGTGATGTTACACTCCCTTGGTGTTAAGTAGTAGCTAAAAATAGAATGGGACATGAAAGGAATACAAGTAAATGTTTTGTAGGAGCCATTTTATATGTTCAAGATTAAACTGAGCTATTTTTTTCAATACATAAGATAAATACCGATAATGTTACAAAGTAAATGGAGAAATTGGTGCTAATTACATAATTTAAAAAAAATATCTGTAAATGAGTAAGAGCCACTGATTTTACATTTTGTAAATTAATAAATTATTTCTCAAAAATTAAATACTTGGCATTGCATTTGATTTTTTCCAAATTTTTACAATCTAAAAATGAATGTTTTATCAGTTTCTAATGTATACTTTGCAGCATCAAATACAACTGAAGGCTTTTTTTTAATTGCTTGGGTGAGCGACCAGTGCCCAACTAATGTTCAGATTTGCACACCCCGCAAATGATATCTTTTAGAAAAGCTTTTTGAATATAAAACTTTCATTATTTGTCCTGAGGGCTAATATTTTATTCAATACAATCCATATAAAAATACCAGAAAATACCTTTGTCAATTCTAACTCGAAAAATAAACATAAATTGCACAATAAATTAAATATTTACATATGACCTTTGCACCTCTTAATAATATGCATACAATTTCCATCATACAATAGCCCCCAAACTGATTTTTCTGAAAATGATTGCTAATAACTTTTACAAATCAGAATGAGGAAAAGGTGAGAATAGTTTTACGAGATTTGTAAAATGATGAACCCCATAAAAATGTAACAAAAATCGTACCTGAAATCCTAATTAACATAAGGCAAGGGGTTTTATTCAAATCTTTAATTCTGCCCTGCCCTTTTTCTAATGTGTACACAGCAAAAAATTAGTCTGGAATCTACCATTCACTGCTGGGATTTGTAAGATTAATAACTCACCGTGGACTTTAAACTGTCTCATAGCGCAGGGCAAAGTTTGTTAATTTTCATTAAGGAAACCAATATTACAACCAGAATGCAAAACAACACTGAGTGAAATATAATTTAGCTTATACCGGCCTGAATCATGGATGAAGTCAGCCATAAAGATGCATTAACAAATACTCCGTGACCAAAATGTCCATCATGACCCCCATCTGCAACAACCACAGGTTCACGCCAGCCACAATGGATGGCACCTTTAAGATGTGGAGACAGGATGGGTGGGACACTGAGAGCTAGGGACTTTTACACAGATGACATATTGGTGATGTTGGAGAAATTGTCGGAAAGTGTTACAACTGCCCAAGGGGAACTACGACATCTACAAATCAAAACCTTCTTCTGCAAGGAGGCAACATCATACCCACAAACGGCGAGATGCTCAATGATAGAGGAACTGTTGGACCTGGGCGATTTAGGTGGGGGGAACTGCGTTGACCTGTAAAGATGATTATTTGAGGAGGCACGTTCCCCGCTGGACAAGATACGGGAAAAATGGGAGGAAGAACTAGGGATAAAAATAGGGTAGGGATTCTGGAGAGAAGCACTGAACAGGGCAAACTCCACCTCCATATACGCAAGGCCTAATGCAGCTGAAAGTGGCGCACAGAGCACACCTAATTGGAACCCGATGAGCAGGTTCTTCTCGGAAGTGGAGGACAAATGTGAACGGTGCCAGGGAGGCCGGCCAATCACGCCCACATGTTCTGGACATGCCCCAGACTTATTGGGTTCAGGACAGCCTTCTTTCAGGCAATGACCAAGGTTGTAGGCATGAGGGTGGAGCCAAGCCCAAAAGTGGCAGTCTTCAGGGTATCAGACCAGCCGGAACTATTTATGGGGAAGGGGGCCGTCGCCCTTGCCTTTGCCTTTGCCTTTGCATCCCTTTTTTTTTTTAAATAATATTTTATTGAAAATTTTTGGTCAACCAACACAGTACATTGTGCATCTTTTACACAACATTGTAACAATACAGATAATAATGACCTTTTTAAATTTAAACAAAAACAACAACAAATAAATAAATATTAAATAACAAAAAACAAAAAATAAATAAAATAAAAGCTAGCCCTAATTGGCAACTGCCTTGTCTCAGGCCACACTCCCCCCCCCCCCCCCCCATCCCCCCCCCATCCCTCCCCCCCCCCCCCAAGTCCTGGGCCGCTGCTGCTGCCTTCTTTGTTCTCCCCTATCTATCTTTCCGCAAGATATTCGACGAACGGTTGCCACCGCCTAGTAAACCCTTGAGCCGACCCCCTTAGGACGAACTTAATCCGCTCCAACTTTATGAACCCCGCCATATCATTTATCCAGGTCTCCACCCCCGGGGGCTTGGCTTCTTTCCACATTAGCAATATTCTGCGCCGGGCTACTAGGGACGCAAAGGCCAAAACATCGGCCTCTTTCGCCTCCTGCACTCCCGGCTCTTGTGCAACCCCAAATATAGCCAACCCCCAGCTTGGTTCGACCCGGACTCCTACTACTTTCGAAAGCACCTTTGTCACCCCCATCCAAAACCCCTGTAGTGCCGGGCATGACCAAAACATATGGGTATGATTCGCTGGGCTTCTCGAGCACCTCGCACACCTATCCTCCACCCCAAAAAATTTACTGAGCCGTGTTCCAGTCATATGTGCCCTGTGTAATACCTTGAACTGAATCAGGCTTAGTCTGGCGCACGAGGACGACGAGTTTACCCTGTTTAGGGCATCTGCCCACATCCCCTCCTCAATCTCCTCCCCTAGCTCTTCTTCCCATTTCCCTTTTAGTTCGTCCATCATAGTCTCCCCTTCGTCTCTCATTTCCCTATATATATCCGACACCTTACCGTCCCCCACCCATTTCTTTGAGATGACTCTGTCCTGCACCTCTTGTGTCGGGAGCTGCGGGAATTCCCTCACCTGTTGCCTCGCAAAAGCCCTCAATTGCATGTACCTGAATGCATTCCCTTGGGGCAACCCATATTTCTCGGTCAGCGCTCCCAGACTCGCAAACTTCCCATCCACAAATAGATCTTTCAATTGCGTTATACCTGCTCTTTGCCACATTCCATATCCCCCATCCATTCCCCCCGGGGCAAACCTATGGTTGTTTCTTATCGGGGACCCCCCCAGTGCTCCGGTCTTTCCCCTATGTCGTCTCCACTGTCCCCAAATCTTCAGTGTAGCTACCACCACCGGACTCGTGGTATAGTTCCTTGGTGAGAACGGCAATGGGGCTGTCACCATAGCCTGCAGGCTGGTCCCCCTACAGGACGCCCTCTCTAATCTCTTCCACGCCGCTCCTTCCTCCTCTCCCATCCACTTACTCACCATTGAAATATTAGCGGCCCAATAATACTCACTTAGGCTCGGTAGTGCCAGCCCCCCCCTATCCCTACTACGCTGTAAGAATCCCTTCCTCACTCTCGGAGTCTTCCCGGCCCAAACAAAACCCATGATACTCTTTTCTATCCTTTTGAAAAAAGCCTTCGTGATCACCACCGGGAGACACTGAAACACAAAGAGGAATCTCGGGAGGACCACCATCTTAACCGCCTGCACCCTCCCTGCCATTGACAATGCTACCATATCCCATCTCTTGAAATCTTCCTCCATCTGTTCCACCAACCGCGTCAAATTTAGCCTGTGCAATGTGCCCCAATTCTTAGCTATCTGGATCCCCAGGTAACGAAAGTCTCTTGTTACCTTCCTCAACGGTAGGTCTTCTATTTCCCTACTCTGCTCCCCTGGATGCACCACAAACAGCTCACTCTTCCCCATGTTCAATTTATACCCTGAAAAATCCCCAAACTCCCCAAGTATCCGCATTATTTCTGGCATCCCCTCCGCTGGATCCGCCACATATAGTAGCAGATCATCCGCATATAAAGATACCCGGTGTTCTTCTCCTCCCCTAAGTATTCCCCTCCATCCCTTGGAACCTCTCAGCGCTATCGCCAGGGGCTCAATCGCCAGTGCAAACAGTAATGGGGACAGAGGACATCCCTGCCTTGTCCCTCTATGGAGCCGAAAATATGCCGATCCCCGTCCATTCGTGACCACACTCGCCACTGGGGCCCTATACAACAGCTGCACCCATCTAACATACCCCTCTCCGAACCCAAATCTCCTCAACACCTCCCACAGATAATCCCACTCCACTCTATCAAATGCTTTCTCGGCATCCATCGCCACTACTATCTCCGTTTCACCCTCTGGTGGGGCCATCATCATTACCCCTAACAACCTCCGTATGTTCGTGTTCAGCTGTCTCCCCTTCACAAACCCAGTTTGGTCCTCATGAACCACCCCCGGGACACATTCCTCTATTCTCATTGCCATTACCTTGGCCAAGACCTTGGCATCTACATTGAGGAGGGAGATTGGTCTGTAGGACCCGCATTGTAGCGGATCCTTTTCCTTCTTTAAAAGAAGCGATATCGTTGCTTCTGACATAGTCGGGGGCAGTTGTCCCCTTTCCTTTGCCTCGTTAAAGGTCCTCGTCAGTAGCGGGGCGAGCAAGTCCAAATATTTTCTGTAAAATTCAACTGGGAATCCGTCCGGTCCCGGAGCCTTTCCCGTCTGCATGTTCCTAATTCCTTTCACCACTTCTTCTACCGTGATCTGTGCTCCCAATCCCATCCTTTCCTGCTCTTCCACCTTGGGAATTTCCAGCCGATCCAAAAACTCCATCATTCTCTCCCTCCCATCCGGGGGTTGAGCTTCATACAATTTTTTATAAAATGTCTTAAACACTTCATTCACTCTCTCCGCTCCCCGCTCCGTCTCTCCATCTTCGTCTCTCACCCCCCCTATTTCCCTCGCTGCTCCCCTTTTCCTCAATTGGTGTGCCAGCAATCTGCTCGCCTTCTCTCCATATTCATACTGTACACCCTGCGCCTTCCTCCATTGTGCCTCTGCAGTGCCTGTGGTCAGCAAGTCAAATTCCACATGCAGCCTTTGCCTTTCCCTATACAGTCCCTCCTCCGGTGCTTCCGCATACTGTCTGTCCACCCTCAAAAGTTCTTGCAACAACCGCTCCCGTTCCTTACTCTCCTGCTTCCCTTTATGTGTCCTTATTGATATCAGCTCCCCCCTAACCACCGCCTTCAACGCCTCCCAGACCACTCCCACCTGAACCTCCCCATTGTCATTGAGTTCCAAGTACTTTTCAATGCATCCCCTCACCCTTAAGCACACCCCCTCATCCGCCATTAGTCCCATGTCCATTCTCCAGGGTGGACGCCCTCTTGTTTCCTCCCCTATCTCCAAGTCTACCCAGTGTGGGGCATGATCCGAAATGGCTATAGCCGTATATTCCGTTCCCCTCACCCTCGGGATCAATGCCCTACCCAACACAAAAAAGTCTATGCGTGAATAGACTTTATGGACATAGGAGAAAAACGAGAACTCCTTACTCCTAGGTCTACTGAATCTCCACGGGTCCACCCCTCCCATCTGCTCCATAAAATCCTTAAGCACCTTGGCTGCTGCTGGCCTCCTACCAGTCCTGGACTTCGACCTATCCAGCCTTGGTTCCAACACCGTGTTAAAGTCTCCCCCCATTATCAGCTTTCCGGTCTCTAGGTCTGGGATGCGTCCTAGCATTCGCCTCATAAAATTGGCATCGTCCCAATTCGGGGCATACGCGTTTACCAACACCACCATCTCTCCCTGTAATTTGCCACTCACCATCACGTATCTGCCCCCGTTATCCGCCACTATAGTCTTTGCCTCGAACATTACCCGCTTCCCCACTAATATAGCCACCCCCCTGTTTTTCGCATCCAGCCCCGAATGGAACACCTGCCCTACCCATCCTTTGCGCAACCTAACCTGATCTATCAGTTTCAGGTGCGTTTCCTGTAACATGACCACATCTGCTTTAAGTTTCTTAAGGTGTGCGAGTACTCGTGCCCTCTTTATCGGCCCGTTAAGCCCCCTCACGTTCCACGTGATCAGCCGAGTTGGGGGGCTTCCCACCCCCCCCTCTTGCCGGTTAGCCATCATCTTTTTCCAGCTTCTCGCCCAGTTCCCACGCAGCTGTATTTCTCCCAGACGGTGCCCCCCCGCCCATCCTTTCCCGTACCCACTCCCCCCTTTCCCCAGCAGCAGCAACCCAGTAAGTCCCCCCTCCCACCCCCCCCGCTAGACCCCCCGCTAGCGTAATTACTCCCCCCATGTTGCTCCCAGAAGTCAGCAAACTCTGGCTGACCTCGGCTTCCCCCCGTGATCACGGCTCGCCCCGTGCGGCGCCCCCTCCTTCCTGCTTCTCTATTCCCGCCATAATTATCATAGCGCGGGAACCAAGCCCGCGCCTCTCCCTCGGCCCCGCCTCCCATGGCCAACGCCCCATCTCCTCTCCCTCCCCACCTCCCCCCATCACCACCTGTGGGAGAAAGAAAAGTTACCATACCGCAGGATTAATCATACAATCCCTCTTCGCCCCCCCCCCCCCCCACTCGTCCCACCACTTTGTCCAAACGTTCATTTTCGTAGTCCAATCATTCCAATTTTTCTTCTACAATAAAAGTCCACGCTTCATCCGCCGTCTCAAAGTAGTGGTGCCTCCCTTGATATGTGACCCACAGTCTTGCCGGTTGCAGCATTCCAAACTTTATCTTTTTTTTGTGAAGTACCGCTTTGGCCCGATTAAAGCTCGCCCTCCTTCTCGCCACCTCCGCACTCCAATCTTGATAGACGCGGATCACCGCGTTCTCCCATTTACTACACCGAGTTTTCTTCGCCCATCTAAGGACCATTTCTCTATCCTTAAAACGGAGAAATCTCACCACTATGGCTCTGGGAGCTTCTCCTGCTCTCGATCCTCGCACCATAACTCGGTATGCTCCCTCCACCTCCAACGGACCCGTCGGGGGCCTCCACTCCCATTAACGAGTGCAGCATCGTGCTCACATATGCCCCGACGTCCGCCCCCTCCACACCTTCAGGAAGGCCAAGAATCCTCAAGTTGTTCCTCCTTGCGTTATTTTCCAGTGCCTCCAACCTCTCCACAGATCGTTTCTGGTGTGCCTCCTGTATCTCCGACTTCACCACCAGGCCCTGTATATCGTTTTCATTCTCTGCTGCTTTCGCCTTCACGACCCGAAGCTCCTGCTCCTGGGTCTTTTGTTCCTCTTTCAGCCCTTCAATCGCCTGTAATATCGGGGCCAACAACTCTTTCTTCATTTCCTTTTTTATCTCCTCCACGCAGCGTTTCAAAAACTCTTGTTGTTCAGGGCCCCATATGAAACTGCCACCTTCCGACGCCATCTTGGTTTCTGCTTGCCTTCCTTGCCGTTGTTCCAAAGGATCCGCTGCAATCCGGCCACTTTCCTCTCCTTTTTCCATCCGTGTCCAGGGGGAACACCCTTCTGGTTTACCGCACGGTGTTTTCAGCCGTTAAAATTGCCGTTGGGGCTCCTATCAAGAGCCCAAAAGTCCGTTTCACAGGGAGCTGCCGAAACGTGCGACTCAGCTGGTCATCGCCGCACCCGGAAGTCCCCCTTTCCTTTGCATCCCTAATCGCCCACCGAAGAATCCTGCTCGGCTGGCGATCAGCAGCACTACCCAAAGCTGCAAACTGACTGTCTGACCTGTCGGAATTTCTCCAAATGGAGAAAATTAAAATCGGCATCTGGGGGTCGGAAGAGGGGAATTCATTCACCAATTTGTTCCAGGACCTGTTTGCAGCCAACAGTCAATAGAGCCAGGGGGTGGGTGGGGGGGAGGGGGGGAGCAGAAGAGCCATGATTAGCAAAAGGAAGAGAAGGGGGGGAGCAGAGGAGATGGGGGGGGGAGGGGTAAAAACCCACAAGAAGACTGCAAGGAGATAAACCCAAGAGCAAAAAGAGGACTAGAGGGTGTCATGATATGCAAACATGCAGCTAATGAACACATAGAATAGGACACGACCAATGAGCAGTCAGGATACTCAGGGGTGGTATCTCACTATAAAAGGGATGAGGCACTCACACCCCGCCTCTTTCCACAGACCAACATCTACATAGTGAGACAGGGTGTATCCTCAGCATCACACCCCAGCACGTGGCTTAGAGCAAGGCTGGTTCAGTTAGACTGAGTTACTACATTTAGATTAGCAGAGAGTCAAACTCATTGAGAACTGTGCTAATAGTTCAATAAAACACATTGAACTCACTTACAAAGTCTGGAGCATCTTTTACTCAAAATTGGATCAAGTGGCAGCTTGTGTTATTCCAAATTACATAACACGACAGAGGGCATAGTAACAAACAATCAAACATAAGCCAGCGCCAACAGCAGATAACGCAGCGGAGGCTGGCTGACCAAATAAAATGCACAGCCACCAAAGAGAGATGAAGCACGCAACTGTAAACATCTAGTCTGCTCGCACTCGGGCGAACTTGTTTGACTTTCTTCTTCTTTCTCACTAATACTATTGTTAAATATCCTTTATTTTCCTGTAACATGTATCTCGTTGGTTCTTTTTCTGTACAAACTAGAACTGCATCCTGATCGCTTTTTGTAAAATACTACTCATGGGTACGACATCCATAACTTAACGTTCGAGCTGGAAATATGTAAATAGAAAATAAATTGTCAAATGTGAAATGTGAAATTCCAATAAAAACACTTTTAAAAATAAATAAATAAGATGAGTACAGCAAGTTCGTCCCATTCAAATATATTTCAATGGCAAGATATCAGTATAGTGCAAATTTTGAGAAGGAGGTACACTCAGACAGTTACTTCCTGCTTTCCGAGTTTGACTGCGTACATGTAGACCCAGAAGTTACCTCCTGATTTACACTTTAATAATAGTGGCTGCTAATAGCGTCACTGTTATTTCAAAAGCAAAATGTGACCCAATGCCTCGCCTTCTCCTAGGTTTTACTTAAAAACAGCATCACAGAGCAATGTTTAAAATTAAACCATAGTTTAAAAATAACAATATTATTGCCCAGTTTCCCTCCTTGTTCTGTTGTAATTTTACTTTAAAAACATTGGGCTTCTTCCTAGGCCATTTCAGAGGACATTGAAAATGTGCCGTGTCGTATTGAACTGGGAATACACATCGGCTTGACAGGGGCGTTAGATTATCTTCCATGGTTTCTCTCAGAGGGTGGAGGACAAGATTGTTCAGTTGGGCGCAGACTGAGCCTAAGGGTCATTGAATAAGAGGGCATTTCAAGGGCAGTAGCAGAAAATGTGAAGGCTTCTTTCAGCATTTCCAAAGGTACTGCATATGATTGGAGAGAGATTGGAGGAGTTGATCTCTACCATGAGTGCCATGATGTCATGGGTCTTTGCCATGTGGACAGCGGCCCTGGTGAAGGATTACTGAATTCCACTTGCCATATTTGAACACAAAGAGAGAGGCAGTTGTTTTTGCCTTGTGCAGACTTACAGACTCCCAAGTAGTCTATTCTCCCAAAGTATGCTTCTTGAGTTTGTTGTTTCTCAAAACTCTTATACTCTTTATTACAGCAAGCATTTACACATTTGGATCTCTACATGAAGTTGGAGCTTCTCCTTCTTCCAGATCTCTCTTACTTTTCACTCATGTGATCTGAGATCATTCTTATATCACCATCATGTATGCTTCTGATGTTAAGCCTTTACTCTACAGAATGCTGGTGGAATCTTGTCCTCTGCTCAAAGAGTAGGAATCTGCAGAGATCTAAGGGCGCAGGAAGATTCACCCCGTCAAGGCTGCGAGAATGAATGACCAGATTGGGCCTCTATTAAGACACAGGAAGCTGAGGAGTGGGGTTTCTGGTGATCTTTACACACTGGGCACCTTTTCACTACCTGCTCGATGTCACCATTGATCACGAGCCCCAGACACCTTGCCAACATCTTCATCTTTGAAGCCCCTGGGTGACCACTATGCAGAGCCTGCAGGACCAGTTCCTGGCCTGGCTGCAGGATGACCAGCTCCCCACAGGAGGATGCTATCTTCAACACTCAGCTTGTGCTGTTTCAAAACATAGGGCTGGGGAGGGGGACATGGTGGGGGGGAGAGTCCCCTGTAATCTGCCATTCAGCAAAAAGTGGCAAAGTTTCGGCAATGTGCAATCTCTCTCCATCCACATGTGTATCTGTGTGGTTGTTACTGGCAGAGTATCCATGACATTTAAAGTCGCCACAACTTCATCCACCACTGGTGGAGAGGGGGGACTCACAGGCAGCAGAAGATGGCTGAGTGCTTTGGCATGTGCTATCTGAACCCCTGGGCGATGCTAAAAAGTATATTCATATGTCACCAGCAATAGAGCCCAGCGCTGACTTCTCGCCGAAGCTACGGGGGAAATTCTCTTGTCCTCCTTAAAGTGACACAGTAGTGGCTTATGGTCGGTAATAATAAAACAAAATGCTGCCCATAAACATATTGATTGAATATTTTTACTGTGTACATCACAGCCAAGCCTTCATTTTCCATCTGAGTGTAGCGGCGTTCTGCATCTGCCAGGGTCTGGAAGTGTATGTGATGTGACGTTCTGTGCCATCATGCCATCTATGGGATAGCACCGCCCCGATGCGGTGTGGAGACGCATCACAGGTGAGAATGAGTGGCCGGGATGGATCATAGTGGGCCAGCAGCTGGGAGGATGTCAGCTGTCTCTTCACTTCTGCGAATGCCTCCTCAAGTGGAGCTCCCCAAACCCACAGTTGGCTCTTTTTTAACATATTAAGAGGTGTCAGCAGGGCGGCCAAATTTGGAATAAACTTCCCATAATAATTTACAAGTCTCAAAAATTATCTCAATTCTATGGAGTTGGGCCACTTTTGTGGCCTGAACTTTCTCCTCCACAGGGTGTAAGCCATCTTTACCCACACAATAACCCAGATATGTCACAGCCTTTGCTTGGAAGATTCACTTACCTCTCTTCAGCAGGTCCCTACTTGGGAAAAGCATCTGAGGACCTCTTCTAAATTGTCCATGTGTTCTTTTTCAGCGATAAGAACCGTGATAAGAACATTATCCTAATATACTGCCACTTTGGGTAGCCCCTGGAGGATGCCTTCCATCACCCTTTGCGGAGGCAGAAGAAACCCCAAAGGGAAGGAGAGTGTATTCAAACAGCTCCATGTGGGTATTTAGAGTCACTTCCTCAATGTGGTATCCAATTCTAACTGAAGATATGCGTGGCTCATATCCAGTTTGGTGAATGAGCATCCCCCAGCCAGTTACGTATACAAGTCCTCCACGCATGGCATAGGGTAACGGTCCAAGCGGGATGCCCTGTTTACAGTCTGTTTATAATCCCTGCAGAGGCGAACTGACTTGTCCAGCTTCATCATTGGGGCCACTGGGGCCGCCAATTCCGCAAATCGCACAGGGCTTATGATGCCAAAACTCTCCAAGCGCTGCAACTCAGTATCTACCATTGTGAGCAAGCCGTAGGGAACACTGGTCATGCCCTGGGGTATCTGGGCTTGCTCTCTGGGTCCACATACATGCATGCCTTGGCTCGCTTTTTTCTTGCCCAAACCCTCCTGGAGCCTCCAGATACTTTCCAAGGACTTCATAAAGATTTCCTGTGCCCATCCCGAAAAGGTGCTACCAATCGAAGTGGAGGATTCACAACCAATCATGGCCCAACAGGTTGGGTCCTGATACTTGCACCACTATCAAAGGCAGCCTAACTACTTGTTGCCCATGGGTCACTGGGGTCATGGTGTTTCCAATGATGCACAATGGTTCCCCAGTATATGTCGCCAATCTGGCCTTGGTGTTGCACAGGTTCAATAGCAGGATTCCTGTGTGAAACCAGCAGAAGGTCTGTTGGTCAATGATGGAGATGGCAGTCCCTCTGTCTATCTTCATCACACCATTTACCTGTAGTTGAACTCAAATAAGCACCATTTTCGGGACTGTGATGCAGTTAAACTGCATCATGTTTTCTTCCTCAGGTAGGTCGTGCTTCCAAGGCCTTGGCTCGAGGCGACCACATTGTCTGTTGAGAGTGGCGCGCTCTCTGACGACTCTGGCAGCCTTGGTTGCCTGCGTTCTACACCCGCAGGCATGGCCGAAACTCCCCCTTGTCCTATGGGGAGGTGTCCTGCTGGTCTGTGGTGGCCCCCGAACATTGAACCCAGATACGGTGTTATACTCTTGGTTGTGGTTTCAGTGGTGACCTGACCATTCGAACACTGCCCTGGGACGCTGCTGGAGTCCAGTATGGGGGTCAAGCAACACAATGGACACTGTAATCCATGGAACCTTGGAGTTCCTTAGCCTTTTTTCTGCATTCTCGTGGGACAGCGCTAGCTTAATGGCTCTCTTCAAATTAAGTGTAGCCTCCACCAACAGCTTCCTCTGTGTGGCCATGTTATTCATTGCCACACCAGCCGATCCCTCAACAGCTCGGTAAGGGATGGCCCACACTCGCAATGCTCAGCCAGCCATCATAGAGTTAAGTCAAGAAATTCATAGCTGACTCCCCCGGAGACTGCACAGCAGTGTTGAACTTGTACCGTTGCATGATTACAGACGTTTGGACACCAACTCTACCAATTCATCAAAAGATTTTGAATCCAGAGTGGCTGGATACATGGGGCTTCTTATTATGCCGAAGCTTGGGTCTTACAGATAGTCAGGAGGATTATCTTCTCTGATCTTCTCCAGCAATGCCATTGGCCTGGAAAAAGTACCTCATCCTCTCTGCTTACTGAGCACAATCTCGCAGGCCTGCATCGAAGGCCTCTTATTTCCCGAAGAGTGGCATATTTAAAAGTCAGTTCCACGCATTGCTGTACCCTCCTGAGTGGCTGGGACATTCAGAATTGGAGTTTAAATTTATTTTACCTTGTCGCCAGTATTAAGACCCAGGAAACCCAGAGGTAAGGTGAACATTGATTTATTTATGGTCACAAAACGTCTGCCCACAACAGCGAATATATATACAGAGCACAGTCCCGTTGGGATAACCAACAGGACAGTCAATGTCTGGGCCGACCTTTATACTAAATTCTTATGGTCCCAGCTGGGCGGGCATTCGCCAACCAGCAGGGAAGCTTATACTCCACGAGTCCCACGGGGAGATCAATCAGGGTATCCCTGTTGGCTTCATAGGGGTTATTACAGCCTTACTGCTGAAAGTCCGTTCAGGAATTCTCAAAAGACTGAAAGAAAGTGGTGGTCACTGAATGTTTTGACTCGGTGCAAGAGGGAGAAATTCCCTCATTGAAAACTGGGAGCAATATTCAACGATTGAGCCTCCACAGCCCTCTGGGATAGAGAATCCCAAAGATTCACCATCCTCTGAGTGAAGAAATTCTTCTTCATCTTAGTTCTAAATGGCCTTCCTCTTATTCCGAGACTTTATAACCCCTAATTCTAGACCCCCCTCAGCCAGTGGAAATATGCTTTCTGTGAAGACTGCAATTCTCTGGTGATCATCTTGTATCACATATATATGCACTGTTGGGTAATTGGTCATGTTAAGATATTAATAAGGTTATCTTTTCAGTATTTTAGAGTATTTGTTGCCAACTAAGTAATGTTTAGTCTATCTTGAACTTAGCTTGTTTGTTATAGTAAAAATCTTTAAACTTTTCATGTTAAGTTGACCACTAGAAGTCAAATCCATGTTTTAAGTTATCAATCTGTAAGGGGATTGTAACACCCTATTCCTGCCAAGTGGCCTTCAGTCTTGAGGGCACAACAAGAGTAGAAGACAAGCATGATAGGGATGGAGTGTTGACTTTCAGCTGTGGGGTTGGGGGGGACACAGTGGGGGTACAGTGGGATGCACTCAGATTAGCTGAATTACACCTGAATGGGTTTGTCCTGGGCATGACTAGAGCTACGTGAGTGGCTGCAGGCATGCTGACCACATCAAGCTCCAACTCCTTCTCCTCTTGCTGCTCCTGCTCTTGCTTTTTATCTTCCTCTTCCTTCTCTGAAGATGCAGAGGAGTACATCCTTCCTCCTTCTGGAGTCCTATAATAATAACAATAGTCTTTATTATTGGCTGAAGGGCCTGTTCTGTGCTGTATTTTCTATGTTCTATTGTCGCAAGTAAGCTTACATTGACACTGCAATGAAGTTATTGTGCAAATCCCCTAGTCACCACATCCCGGCACCTGTTTGGGTACACTGAGGGAGAATTCAGAATGTCTAATTCACCTAACAAGCACATCTTTTGGGACTTGTGGGAGGAAACCGGAGCACCCGGAGGAATCCCACGCAGACACGAGGAGAACATGCAGACTCCGCACAGACAGTGACTAAAGCCTGGAATTGAACCTGGGATACTGGCACTGTGAAGCAGCAGTGCTAGCCACCGTGCTGCCCTGTGATCTGTGCTATGTTGTGCAAAGAACAATTAATTCCGGATACCCTTTTTGATGCATTCTGAAGGGCTTCCCCAGGTGTGTCGAGGCATCTGAGTTGCATATTCAGCATCCCGAAGGCTTGTTCAGTGACAACAGTTGTGCTTCTATGGCTTCTGTTGTACCTTTCCTGGGTATCAGTGATAGGAGTCCTCACATCACCATTAGTCTTGTCCTTAGATAGTAGCTCTCAATGCCAAGGAACCAACCTCTTGTTTTGCTGCAAGGTGCAAATATTTGTGAGAGACTTGAATGACATGGAATTAAGTCATCATGGCTTGTTCCTGGGTATCTTGCACTCATATGCATGACAATTTTTTGGTGGTCACATACTAACTGAACATTAATGGAGTGGAATCCCTTTTAATTGATGAATACTGCTAATTTATCCAAGGGTGGCTTGATTGCCACATGCGTGCAGTCTGTGACTCTCTGGAGCTGGAGAATCCAGATCTAAACCAAATCCAACCCCTCCCTGCCACCCTCCCTGTTCTTACTAGCTTTATTGGTAGCAAAGTGGATGTGAGTGTCTGTCCTGGAGAGCGTGGAATCCAGCACTTTCGCACAGTAGATTTTAAGATTCAATAATGTCACCTGAAGATCCCTGAAAGAAGCTAAATGATTTTTACCACCACTGGCAATGTGTGCCGACCTGGTCCAGTAGGAAGGAAGTCATCTTCCAGAAGGCTGCAAATGTCAGGAACAACCTGACTTAAACGTCTGCGCCTTGCAGCCACGTAAAATGGCTGATTCCCGATTAGAATGGTCAAAACCCCGATTTAAAATGGCGAACGGAAGAGGCTGATGGGAAAGTCAGCCAAAAGGACTCAAACGGACAGCTGCAGGTAAAACAGTGTATGCGCCTCTGGGGAAGTCAGCCCAGACCGATACCTGCAGCCATCAACATCACAACAACCCAGCCATCTGCATAGTAAGCAGCCATCCCCGGGAACAATTGCTACAAATTAGCAATTGAAAGCCGACCCAGACCTTTCGGCGCCAGCAGGGGCTGACACAAAGGAAGGTAAACGACCACCCCCCGATCAAGGAATCGCCCCATTATTGGAGCATATCGAACAAAGTGATTGGAACCAAGTCCAATCACTCGGACCCAGGTACGAGGTACGCCCCGAGAGGCGGGAAGCCCCTGGGGACAAGTTCAACTCGACCCTTCTCTTCCTGCTCGCAACCTTCGAGACCCTTCTACAAGAAAACTGTAAGTCTTACTCCAGCGATCACTACCAGATAGGCGCTCCTGACTATCGACTTGTACCAGCTTTTGAATCCCGGAGGCTCAGAACCAATTCGAAAGACCATTCGTTTCCCTGACTTGGTGGGCCATTTCCGAAGTTAAGTATTGGCCTTTAGTGGTAGGTAGTAATCTAGAAGTAGGATTATTGTATAAGTATTTATTGCTGTATATAATAAATGAGCGTTGATTTAACTCTTACTAAGCGGTGTGTTGCATTATTAATCATTACTTGGACTTGAACCACGTGGCGGTATCAGAAAGATACCTGGCAACTCATGAGCAAAGGTGACAGAATAAGAATAAAGTAAACTAAGGCTAAAACGAGCAACAGCCTCCAAAGGCGCTGGTGCTCAACCATGTCTTGAAAGCTAATCCTCTGCTATGCCAGGAGTATCACCCACCGTGATCTTGAGCTCTGTGGATTCCTGTGGAGCAGCAGTTGGCCGAGGAGAAGCTGGTGTTGCTGCTGCTGCTCCTCTTGCTGCTCATTAGAAAGCCAGGATTCACAGTTAGCGATGCAGTTAATTGGCTGGACAGACTAGATTAGTCGCAAACCTGTCTGACCCATGAGAGTTCCCATGAGATCATGAATGTGCTCAAGGCTCCTATCAGCATTCTGATACACTGGCATTTTTTGATATTTTAACTTCCCACACACTTCAACATGCTTCCATCCTGGAAGGTTAAAGTTTCCCACAATGTGTTTAAATTCAAACTGCAACAATTTTGTGACAATGCTATTTATGAAGAGTACGTAAGTTCACCGATAATACAGCCTTTCTAAGAACACATTGGTGTTCCAGCTAGTTATTTATCTTCTAAGGACTAATATTAATACTCATCTTATGCATGATTCAAACTTGTGTGAAGAACCAAATGAATCAGCTGTCCTTTTTGCATCTCACATTCAGCATCTGACCTATTCCTGCAGGAATGGCTTCAGATGCAAAAGCAAAATGTCACTTATAATCCTAGTTTCAGTCACAAATAAAGCTCTTTCAAATTTAAATATTAGTTTAGCACAATACAGTATAAAAAAGCTCCCCAGGAAGATTATATGACCCTTTGACGTCCTGTTACAAGTCCTGAATGAATGACAGTTCAATTTAATATCTGATTCTAACCAAATTGGATGGCTGCATAGAGTCATGATCTTGAGCAAAACAAGTTTAAAGATTTGGGAACAGGTTTAAATGTTTTAATGATTTAATGAAAGTGCATAATCTTCTGTTTAAATCTTAACAATTTTCAGTTAGATAAATCAGCATTTTTTTGTGCACTGCTTGTATCTTCTTTGGACACATCCTATGGGGCTCCACTTGTGTATGAAAATTTTCACCAATCAAAACATAATCTAATTTTTGATTCATTGAAGTGCTATTAAGGTGATTGGAAAGCAACATTTTTTAAATTATACATGATTTTTTTTTGTATTCCTACCATGGCAACCTTGAGTAGCCCAGCACATTGATCTCACCTGCTACAAGGTTCAGAGCACATTCCAGCCTGTCGCCTAGATTTAGGCTGCCCTGATTGTATTCTTGACTGCCGGATGACACTTGTCTCTTGCATAAGAAGCTCCAAAGCAACATCTTGGAACAGAGCTGTTTTGCTTCTGCAGGCTGAAAGCAACATCTTGGAACAGTGCTGTTTTGCTTCTGCAGGCTGCTGGTGCAGGATTAACTGAATTAGCCAAATTACCTAGGTAATATTTCCAAATTTTCTGAAGACACAAAACCAGGTGGGAATGTGAGTCGTGAGGAGGATGCAAGGAGGCTTCAAGTGGATTTGAACAGGGTAAGTGAATGGGCAAGAACATGGCAGATGGACTATAATGTGAAAAAAGTGTGAAGTTATCCATTTTGGTAGAAAAAATAGGATCACATAATATTTCTTAAATGTTGAGTGGCTGGGAAGTGTTGATGTCCAATGTGACCAGTGTGTCCTTATCTGTGGTGCATAAAGCAATTAGGAAGGCAAGTGGTATGTTGGCCTTCATTGCAAGGGGATTTGAGTACAGGAATAAAGGCGTCTTGCTGTATTTGTGTAGAGCCTTGGTGAGACCACATCAGAAGTGCTGTGATGATAATAATAATCTTTATAATAATAATAATCTTTATTGTTGTCACAAGTAGGCTTACATTAACACTGCAATGAAGTTACTGTGAAAATCCCCCAGTTGCCACACTCTGGCGCCTGTTCGGTACACTGATGGAGAATTCAGAATGTCCCAATTACCTAACAGCACATCTTTCGGGACTTGTGGGAAGAAACCAGAGCACCCGGAGGAAACCCACGCAGACACGGGGAGAACGTGCAGACTCCGCACAGACAGTGACCCAAGCCGGGAATCAAACCTGGGACCCTGGTGCTGTGAAGCAATAGTGCTAACCAATGTGCTACCGTGATTAGTTTTGGTCTTCATATCTAAAGAAGTATGTACTTGTCATAAAGAAAATGCAACAGAAGCTCACCAGATGAAACCCTGGGATGGCAGGATTGTCTAATGAGGAGATACTGAGGAAACTGGGCCTGTATTCTCTAGAGTTTCAAAGAATGAGAGGTGATCTCATTGAAACTTACAAATTTCTTACATTGTGTGGCAGGGTGGGTGTGGTTGGATGGTTCTCCTGGCTGGTCTAAAATCAGGAGACACAGTCTCAGGATAAGTGGTTGCCCATTTAAGACTGAGCTGAGGAGGAATTTCTTCACTGAGAGCGTGGTGAATTGTTGGAATTTTCTGCCCCAGAGAGCTGTGGAAGCTCATCACTGAGCATGTTCAAGACAGAAATTGATAGATTTCTGGATACTAATGACCTCAAGTGATATGGGGATAATGGGGGAAACAGGTGGCACGTGGCGCAGTGGTTAGCAATGAGGCTATGGCGCTGAGGACCCGGATTCGAATCCTGGCCCTGGGTAACTGTCCATGAGGAGTTTGCACGTTCTCCCCGTGTCTGTGTGGGTATCACCCCCACAACCCAAAGATGTGCAGGGTCAGTGTATTGGCCACGCTAAATTGCCCCTTAATTGGAAAAAAACATAATTGGGTACTCTAAATTTATAAACAAAAAATAATGGGGGAAAATTATGGTAGATGATCAGCCATGATCTGTTTGAATGGCGGAGCAGGCTCGACAAGCTGAATGGCTTACTGCTCCTATTTCCTATGTTCCTATGACCCCTGCATGCTCGAAAATTGTACTGAGAAAACTACTGGGATTAAAGACATACAAGTCCCCAGGGCCTGGTGGCGTATATCCTAGGGTCTTAAAAGAAGTGGTAACAGAGATAGTGGATGCATCGGTTATAATATTCCAAAATTCCCTGGATTCTGGAAAGGTTCCAGTCGATTGGAAAAAGGCAAATGTAATGCCCTTATTCAAAAAGGGAGAAAGGCAGAAAATAGGAAACTATAGACCTGTTAGTTTAACATCTGTCATTGGGAAATTGTTGGGGTCCATTATTAAGGAAGTAGTAACGGAAAGTCAAAATGCAGTCCACAAGAATCAGCATGGTTTTATAAAGGGTAAATTGTGTTTGACTAATTTGCTAGAGTTCTTTGAAGATGTAACAAGCAAAGTGGATAATGGGTGTCCTGTAGATGTAATGTATCTAGACTTCCATAAGGCATTTGATAAGATGTCACACAAGGTAAGATCCCACAGGATTGGAGGTAATATGTTAGCTTGGATAGAGGATTAGCTAACCAACAGAAAGCAGAGAGTGGGGATAAAGCATTTATGTCTCCGTGCCATAGATTCTAGATTCTGTGATTCTATAATACCGGGAGACTGCTGCATTCAACTTTAATCTTGCTCATGAGATTAAAATGAAGCAAATGTATTGTGATCAGGTGATCTACCTTTCTGGACAAGATCCTAATCATGCCAGCTGGAGCAGGCCGGGAGAATGCAAAACTGATTTGCCTGGCGCTAATCCTGTTTTGGGGCTCTCCCGCAATTCTCCTGACATAGTGGAATTTGCGCTGGGCGCAACGTGGTCGGAGAATCGTCCCCACTATTTCCAATTCTTCCCTGATATGATCAACGCTCATTTATTCTCACCACTTATTTTCTGTAGGCCAATCAATTTTCTATCCATGCTGCTATATCTTTTATTGCACCATATGCCTGTTTGTAATAAGCGTTCTTGAGGTATCTTACTGAATGTCTTCAGAAAATTCAAATGTATCATCTTTACTGCATTCCCTTTATCTATCAAATTAATTAGATCTTCAAAACACAATATGCTTTTAACAAATTTGCACAAGCTACACTTGTTTATCCAGGCAGCTCTCAATGTTTATTAATTAAACCTTACTTTATGGATCTGAGGATTTTGCCCAATATTATTGCATTCAGACACATGACTGGGGGAGGGTATGTGTTTAACTGTGTAAGTGGCCTCAAGATGGGGAGGGGTGAGGTCCAAATGGGGCATAGGCACATCCACATTCAAAATGTTCAGGGTTAACAAATGGGTGTGCACTACAAACACGATGGAATCAAGGAATAGGAAAACTGAGAGGTCTGTCAGGGAGGGAAACCGGAACATTAAGCTCCTCTGGGGTGATGGGAGGAATTTCCCACACAGGGAGGATCCAAGCTGATCTGACAGTGAGAGTTCTGCACCACCGTGTTCCAACCTACAGCAATGGTGCAGTACAAAATTAAAATGAGGAGACGCTCTGCTGCTGAGGGCTCTGTGGGCAGATTGGAGGACAGTTGCATGCGATTAAAGGGATACCCAACTGAACAGTGCATTTCCAAATTAGGAGAGAGGCACATACATGTTAGGAGCCTTTTAGGGCCAGTGCAGGGAACCAGGAATGTGAAGTACTGATGTCCATTCAAGTGAGACTAATCCCACAAAGTGGCAATAATCAATCTCCTGTTTTAAGCCCTTGTTTGCAGCATGAAATTCCGCAGAATCATAAACTCCACAGCAATTGGACAACTGATCAAGCTTCAGAAGGCTGTTGGAAAGTTGGCACTGGACGGTTCACAGAAGAGAAGCCTCAGGCCCCTCTGAAATGATCTGATTTCCTGACTAAACATTTACTTTCAAAAGGATTAGAGTGCAGTGAATGAGGATCCCACCGCCTGGACTGAAAGCAGTACATGCCAGCACCTGATCAAAGCAATAGCATAGTAGTCAGTCATGTTGGTGGGTGGGTGGTGGTGGTGGTGGGGGGGGGGGGGGGGGGGGACCTTGATACGCAGCTCGCACTGGCCATCTCTTCGGGAACGAGTACATTCTGACATGGGGGGAAAAACCCTTGAATCCACATTCACTGATGAATCATTGGCAGAATCTTTGGGGACTCGTGCTGACTCTTGTCTGTTTCTCATTGATACTGCCCTCAGGAGCCTGGATTTATTTCTGCTTACATTATCGCTCACAGGCAGAAGAGAAAAAGGAGAAGATTGTGACAGAGGCAACAGGTCCACCAAAGAGAGGAGCAAAATTCACAAGACCAAGGGCCATCAGGGCCCCCTCTGGGCACAGAGGATGAGGCTCACAGAGACATCCTGTGTAGGTGACTTCCAAGATTCAGGGTGTACAGAACTCACATGTGTTATCTGCAGATGAGAGAGAACCCGTGTCGTTGATGGCTTCACATGTTCAGGGATCTGGTGATTCACATTTGCCGCATTCTCCAGGAATTGGCGCCACGGGGATTGGGAGGGAATTCATTGTTGCTGTCCGCGAAAATAACCACTGCACTGAATTTCTACACCAGTGTCTCCTTCCAGGGTTCCAGTGGGGAACTCTGGGATCTCTCAAACCTTCACATACAAATGCAGTCATGAGGTCACTGATGCCTTTTTTTAACCAAGGCCCCAATTATGTCAACTTCAACAGAGATAAAACAAGCCAGGGCACCAGTGCAAAAACAAAAAAATGCTGGACAATCTCAGCAGGTCTGATAGCTTCTGTGGGAGAGAAAACAGAGTAAACGTTTCAAGTCTGGATGACCCCTTGTCAAAGTTAGAGAGAGGAAATAGGATGCAATTTGTACCAGTTTGGGGGGGAGGGGTTGTGTGTGTGTATGTGGGGGGGTGGGGGTGGGGGGGGGGGGGGGGGGGTTTACCATGGAGAGAGAGCCAATGGTAGATGGAGATTGACAAAGATGTCTTGGACAAAAAAAACAAAGGAAATGTAAATGGTGATGATAATGTCTAAGAAGGGTGCTGATAGTGGCACATTAAGAGATCAGAATGTGGTAACAGCAGAACAGAGGTCAGCAGTGTGTCAGGACAACTTGGAACAGGGAACAGATGGTCTGAGTGCGATGGGGTGGGAGAAGGGGAGATAGTGGTGCGGGAAAAATGGATCGATGGAAGAAATGGAAATAAATTGATAGAAATAAAAATGGGGTGAGGGTGGAGGAGAGAGCTCACAGTCTGAAGTTGGTGATCTCAGTGTTAAGTCCGGAAGGCTGAAACATGCCTAACCGGAAGATGAGGTGCTATTCCTCCCGTTTGCGCTGGGCTTCACTGCAACATTGCAGCAGGCCAGGGACGGACATGAGAGCAGGACGGTGAGTTGAAATGGTAAGTGACAGGAAGGTCTGGGTCCTGCTTGAGGATGGACTGAAGATGTTCTGCAAAGCGGTCACCCAGTCTGCGTTTAGTCTCTCCAGTGTAAAGTAGACTGTATTGGGAGCAGTGAATGCAATAGACCTTGGAGGAGGCGCATGTGAAGTGCTGCATCACCTGAAATTAGTGCTTAGGGCCTGCGATGGTGAGCAGGAGGAAGGTGAAGGGGCAGGTGTTACACCATCTGCAATTCCATGGGAAGGTGCTGTGAGAAGAGGGTGAGGTGTTGAGGGTGACGGAGGAATGGACCAGGGTATCCTGGAAGGAATGATCCCTGTGAAATGCTGACAGGGGGAGTGAGGGGAACATGTGTTTGGTGGTGGCATCATGCTGACGTTGGCTGCATACTCCACAACTGCAAAGGGGGAGGACTTGTCAGATAATGAGGCGGAGGAGCTGCAGATTTCCTCCGACAAGGAGAACCTTGAAGGGGATGAGGGTGATGAATTTGACAAAGCCTAAGTTGCAGCGAAAGAGGCAATTACGTGGGCCAGGTGAGGCAGGCATGTGTATGAGGCGGTCCTGATAGCCACCAGATTCCATCAGGAGGATGACGAGTGAGTACCCTCTTAGACAAGTGCCCTCCACCATGGGCCAGCAGGAACACCAGGGTTGCTCTTCCTATCATTTCTTTTAAAAAAAATATTTTTATGAAGAAATATTTTTCAAATATAACACCATCCCAACCATATTCAAACAACAATTACAATATTTCAACCCTCCAAAACCAAATCCAAAAAGAACAAAAACCTATTCCCCGATTCCCTCCCTCTTAACACCTGACGGTGACCAGCTCCCTGAAGTGGGAAATGAACGACTGCCACCTCAAATACAACCCTTCCATGACCCTCTCAGCTTATATATATTATTTTCTAAATGTAACTCCATCAGATCACTTAACTACGCTGTTTTGGCACTGGGTGGGACGGAAGACTTTAATTCAAAAGCAGGCACCTAATAATAATTGTTTTATTGTCACAAGTAGGCATACATTAACACTGCAATGAAGTTACTGTGAAAAGCCCCTAGTCGCCACATTCCGGAGCCTGTACAGGGAGGGAGAATTCAGAATGTCCAAATTACCTAACAGCACGCCTTTTGGGACTTGTGGGAGGAAACCGGGGCACACAGAGGAAACCCACGCAGGCACAGGGAAAACGTGCGGACTCCGCACAGACAGTGACCCTAGCCGGGAATCGAACCTGGGACCCTGGCACTGTGAAGCAACAGTTCTAACCACTGTGCTACCATGCTTTGGGCTATTAGCAAGACAAAGGCAAGTGCACCTGCCTTCACCCCCGTCTGCAGCTCCGGTAAATCTGAAACCCCAAAGATAGTCACCAAAGGGCAAGGCTCCAACTCAATCCCAAGAATTCCCGACGTGGTGCTGAGGAAGGAGACCCAAAAACTCATAAGCTGAGAACAAGATCAGAACATGTGTGCATGGTGCTCCGGACACCTGAAACACTGCTCGCACCCACCATCTACTTCCAAGAAGAAACCAGTCTTCCGTGCCCTTGTCAGATGTGTCCTATGAACCATTTTAAACTGAATCAGGCTGAGCTTAGCAAACGAGGAGTGGAGTTGACTCTGTGTAGAGCCTCATTCCATTCCCCCCTACTCCCCCCACCCCCCCCCCCCCCCCCCCCGGACCGCTCAAACACCTGGCCCAGCTCCCCCTCCAACCTCATCTAGCGAAACCTGTTCCATCAACACTAGTCGACTATAAATATCCCTTTCCCTGCATCCAACACCGAAAGAACCCGATCCATCAATGAGGCCGGAGGCGCCATGGGAAGGAAGCAATCTCCTTGCATACAAAGGTATGTACCTGATAATACCGAAACAGATTAGCTCTCGAATGCCAGTACTTACCCACCCACTCCTCAAAATCGCTCAAGGTGGTTGGACCCCACCATCATCCATTGCTATCTGAGGAATTCAGCTGACATCCCACCCTGATGTCCCCATGATTGTCACTAAAGATTCACCAAATGATTTCGGACCGAATCCTGATGCTCGTCACCTGACTCGGACTCAGCAAAATCGTAGCTTCCAGCAGTCTTCCAGCTGGTGACCTCTACTATCCTTACCTCCACCTGGTGTGGACCAGATTGTGCCCTGTGCTGACTAGATTGTGACCCAAGCCTGCTCGCGAACTAGGTCCCACTGAGTTGTGTGTCTATGTGATGCTGGAGGGTGTGGGTGAATTTTGTGACAGGTCTTCTGCTGAAGTATCCTCTGGCTCCTCATCTGAAAAGTTGTTGAGGCTGGAACTGAGGTTTTGGCTTGTAAGTACCCTTTGGAGCTTTACGGAGGTGCTTATAAAATAGAGATGTTCGTGCATGGCAGGCGACTCTTAAAACAGGACAAAGCACTCACGGTATTGTTGTCTGAGGGAGGATCCTGGTGCAGGATCTTCACTTGGATGTGCAGCACCAACCTCATCATAGGTGCAGGCATGGCAATGTCTTCTCTGGCCAGCTTTATGGTTCAGTTTTCGAACTGAAAGAGGATCATGATTTCCAGCACTCCACCCCTAATCTGGGACCACTCCATTCGATTGTGTGTGAGTTTTTCCTGAATATCGAGAGTTGGAGAGAGTGTGAGCAAGGCACCTATCAGGGAATATGGCAAAGATGCCTGGCATTTGTGGGTGATGAGTGGAGTCATGGAGTCCCAAGCTCCCAAGGAGATGATGCCAGATGGAGATGTGAAGATGTATGCATGAGAGAGTGAATAATGATGTCCCTCGAGCTGGCAGTGTGTGAGAGATGCCAGTGAGTGTGTAATGGGCTTGTGAATTGAGAGTTGTTGCTAACTTTCCGGTTGGTTCAATTGCTGTTTTATTACCTTTGCTCTTGAGTCGCCAGGTATCTTTATGATACTGCCACGAGGTTCAAGTCCAAGTTATGATCAATAACTCAGTACACCGATTAGTAAGATTCAAATCAAAGCACATTTATTATACACAGTAATCGCTACTCATGCACAAATTCTACGTCTAAGCTACTTCTACAACTAACAGGCCTATACTTAACTTCGGACTGGCTCACCAGGTCAGGGGAACAAATGGCCTTTCGTTCGGGTTCTGAGTCTGCGGGATTTGAAGGTGGTAGGGACTGGTAGCTAGGAGCGCCTATCTCGTAGCGAGCGTTGAATTAAGACTTACTTCTTTCGGCGGTCACTGCACCGGTCACGGTCAATGTTGGTTCGTGTTGCTGGGTGACCCGGGCAGGACGAAGAGAGAGAGATTTGAACTTGGGGCTTAACTCTTATAGTCCCCAGGGGCTTCCTGCCTTTCGGAGCGGACCCTGTACCTGGTCCCAATTGATTGGACTTTGTCCCAATCGCTTGGTTCGATTTCTCCAATACTGGAGCGGTTCCCTGATCGATGGGCGGTCTTGAGGTGTTTGTTCACCTCCTTTGTGTTGGCTCCTGCTGGCGCCAGGGAGTCTGGCTTTGCTTTGTGTGTCCCAAATGTTACTTATTGTTCCCGGGGATTGCTCATCAGTATGTAGATAGCTGCTATATTGTTATGCTGATGGTCGCTGGTATCGATGTTGTCTAGCCTTTTGCAGAGTTAAATACACAGCAAACCTGCACCTGCTGGTTTCTGTCTGTGTTGGCTGACTTTCCCATCAGCCTTTGCCGTTCGCCATTTTAAATCGGGAGATGGCCAATTTAGGTGGCTACACTCCCTCCTTGTGATCCTAACGCGAAGCGTGAAGGATCACATAACTACTTTGCTTTCATTCCCTGACCCGGTGAGCACTTCTTTTATGGCCTCTACACTGACCATAACTATGGAAACATTTTTAACTGACAATTCTAAGGGGCGCTATGTCAAACAAGGACATGCATTACAAAACAATTTTAAAAATGGGAACCTGTAACTATCCTTAATACACTACTCTCACTTAAACATTTCATCATTCTAACTTCCTCAACCATACAAACAAAATCATAGCAGTTTATACACATTTTTCCTGGCTTGGCAGTCAAGCTCAGGATCGTACAATTGCTCATGAACATTCTGAACATTTCTTTATTTACAACAAAAACGCAAACGAATGCTCTTTATTATAGATCGCGGTGTTCGGGGTTCTGGTCGTACCCGAAAATAGGGGATCTTATCCTATATACTGGGGTGCGAGCGCGGTAGGCTCTCCTTCTCCATTTTCTCAGATGCATAGTCTGCACGATGCAGCAGAGTATCGCCAATACCAATAGGGATTCTATCAAGTAGGACAGGGAGTACCAGGTTATGAACCTGGCACACCAAGATGGTGTGGTGTCGCTTGTGACCGGGCTCTGGGTACTGTGGGGAAGTGAATCATTAACGGCTGGGGGGGCTTGAGGTCATGGGGTTCGCGTTCGCGGTCAACCAAATGTCCATTATCACGATGAACAATCCGGAGGATGTCCTCATGGTTCATCTTCTTTCACTTCTCCTCGCTTCTCTTCTCTTCTCCGGTCCTGGAGCTTCTGTGGAAACAAGCATAGTGGCTGTAACTATCTTGGTTTAACATCTCGTATGATAGCCTGTTTGTCCTTTAGTGCCAATTACTCCCTTTATAATTGGTCACTATGTGTGACTCCCTCATTTTTTTTTCAAAAAACAAATTTCAGGACAAGACACACTTACAAATAATGAACCAGTGCGAGCCGTCTCGCTGACTGTGCGGTTTACCATCCAAATGTTTCAGGATGTAAATAGCATATGGTTGGCAACCTAAGGGTTACCTGAAACAAAACAAAACTTTTTGAACTAAAACTTTCCAAAATGAGGTGCGTATGGGCCGCGACGGGTAAGAGTTGGATGGAGTCCCTGGGTAGGACGGCGACCAATGCCGTGTCTCCCCTACCCGAGTGTAGTTGACCAGAGGGGGGGTTCCCAGGCAGCGCGGTCCCAAGCCGTTTCTCCACTGCCTGAGCAACCGACAAGAATGGGCAAGAAATGTAGTCATCGTGGTGGGCTGCCGTAGTGGTTCTACCTTCGAACCAGAAGGGCAGTTACGAACGGGAGTCTGTCGACAGACGAGTTCCGCTGAACTGGCGTCTGGGACCTTAACAAGTCTCTGCAGACAAACTAGTTCCTCTGAACTAGCGTCTGGCCAATAGCAAGTCTCTGTGGGCATGTCCTCAGAGGTTTTGGCCGAAAAGGAGTGGGGCCGTGAAATTTTTTTTTTTCGGTCTGACATACAACATTTAACAAACACAACAAACAACATAAAACATGCTGCAGGTTTCATCAGAAAGGACACCGTTTCTCCCAAGCGGTTCCTTTAAAACATCATCTGGACATCTCAGTTATCGGTTGCGAACAGGGTCGCAAAGGGATTCTCGTTTTGGGAGTCAGACTCAAGGTCGTCATCTTCTCCCGGATGCCAAACTCTTGAATGTATCAGGACTGAAAGGGCTGCTTGGTATGATTTTGGATCGCTCTCGTCATTCCAGACGAGTCTGAACGAGTTGTCTCTGTGCCAATAGGTGGTGTCTAGTTGTGTGGGGACGGAATCGGGGTCGTCATGGTTGGTCAGTGGTCGGTGGTGGGGTTTGTGTAGGAAAGTGATCGTGAAGGGATCACTCGAATTGTGGTCAGATTCGCTGGGTGTGGGTCCTGTTGCATGGGGATAGTAGGGAGGCGTGCTGTGGCTATCGTCCGAGTCACAGTCGCTGTCTCTGCTGCTGCAGTCTGTGGGCGTTCCGGGGTGGAGTCTATAGTTCGGGGGTGGAGTCGAGGTCGAGTCCGTGGCTGTGCTGGACGTGTTGGGGGATGGTAGGGTTACGTTGGCTGTGGGCGGGGTGTGGTGTGCTGCATCGGGCATGACGCGGTGTGCGTGGTTAGACTGTGTTCCATATGCCTTCAGCTGGTTGATATTGAATCATGCAGTCTTTCCATTGGGATGCTTTTTCTTGTAGACGGAAGGGCTTACTTTGTCCGCAATGGAGTACGGACCCAAGTACTTTGGTGACAGGAATGTGCTGGGGTTGTATATGGAGAGCATGACTTGCTGTCCTATACTGTACTCAGTCGCATGCACTGTCTTGTCGAAACAAGCCTTGCTCTGTTTCTTTCTTGTGCCCAATTTCACTGCGGCTGCTAACTGAGCCGTTTTAACATTTTCCAATAATTGCTCGACTGCTTTCTCGTGTGTGAGGGCCGTCACTTCGGGGCTGGTCAAGTCTAAATCTAATAAAAATTCTGTGCCTTTCATGGGGCGTCCGGTCATGAGAGTGTGTGGGGCAACCTGTGGAAGTTGAAATTGTATTACGCAAAAACATCAGCGCAAAAGGGAGGACTGAGTCCCAAGTGGTGTTGTTTTGCTGGACCATTTGCTGAGGGTGGATTTTAGGGTCCGATTCATGCGCTCCACGATACCACTCGACTGTGGGTGGTATGCTATGTGGAATTTTTGGGTGATGCCAAATATCGTGAGGACGTTCTGCATGACACGTCCCGTAAAATGGGAACCTTGGTCGGATTCAATGCTGCGGGGGAGTCCCCATCTTGTAAAGATGTGGTGGGTTAAAATCTTGGCTGTGGTCTTTGCTGTGTTAGTTCTGGATGGGAATGCTTCCACCCATTTTGTAAATGTGTCTATCACCACGAGTACATATTTATAACCATTCCTGCAAGTGGGCAATGGTCCTATAAAATCAATCTGGAGGTTAGTCCAGGGGCCATTAACGGGTCGGGTGTGACTAAGCTCAGCCTTTTTGGCATATCTGTCCGGATTATTCTGGGCACAGATAAGACAATTCTCGATGTAGTGATTTACATCATTCTTTAAATTCGGCCACCAACAAAGCTGCCTGAGGTGGGCTGTAGTGGGATTGATTCCCTGATGTCCATGGCCATCATGGAACAATCAAATCAGTTGATTCCTGTCCTGTTCAGGAACCACATAAAGGGTGTCTTTTAATACCACACCGTCATGTGTGGTCAGAGCATTTTTAAATCTCTTGTAGGGTGCTGGATAGTTTCCTTTTAAAATCTCCCTGAGATTGCTGTCCTGCTTCTGGACCTCCACTAGATCCTCGATCTTAGTCTGTGAGACCTGAACAGCATTCACTGCGGTTTTGGGGGGTGTCCAAAAATATCCGTGTCTGGAACCTGCTTTAGCCAGTGCTTTGGCTTTTACATTTCCAGGGGGGGAGGAACGATGGTGACTTTGAACTTTGACTATCCCAAACGTCCTGTTCTGTGCTCCCTCTAAGATGTGAGGGAGCAATGGGGCTGAGGGGAGGGGTTTTCTGTCTGCGGAAACAAATCCTCTTGCTTTCCACAGGGGCAGGAATTCCGTAAGGCTGTTGCAGACATAGAGGCTGTCCGAGTATATGTCTGCTGGGCTGGGGAAGGAATCTGGGTGTTCCACTATATATGCGATGGTCGCAAGTTCTGCTGCCTGCGCGCCTAAGTGTCCTGGAAGTTTTATTGCTATTTCTTCTAGGGCACGTCCCTGCGCGTCCTCGACATAAATACTGTATCCTATTATGCGCTTCTCATCCAATATGGTGGAAGATACATCCACATATATCTTTATGGGCTCGCACGTGTCTGTGTGCTGGGGGCTCTGGGTTGAACTATCTATCTTTCTGGGGGGTGTTTTAGCAATAAAGGGGCCTGTGTTGTGGTGTGGAGAGATAATTTCACATTCATGGGGGGTTCCAGGGTACTGTAGGTTGTCGGCTAAAAAAGTATGGGTCTTTGTCCGTTTCACAGTGATGTCCCGTCCCTGCAAGAGAAGGGTCCATCTGGCTGCTCTTATTTGACTGACTGTACCGTCCTTGAGTCGTTCATCCAGTAAAAGTTGGGTGGTAGTGTGTTCTGTGAGGATCGTGATGGGGTTCAGTCCGGTAATGTACGGAAAATACTGAACTGCCCAAAATACTGCGAGCAGGTGCCTCTCACAGGCTGAAAATCCCTGCTCCACAGCATCTAAAATTCTGGAGGCGTAAGTTACGAGCCTTAACTGTTCGTGCCGTTCCTGAAGTAGCACGGCCGAAAGGGTGCGGTCTGTGGTTGCTACCTCTATAGCGTAAGGGGAAAACGGGTCTGGAACTTGTAGTGCGGGGGCTGCTATGAGTGCCTGTTTTAAAGAGTCCACAGCATCCGTATGCTGCGGAAGCCATTCCCAGGGAGCTCCTTTCTTTAGGAGGTCTGAGAGGGGTGCTGCCTTGCTGGCGAAACCGTCAATGTGGTTTCGGCAGTAGCCAACCAGTCCTAAAAACGACCGGAGGGCTGAAACGTTCTGGGGAAGGGGTAATTTAGCAATTGAGTCAATCCTTTTATGCTTGATCTCGCGTTTACTGTGCGTGATAATTGTTCCCAAATATATCACCTTGTCTTCCAAAATCTGGGCCTTTTTGGGGTTAACTTTACAACCAATTGAATGTAAGAGTTCCAGGAGTTCGGACAGAAGCTCGATGTGCTCTTCCTTGGTGTCTGTCTGCAGTAGTAGATCGTCTACGTACTGGACGAGACATTCAGAGCGAGAGAATTTGGCTAAACCATTTGCCAGCTGTCGGTGGAAAATGGAGGGGGAGTTGTGGAATCCTTGTGGAAGGCATATCCACGTGTACTGCTGATTTTTAAAAGTGAAGGTAAATTTGTACTGGCACGCCTTTGCCAATGGAATGGACCAGAATCCATTACTGACATCCAAAACCGTAAAGAATCGGGAATTGAGTCCCTGCTTGAGCATGGTCTCGGGACTTGTGGCTACTGTGGGGGCTGCTGCGGGGGTGATTTTGTTGAGTTCCCGGTAATCGATGGTCAGTCGCCATGATCCATCGGGCTTTCTCACTGGCCAAATCGGGGCATTATTAGTGGATGCTACTGATTAGCTACTAAGTACGCCCTGCTCTAATAAGCTTTCGATTACTTTTGCGATTTCGCCCTCTGCCTCTTGGGGAAATCCATATTGTTTTTGGGGTCTAGGGTCAGGTCCTGTGATCTGTACGGAGCCAGTCATCCGGCCACAGTCGTGTTTGTGGGTCGCAAATGCTGCCCTGTTCTTTTGCATTACTGCCCTAACCTGCTTGTCCGTACTAAGCATGGTCGGGTTGAACCAAAATTCGCCTACTGCGCTAATTTTGTTCGCGTATTCTCCTATGTTGGCGTTGTGGGGGCTCTTGCAGACTGTGCTATTTTCCAGACACACTGGTTAACTGGATCAAATGAAAGATTGTGGGAATTCATGAAGTCGATTCCCAGAATGTGTTCTGCTGTGTGGGGCAGATCGACTAAAACTATGGGGTGCTTGGTGGTGATGTTGCTGATTTGAATGGGTACAGGGGCTGTGATGTGTCCCTGCTGTGAGTGGCCTGTAAAGCCGCTGAGTGTGATGGTGGCTGTAGTGGGCCACATGTCTTTTTGAAACAGGGTGGAGGAATTTATTGTGGTGCGGGACCCTCCTGTGTCCCATAGAAACTCGATGGGCTGTCCCCGAATTTTCGCTGCAACTACCGGTCGTCCGGACCTATCCCAAAGGGCGTCGCAGACCCAACTGGGGGAGCCCGAACACCGTCAGTCTGTTCCGGTCAGGTCCGTCTGATCTGAACGGGCGCTAACACTATGAATGGGCTCTGTCTTCTTCTTACTCAGAGTGCCCGTCTGCTGGGCTCTCTGTGGCTTTCTAGGGGAATTGTACTCCCTTGCAAAGTGTCCCAACTGTCCACAGTTGTAACACTCCTGTGACTTGGGTGGGAGGCTGTTCTTTCCTTCATTTACCCATGTGGGGTTCTGGTGGGTTGTAACTGCCTGTATATCTACGTCGGCCTGCTTTTCTTCAGGAATTTTAACTGCGGGTTTGTTTTGTACAGATTGCTCCCAGGCGCGGGACAATCACGGTAGCCTTGTGGATAGCACAATTGCTTCACAGCTCCAGGGTCCCAGGTTCGATTCCGGCTTGGGTCACTGTCTGTGCGGAGTCTGCACATCCTCCCCGTGTGTGCGTGGGTTTCCTCCGGGTGCTCCGGTTTCCTCCCACAGTCCAAAGATGTGCAGGTTAGGTGGATTGACCATGATAAATTGCCCTTAGTGTCCAAAATTGCCCTTAGTGTTGGGTGGGGTTACTGGGTTATGGCGATAGGGTGGAGGTGTTGACCTTGGGTAGGGTGCTCTTTCCAAGAGCCGGTGCAGACTCGATGGGCTGAATGGCCTCCTTCTGGTCTGTAAATTCTATGATAATCTCTTTACGACCCACTTCTCGTTATGAGCTTCCTCTGGGGGATCATAATTGGTGCAAGCTTTTTGTCCTGTTTCTGTGGCATGGGAGATAAGGGTACGGGTCCATTTGGCCATGTTATCTGGGGACAAATGGGCACGGTTTACGTCTCCAAAGACTGCTGCAAAGTGGATCCACAGGCGTCCAGCGAATGCTGTGGGGTGCTCGGCTTTCTTTTGCCTGCATTTGTTGAGGCCATCTACGGGGTCGACCCGGTTGTACCCGATCGCATCCAGGATCGCGGTATGCATTTCTGCAAGGGTGCCTCCTCCTATATTCTGTGGGTCGGGGAGGGTTGCTGTGACTGAAGGATCTGAACTTAAAACTGTGAGCTTTACATGCTCTCGCTCATCCAGGCCGTACATGGTCGCCTGCTGCTTTACTCTGGCAAAGAAATGGTGGAGGTCTGAGGTGGGGAGCAACGGTGTGATCTTATCGCACGCGTCCCGTAATTGGGTCACTGTTAAGGGGGTGGAGTATAGAAATTCCGCATCGTCCGATGTGGCTGTGCGGTGGGTGGTTACTGGGTTCATTGGAGTTTGAACTATCTGCTCTGTGGGGGGTTGGGGCGCTGTTCTCTTCTGGGGCTTTCCCTGCGCACATGTTCCCTGAACATATCTCTGCACTGTCTCGTTTAACTCTTCTCAATCAGGGACGTCTTCCTCGTCTAATTTTACTCCAAAGGTTTCCTGGAATCCTTTTTGAACTGAAAGCAGAGATTGCAGCTCTGCAATCTGCTCCCGGCACTTTGCGTGGTCTAGTGAGCTTTGTCTTTGCTCTGTGGTGGCAGCATGGAGTGCTCTTAACGCTGCCTTCAGGTCACCACACTGTCTCTGCAATGTTTCTACCTGCTTCTCTGTTTCTTCACGTACCAGGACTGCATATTGCGAGTCCTGATAGGCCTTTTCATATTGGGACTGGAAGCTGCTTAAGTGCGTCAGACAAGACTGGTGAGCCCTTTTGGCAACCTCCACCTCTCCGTCTTTTGCTGCCAACTTCCTTCTCAATTCTAAGCTCTCTCTTTCTACCTCGCTTACATCGACCCTACTCATTCGATGTATGCCTTCTACATCTTTCCGGAGCGTCCTAACAACCTCCTCTGTGCCTTGCAACTGTGCCAAGCAGGACACGATTGCCATCGGCTTGCGAGCTTTCCCTAAGCTCTTTTTGTGGATCTCGCTCAGGGTCTCCCATCAAGTATGTCCTCTACTCCCGCGGCCTGATTCCTCGTTGTCACAGAATTCACTCCAAAGGGGCCATCCTTTCCCTTTGAGGTACTTCCTGATTTCTTCCTCCCAAATGGGACATTGTCCCATTCTACTGCTGCTGGTCGCTGCGACCGCAAATTCCTCAGGGTTCATGAGGCGTTGCATTGCCTGCATTGCCATCTTTCCTGTCCGAATGCTGCTCTTCAAATTTGGGACAGGGGTATTAAGGCGGTGCTGTAAATACGGGTGCGGCTTTCGCTACTTTCCGAAATACAAACTCCCGACAGTTTTGTCGCAACACAAATCTATCAGTTTTACCTTATCGCACTGTTAGTTACGCATGCATACACACACTTCCGAATTATGAGGATTGACCAGAACTGCTTGAACGCTTGTGGTTTTCTGTTCCCAATTGGATCTCTAATTCAAATTCTGGGTTCTGCCGGAGTGGTTATGCCACTTCTAGACGGGTCCCGGCGGAGTCGCCAAATAATGTTGCTAACTTTCCGGTTGGTTCAATTGCTCTGTTTTATTACCTTTGCTCTCGAGTCGCCAGGTATCTTTATGATACCGCCACGAGGTTCAAGTCCAAGTAATGATCAATAACTCAGTACACCGATTAGTAAGATTCAAATCAAAGCACATTTATTATACACAGTAATCGCTACTCATGCACAAATTCTATGTCTAAGCTACTTCTACAACTAACAGGCCTATACTTAACTTCGGACTGGCCCACAAGGTCAGGGGAACAAATGGCCTTTCGTTCGGGTTCTGAGTCTGCAGGATTCGAAGTTGGTACGGATTGATAGCTAGGAGCGCCTATCTCGTAGTGAGCGTTGAATTAAAACATACTTCTTTCGGCGGTCACGGTCAATGTTGGTTCGTGTTGCTGGGTGACCCGGGCAGGACGAAGAGAGAGAGATTTGAACTTGGGGCTTAACTCTTATAGTCCCCAGGGGCTTCCTGCCTTTCGGGGCGGACCCTGTACCTGGTCCCAAGTGATTGGACTTTGCCCCAATCGCTTGGTTCGATTTCTCCAATACTGGAGCGGTTCCCTGATCGATGGGCGGTCTTGAGGTGTTCGTTCACCTCCTTTGTGTTGGCTCCTGCTGGCGCTGGGGAGTCTGGCTTTGCTTTGTGTGTCCCAAATGTTACTTATTGTTCCCGGGGATTGCTCATCAGTATGAAGATGGCTGCTACATTGTTATGCTGATGGTCGCTGGTATCGATGTTGTCTGGCCTTTTGCAGAGTTAAATACACAGCAAACCTACACCTGCTGGTTTCTGACTGTGTTGGCTGACTTTCCCATCACCTTTGCCATTCGCCATTTTAAATCGGAAGCTGGCCAATTTAGGTGGCTACAGAGTGATAGGATGGTCCACTTACCCTGGCAGCACAGGTGAGATCATTCATCTTCCTGCGCTGGGTGGCTGACCTCTTCTGTACCACGTTGGCTTGACCACCGCTGCCATTGCCTCCCAAGCTGGATTGGTCATCTTGCTGGACCTGCTGCAGCCAGCAGGGGTAGGGCACATGGCTGCGACCCTTGATTGCATTCAGAAGGTTTTCCAGTGAGTGTCCTTGAAGTTAGCGTCTGCCATCTTCTTGGATTTCGGGGTCATGTCTTCATGCAACGAAACAAAAACAGAACTAGTTTCAGAGCATTTGTCATCACCACACTCTTGTACTGTAGTGGGACATGAACAGTATGTGACACACAAGAGCGCTAGAGAAATTCCATTAGCAATGCCTCTGTCCCATCCTCACGATTCAATGGGAGGACCATGGGATTGAACAAATGGTAGTGCCCTTCTTGAAGAATTCAGCACAAATATTCAGGTAAAATTTCTGCAAAATCAACTTAGATGGACTGGACAGTCAGGTTGGCCAAAATATATCTCCCCTGCCAGGTCCTGTTTCTCAACCATTAAATGACCAAAGTTCAGGGAGAGGACAAAGAATATGCTTCAAAGATGAGCTGAAGCCCTCCTTGACGTGCAGCAGCTTTGACAATAAAGACTGAGGGAAGCTTGTTACCAATTGTTCAAAATGTTGACAACTTGTTCACTAAGCTTTGAGTCATAATGTCTTAATGATGCGGCAGAGCAGCAACAGGAAGGAAAGGAAAGGAAATAAATCCTGTACTCTGGATCCTACTACCTCATGGGACATGCTGTCCCTTGTGCCCAAAGATCTGCATGTTGAGAGTCAGCCTGCTCATTCATTTGAAGACCCATGGGAGAAGCTTGTAACCCTGAGTGGACGTCATTCTTGAATCGATGAATTGATGATGATGATGAGACTAGCCTAAATTTTCTGAAAGTATACAAGTTTAATCAGAAGTGTAGAAGTGTGAAAAAACGGTTTGGCTGGCCTTTAGTTTGCTGACCCTGTATATATTTCTAGATTTGCAAAATGTCAGCAAGTTCCCAGCATCAAAATTGCCTGTGACTGGTGTGACTACTTAAAGTATAGCAAATTGCCATTCTTCTGTAATAGCCAAAAGGAGTAGACAACATCGTTCTCTTTGTAATTCAGCAAAGAATAGAACAACTTGCTTCTCCAATGAATTGGAAGGTCTGCTGGAGTGATCTGTGATCTGCCGAACTTGAAATTTCCTAAGGAATTATTCTAGGCTCATATTCTTAATTTTCCTGAATCTTTATTTACTTTAATATTGTATTACTTTTCTCTGATTTATCTAGGCTGTGACTATTTGCTTCAAAATTACAAGTGCAAATTGTCACTGACTATGTGGTAGAACAACACCAGACTAATAGAACATTATATTGTTACATTAGTTAAGGTCAAATCTTCAAAGGTTTTCCTGAAACTGTTCAGTTGCTGGTCAGACTGCATCTTCAATATTTCATGCAAATGCTGCAACATTAATGGACTACTCAACTCGAAAGGGATTACAGACAAAAGGAAAAACTGTTGGTGTCAAGGGACGAGCTCTAAAGATTGGCACGATAAACAAGAGCTCCTGAATCTCCCAAATACATATCTCAGAGGGACCTTAAGAAGTTATATTAAAAACTGAACAAGATAAAGGAATCTGAAATAATAGATACGCCAGACTACCAGAACAAATTGGTTGAGAGTTACAAGGATGTTTTAAAGTAAGCTTCAAGAAGTATTTATTTACATTGAAGGTGATCAACACCGTGGGTCAGGCCCCTAGATACTGGCTACGACTGTGATGGAGAGAAGGTTGGTTTGGTGGTCTGGTCCAATCTGAACCTGTCTTGTGGAATCAAATTTATATTGCATTTAGCACAGCGTGTGTGTTGAATAAACAAGTAATTGCAGGATAGAAACTATGTTCTCTAATGGAAAGTCCACATTCACACATGAACAAATGTGCTCTGTGAAGCACATGCGTTCTGGCCCACATAAGAACAGAACTGTGCACTTAGCTACGAAATGTGGTCAATATGCATCGAAAAACATGCAATCGTTTATTGAAGGCTACCGAGTGGTTATAGCAAATAGCAAACAAAATGCCCAACTGAATTCCATATTCCTGCTTTCTAATTTGCTCTAAAAGTATTTTCCCAGTTTGATTTTTAACTGAAACAAAGTTGAACGGTAGACTCTGGAAAAATGATGCGCGCGAAAGACAACGGTTTGTCACAGAACTCTGATGTTTAATTAATTTCAGGAACATCTTTTCAAAACAGATTGAAAAATTGGAATAACGTGTAAACTCCAGGCAACAAATGTTAATAATTGTCAAAAAATAAAAGCAAATTACTGCAGATGCTGGAATCTGAAACAAAAGAGAAAATGCTGGAAAGTCTCAGCAGGTTTGGCAGCATTTGTAGGGGGAGAAAAGAGCTAACGTTTCGAGTCCGATGACTACTCGAAACGCTCGCTCTTTTCTCTCCCTACAGATGCTGACAGATCTGCTGAGATTTTCCAGCATTTTCTCTTTGGATAATAATTGTCAAATTGTTTTATGAATTTAGATCAAGAAGTACCCATTAAACAAGATTGAAGAAGAGCACAGAGAAGAATGCGATTCGTAGAAACCTGAAACAAGCAAAAAATTGTAGTAAATACATAGCAGGTTAGCTCGTATGTGACAAAAAACTGGTTATGTTTTAGGGGGGACCTTTTACCAAAATTCCAAATACAATCCAGTCTGCAGTACAATGTATTTTAATGTGTCATCGGGAATTATACAGATAGCAAAAACTAAATAGCGTGCCGCAAGTTGGTGGAATTTGGTTAACTTGACAACAGACACAGCTGCACGGAATCCCAGCCGACATTTTGCTGATACAGAGATATTGGAAACACACAAATCCCGCTGACAACGCGTTTTATTTAATCCTGACATGCCGGCATGCATGGTTGTTGCAATAGTGCCAATAGGCTGGGAATATACCGCGCATATTGTCAGCATATTTGAGATCTGCCTGAAACGTTAACCTTTCCAGCCTGACTTGCTGGGTGTTGCTTTTACTTAAAGATTTCCAACCGTCGTACTTCTTTCATCTCTACGGTTTGCAAAATGTATATGCAACTGACTATGTGAAGGGCGCATTGGTGCATCACGGGTGTGTGTGAGTGTAACTGTGTGGCCCGGTGGTCTTGAACCCTTCAGCTGACTCCAGGGAGCTTTGAAGCAGCTGCTTGTGGAGATTTGGAGCCTGGCTCCTGTGCACTGATTGAAGCATGGTGCGAGGAGTGCAGCAGTCTAATGTTGTCCGTGCACGAAGGGGTGTCATTGCGCTGGCCTGTGGATCACACATCCGCTGTGTGTGTGTGAGCGCGCGCGCCGGGGCTAAAGCTGTCGGCGCTCGCAGGCTCCGCCCACCGCTCTGACGTCAATGCCTCTCGCCATGGAAACGGCCAATCAGCGGGAAGCTCCAATGTCCAAGGGAATCCATCTGTTTAGCCACAACAGCAGTTTCAAGCAAAAATAAATAAAAGTTAACGTCTGAAGTATAACACCGAGCATCCATCTCACCGGTTAGAAATACCGAAGAATTAGTTTGCTGCTCCAACTCTCCGTCCCCTCCATTTCCTGCCAATGGTCGAACCCTCCGCCACTTAGTTGGGGGTGGCTTACATGACGATTAGCAACTATGAAAAATACATGACTCTATTGTAATAATTTTTAAGCACTTACATTCCCATTCCGACACTGACTTTTCACGGTGTTATTTTGGAATGAATCTGCCTGTCCCTCCTTCAGTCTGTTATTGAGTTGCTTTAGGGCCGGAAGATTTCCTACCGGGGAAGGGGGGAGGCAACTGAGGATTTTGGAAAGATTTGCAATATTTTGTGAACAAGAACGAAAGTTCATTCAATTTGAGAGTGAATTAGTGGCGCTGAGTGGGGTGCGGCTTTCTGGTTGTGGCTGCAGTGGAGTGTTCCTGTGCAGGGAGAGCTGACATTCCCCTCTCCGTCTTTGGTAGGTCGCTGTTGCCAGGGTGCCGGGATCTGGGTGTGGTCGGAGAGAGAGCGGCGGCTCCGTGCTCACTGACAGAGAGAGAGAGAGACATCCGCCTGGCTACTGCACCGAGACTGCTGTCGCCGCCGGACACATCCATCGTGAAAAGCCGAGGCCATGCTTGTGGACTGAGGAGGAAAGGGCGGCAGGAAATCTCGACGCGACAAGGGCGACTGTGGAGGGCCGGAGTCGTGGCCGCCACTTGTCAGGTCAGATACAGTCCAGCACATTATCCTTCACCACCCCCAGACTCCCCCCCCCCCCCCCGACTCCCCCCCCCCCCCCGACTCCCCCCCCCCCCCCGACTCCCCCCCCCCCCCCGACTCCCCCCCCCCCCCCGACTCCCCCCCCCCCCCGACTCCCCGACTCCCCCCCCCCCGACTCCCCCCCCCCCCCCCCGACTCCCCCCCCCCCCCCCCGACTCTCCCCCCCCCCCCCGACTCTCCCCCCCCCCCCCCGACTCTCCCCCCCCCCGACTCTCCCCCCCCCCACTCCCCCCCCCGACTCCCCCCCCCCCCGACTCCCCCCCCCCCCCCGACTCCCCCCCCCCCCGACTCCCCCCCCCCCCCCCGACTCCCCCCCCCCCCCCCGACTCCCCCCCCCCCCCCCCCGACTCCCCCCCCCCCGACTCCCCCCCCCCGACTCCCCCCCCCCCCCGACTCTCCCCCCCCCCGACTCTCCCCCCCCCCCCCGACTCTCCCCCCCCCCCCCCCGACTCTCCCCCCCCCCCCCCGACTCTCCCCCCCCCCCCCCCCCGACTCTCCCCCCCCCCCCGACTCTCCCCCCCCCCCCGACTCCCCCCCCCGACTCCCCCCCCCGACTCCCCCCCCCGACTCCCCCCCCCCCGACTCCCCCCCCCCCCCCCCCGACTCCCCCCCCCCCCCCGACTCCCCCCCCCCCCCCCCGACTCCCCCCCCCCCCCGACTCCCCCCCCCCCCGACTCCCCCCCCCCCCGACTCCCCCCCCCCCCCCCCGACTCCCCCCGACCCAACTCCCCCCCCCCCCCGACTCCCCCCCCCCCCCCCGACTCCCCGACTCCCCCCCCCCCCCGACTCCCCCCCCCCCCGACTCCCCCCCCCCGACTCCCCCCCCCCCCGACTCCCCCCCCCCCCCCGACTCCCCCCCCCCCCCCGACTCCCCCCCCCCCCGACTCCCCCCCCCCCCGACTCCCCCCCCCCCGACTCCCCCCCCCCCCCCCGACTCCCCCCCCCCCCCGACTCCCCCCCCCCCCCGACTCTCCCCCCCCGACTCTTCCCCCCCCCCCACTCCCCCCCCCGACTCCCCCCCCCCCCCGACTCCCCCCCCCCCCGACTCCCCCCCCCGACTCCCCCCCCCCCCCCGACTCCCCCCCCCCCCCCCGACTCCCCCCCCCCCCCGACTCCCCCCCCCCCCCCGACTCCCCCCCCCCCCCCCCCCCGACTCCCCCCCCCCGACTCCCCCCCCCCCCCGACTCTCCCCCCCCCCCCCGACTCTCCCCCCCCCCCCCGACTCTCCCCCCCCCCCCCCCCGACTCTCCCCCCCCCCCCCCGACTCTCCCCCCCCCCCCCGACTCCCCCCCCCCCCCGACTCCCCCCCCCCCCGACTCCCCCCCCCCCCGACTCCCCCCCCCCCCCGACTCCCCCCCCCCGACTCCCCCCCCCCCCCCCGACTCCCCCCCCCCCCCGACTCCCCCCCCCCCCGACTCCCCCCCCCCCGACTCCCCCCCCCCCCCCCGACTCCCCCCGACCCAACTCCCCCCCCCCCCCCCGACTCCCCCCCCGACTCCCCCCCCCCGACTCCCCCCCCCGACTCCCCCCCCCGACTCCCCCCCCCGACTCCCCCCCCGACTCCCCCCCCCCGACTCCCCCCCCCCCCCGACTCCCCCCCCCCCCCGACTCCCCCCCCCCGACTCCCCCCCCGACTCCCCCCCCCCCGACTCCCCCCCCCCGACTCCCCCCCCCCCCGACTCCCCCCCCCCCGACTCCCCCCCCCGACTCCCCCCCCCGACTCCCCCCCCCCCCGACTCCCCCCCCCCCCGACTCCCCCCCCCCCCCGACTCCCCCCCCCCGACTCCCCCCCCCCCGACTCCCCCCCCCCGACTCCCCCCCCCCGACTCCCCCCCCCCCCGACTCCCCCCCCCCCCCCGACTCCCCCCCCCCCCGACTCCCCCCCCCCCCGACTCCCCCCCCACCCCCGACTCCCCCCCCCCCCGACTTCCCCCCCCCCCGACTTCCCCCCCCCCCCCGACTCCCCCCCCCGACTCCCCCCCCCCCCCCGACTCCCCCCCCCCCCCCGACTCCCCCCCCCCCGACTCCCCCCCCCCCCGACTCCCCCCCCCCCCGACTCCCCCCCCCCCCGACTCCCCCCCCCCGACTCCCCCCCCCCGACTCCCCCCCCCCGACTCCCCCCCCCCCCGACTCCCCCCCCCCCCCGACTCCCCCCCCCCCGACTCCCCCCCCCCCCCGACTCCCCCCCCCCCCCCGACTCCCCCCCCCGACTCCCCCCCCCGACTCCCCCCCCCCCGACCTCCCCCCCCCCGACTCCCCCCCCCCGACTCCCCCCCCGACTCCCCCCCCCCGACTCTCCCCCCCTCGACTCTCCCCCCCCCCGACTCTCCCCCCGACTCCCCCCCCCCGACTCCCCCCCCCCGACTCCCCCCCCCGACTCCCCCCCCCCCCGACTCCCCCCCCCCGACTCCCCCCCCCCCCGACTCCCCCCCCCCCCGACTCCCCCCCCCCCCGACTCCCCCCCCCCCGACTCCCCCCCCCGACTCCCCCCCCCCGACTCCCCCCCCCGACTCCCCCCCCCGACTCCCCCCCCCGACTCCCCCCCCCGACTCCCCCCCCCCCGACTCCCCCCCCCCGACTCCCCCCCCCCCGACTCCCCCCCCGACTCCCCCCCCCGACTCCCCCCCCCCGACTCCCCCCCCCCTCCGACTCCCCCCCCCTCCGACTCCCCCCCCCCTCCGACTCCCCCCCCTCCGACTCCCCCCCTCCGACTCCCCCCTCCGACTCCCCCCCTCCGACTCCCCCCCTCCGACTCCCCCCCTCCGACTCCCCCCCCTCCGACTCCCCCCCCCTCCGACTCCCCCCCCCCTCCGACTCCCCCCCCCTCCGACTCCCCCCCCCCCTCCGACTCCCCCCCCCCCCTCCGACTCCCCCCCCCCCCTCCGACTCCCCCCCCCCTCCGACTCCCCCCCCCCCTCCGACTCCCCCCCTCCGACTCCCCCCCCCTCCGACTCCCCCCCTCCGACTCCCCCCCCTCCGACTCCCCCCCACTCCGACTCCCCCCCCCCTCCGACTCCCCCCCCCCCTCCGACTCCCCCCCCCCTCCGACTCCCCCCCCCCCCCCCCGACTCCCCCCCTCCGACTCCCCCCCCTCCGACTCCCCCCCCTCCGACTCCCCCCCTCCGACTCCCCCCCCTCCGACTCTCCTCCCCCCGACTCCTCCCCCCGACTCCTCCCCCCCGACTCCTCCCCCCCCCCGACTCTCCTCCCCCCCCGACTCCCCTCCCCCCCCGACTCCCCTCCCCCCCCGACTCCCCTCCCCCCCCGACTCTTCCCCCCCCCCCCGACTCTCCCCCCCCGACTCTCCCCCCCCCCGACTCTCCCCCCCCCCGACTCTCCCCCCCCCCCGACTCCCCCCCCCCCCGACTCCCCCCCCCGACTCTCCCCCCCCGACTCTCCCCCCCGACTCTCCCCCCCCGACTCTCCCCCCGACTCCCCCCCCCCCGACTCCCCCCCCGACTCCCCCCCCCCGACTCCCCCCCCCCGACTCCCCCCCCCGACTCCCCCCCCCCCGACTCCCCCCCCCCCGACTCCCCCCCCCCCGACTCCCCCCCCCCGACTCCCCCCCCCCCGACTCCCCCCCCCCCCGACTCCCCCCCCCCCGACTCCCCCCCCCCGACTCCCCCCCCCCGACTCCCCCCCCCCGACTCCCCCCCCCCCGACTCCCCCCCCGACTCCCCCCCCCCCCTCCGACTCCCCCCCCCCTCCGACTCCCCCCCCCCCCTCCGACTCCCCCCCCCCGACTCCCCCCCCCGACTCCCCCCCCCCGACTCCCCCCCCCCCGACTCCCCCCCCCCCGACTCCCCCCCCCGACTCCCCCCCCCCCGACTCCCCCCCCCGACTCCCCCCCCCCCCCGACTCCCCCCCCCTCCGACTCCCCCCCCCCCCCTCCGACTCCCCCCCCCCCCCGACTCCCCCCCCCCTCCGACTCCCCCCCCCCTCCGACTCCCCCCCCCCTCCGACTCCCCCCCTCCGACTCCCCCCCCTCCGACTCCCCCCCCTCCGACTCCCCCCCCCTCCGACTCCCCCCCCCTCCGACTCCCCCCCCCTCCGACTCCCCCCCCCCCTCCGACTCCCCCCCCCCTCCGACTCCCCCCCCCTCCGACTCCCCCCCCCCCCGACTCCCCCCCCCCCCTCCGACTCCCCCCCCCCCTCCGACTCCCCCCCCCCTCCGACTCCCCCCCTCCGACTCCCCCCCCTCCGACTCCCCCCCTCCGACTCCACCCCTCCGACTCCCCCCCCTCCGACTCCCCCCCACTCCGACTCCCCCCCCCCTCCGACTCCCCCCCCCCCCCTCCGACTCCCCCCCCCCCCCCTCCGACTCCCCCCCCCCTCCGACTCCCCCCCTCCGACTCCCCCCCCTCCGACTCCCCCCCCTCCGACTCCCCCCCCCTCCGACTCCCCCCCCTCCGACTCCCCCCCCTCCGACTCCTCCCCCCCGACTCCTCCCCCCCGACTCCTCCCCCCCCGACTCCTCCCCCCCCCCGACTCTCCTCCCCCCCCGACTCCCCTCCCCCCCCGACTCCCCTCCCCCCCCGACTCCCCTCCCCCCCGACTCTTCCCCCCCCCCGACTCTCCCCCCCCGACTCTCCCCCCCCCCGACTCTCCCCCCCCCGACTCTCCCCCCCCCCCGACTCTCCCCCCCCCCCGACTCCCCCCCCCCCCGACTCTCCCCCCCGACTCTCCCCCCCCCGACTCTCCCCCCCCGACTCTCCCCCCCCCGACTCTCCCCCCCCCGACTCTCCCCCCCCGACTCTCCCCCCCCGACTCTCCCCCCCCGACGACTCTCCCCCCCGACTCTCCCCCCCCGACTCTCCCCCCCCCCGACTCTCCCCCCCCCCCCGACTCTCCCCCCCCCGACTCTCCCCCCCCTACTCTCCGATTTCCCCCCCCCGACTCTCCGACTCCCCCCCCCCTGACTCCCCCCCCCCCCCCCGACTCCCCCCCCCCCCGACTCCCCCCCCCGACTCCCCCCCCCGACTCCCCCCCCCGACTCCCCACCCCCCCGACTCCCCCCCCGACTCCCCCCCCCGACTCCCCCCCCCCGACTCCCCCCCCCGACTCCCCCCCCCGACTCTCCCCCCCCCCCCGACTCCCCCCCCTGACTCCCCCCCCCCGACTCCCCCCCCCCGACTCCCCCCCCGACTCCCCCCCCGACTCCCCCCCGACTCCCCCCCCCCGACTCCCCCCCCCGACTCCCCCCCCCCGACTCCCCCCCCCGACTCCCCCCCCCCGACTCCCCCCCCCCGACTCCCCCCCCCCGACTCCCCCCCCGACTCCCCCCCCGACTCCCCCCCCCCCGCCTCCCCCCCCCCGCCTCCCCCCCCCCCGACTCCCCCCCCCGACTCCCCCCCCGATTCCCCCCCCCGACTCCCCCCCCGACTCCCCCCCCGACTCCCCCCCGACTCCCCCCCCCCCGACTCCCCCCCCCCGACTCCCCCCCCGACTCCCCCCCCCGACTCCCCCCCCCGACTCCCCCCCCCGACTCCCCCCCCCGACTCCCCCCCCCGACTCCCCCCCCGACTCCCCCCCCCGACTCCCCCCCCCGACTCCCTCCCCCCCGACTCCCTCCCCCCAGACCCCCCCCGACTCCCCCCCCCCCCGACTCCCCCCCCCCCCCGACTCCCCCCCCCCGACTCTCCCCCCCCCCGACTCCCCCCCCCGACTCCCCACCCCCCCGACTCCCCACCCCCCCCGACTCCCCACCCCCCCCGACTCCCCCCCCCCGACTCCCCCCCCCCGACTCCCCCCCCCCGACTCCCCCCCCCCGACTCCCCCCCCCGACTCCCCCCCCGACTCCCCCCCCCGACTCCCCCCCCCCGACTCCCCCCCCGACTCCCCCCCCGACTCTCCCCCCCCCCCCGACTCTCCCCCCCCCCCGACTCTCCCCCCCCCCGACTCCCCCCCCCGACTCCCCCCCCCGACTCCCCCCCCGACTCCCCCCCCCCCGACTCCCCCCCCCCCCCGACTCCCCCCCCCGACTCCCCCCCCCCGACTCCCCCCCCCGACTCCCCCCCCCGACTCCCCCCCCCGACTCCCCCCCCCCGACTCCCCCCCCCCGCCTCCCCCCCCCGACTCCCCCCCCCGATTCCCCCCCCGACTCCCCCCCCGACTCCCCCCCCCGACTCCCCCCCCCCCGACTCCCCCCCCGACTCCCCCCCCGACTCCCCCCCCGACTCCCCCCCCGACTCCCCCCCCGACTCCCCCCCGACTCCCCCCCCGACTCCCCCCCCGACTCCCCCCCCGACTCCCCCCCCGACTCCCCCCCCGACTCCCCCCCCGACTCCCCCCCCGACTCCCCCCCGACTCCCCCCCCGACTCCCCCCCGACTCCCCCCCCGACTCCCCCCCCCGACTCCCCCCCCGACTCCCCCCCCGACTCCCCCCCCCGACTCCCCCCCCCGACTCCCCCCCCGACTCCCCCCCGACTCCCTCCCCCCCGACTCCCTCCCCCCCAGACCCCCCCCGACTCCCCCCCCCCCCGACTCCCCCCCCCCCGACTCCCCCCCCCGACTCCCCCCCCCGACTCCCCCCCCGACTCCCCCCCCCCCGACTCCCCCCCCCGACTCCCCCCCCCCCCGACTCCCCCCCCCCGACTCCCCCCCCCCCGACTCCCCCCCCCCCGACTCCCCCCCCCCCCCCCGACTCCCCCCCCGACTCCCCCCCCGACTCCCCCCCCGACTCCCCCCCCGACTCCCCCCCCCGACTCCCCCCCCCCGACTCCCCCCCCGACTCCCCCCCCCGACTCCCCCCCCCCCCCCCGACTCCCCCCCCCCCGACTTCCCCCCCCCGACCTTCCCCCCCCCTGACTTCCCCCCCCGACCTTCCCCCCCGACTTCCCCCCCGACTTTCCCCCCCCCGACTTTCCCCCCCCCGACTTTCCCCCCCCCGACTTTCCCCCCCCCGACTTTCCCCCCCCGACTTTCCCCCCCCCCGACTTTCCCCCCCCCGACTTTCCCCCCCCCGACTTTCCCCCCCCCGACTTTCCCCCCCCCGACTTTCCCCCCCCCCGACTTTCCCCCCCCCCGACTTTCCCCCCCCCCGACTTTCCCCCCCCCCGACTTTCCCCCCCCGACTTCCCCCCCCCGACTTCCCCCCCCCGACTTCCCCCCCCCGACTTCCCACCCCCGACTTCCCCCCCCCCGACTTCCCCCCCCCCGACTTCCCCCCCCCGACTTCCCCCCCCGACTTCCCCCCCCGACTTCCCCCCCCGACTTCCCCCCCCCGACTTCCCCCCCCCGACTTCCCCCCCCGACTTCCCCCCCCGACTTCCCCCCCCGACTTCCCCCCCCGACTTCCCCCCCCGACTTCCCCCCCCGACTTCCCCCCCCCGACTTCCCCCCCCCCCGACTTCCCCCCCCCCGACTTCCCCCCCCCGACTTCCCCCCCCCCGACTTCCCCCCCCCGACTTCCCCCCCCCGACTTCCCCCCCCCCGACTTCCCCCCCCCGACTTCCCCCCCCGACTTCCCCCCCGACTTCCCCCCCCGACTTCCCCCCCCCCGACTTCCCCCCCCCCGACTTCCCCCCCCCCGACTTCCCCCCCCCCGACTTCCCCCCCCCGACTTCCCCCCCCCGACTTCCCCCCCCCCGACTTCCCCCCCCCGACTCCCCCCCCCCCGACTTCCCCCCCCCGACTTCCCCCCCCCGACTTCCCCCCCCCGACTTCCCCCCCCCGACTTCCCCCCCCCGACTTCCCCCCCCCGACTTCCCCCCCCCGACTTCCCCCCCCGACTTCCCCCCCCCGACTTCCCCCCCCCGACTTCCCCCCCCCGACTTCCCCCCCGACTTCCCCCCCCCGACTTCCCCCCCCGACTCTCTTCCCCCCCCCACTCTTCCCCCGACTCTCCTCCCCCCCCGATCCTCCTCCGCCCCCCGACCCTCCCCCCCCCCACCCTCCTCCCCCCGACCCTCCTCCCCCCCGACCCTCCTCCCCCCCGACCCCCCTCCCCCCCGACCCCCCTCCCCCCGACCCCCCTCCCCCCCTGACCCCCCCTGACCCCCCCCCGACCCCCCCCCGACTTCCCCCCCCGACTTCCCCCCCCGACTTCCCCCCCCGACTTCCCCCCCCGACTTCCCCCCCCGACTTCCCCCCCCCGACTTCCCCCCCGACTTCCCCCCCCCCGACTTCCCCCCCCGACTTCCCCCCCCCCCGACTTCACCCCCCCCCGACTTCACCCCCCCCCGACTTCACCCCCCCCCGACTTCACCCCCCCCCGACTTCACCCCCCCCCCGACTTCACCCCCCCCCGACTTTCCCCCCCCCGACTTTCCCCCCCCCCGACTTCCCCCCCCCCCGACTTCCCCCCCCCGACTTCCCCCCCCGACTCTCCTCCCCCCCCGACTCTCCTCCCCCCCCGACTCTCCTCCCCCCCCGACTCTCCTCCCCCCCGACTCTCCTCCCCCCCCCCCCCGACTCTCCTCCCCCCCCCGACTCTCCTCCCCCCCCCCGATCCTCCTCCCCCCCCCGATCCTCCTCCCCCCCCGACCCTCCCCCCCCCCCCCCGACCCTCCCCCCCCCCCGACCCTCTCCCCCCCCCCCCCGACCCTCTCCCCCCCCCCCGACCCTCTCCCCCCCCCCCGACCCTCCTCCCCCCCGACCCTCCTCCCCCCCGACCCTCCTCCCCCCCCGACCCTCCTCCCCCCCCCGACCCTCCTCCCCCCGACCCTCCTCCCCCCCCCGACCCTCCTCCCCCCCCGACCCTCCTCCCCCGACCCTCCTCCCCCCCGACCCTCCTCCCTCCCCCCCCGACCCCCCCCCACTCTCCCCCCCCCCGACTCTCCCCCCCCCCGACTCTCCTCCCCCCCGACTCTCCTCCCCCCCCCCCGACTCTCCTCCCCCCCCCCCGACTTCCCCCCCCCCGACTCTCCTCCCCCCCCGATCCTCCTCCCCCCCCCCCGACCCTCCCCCCCCCCCGACCCTCCCCCCCCCCCCCGACCCTCCTCCCCCCCCCGACCCTCCTCCCCCCCCGACCCTCCTCCCCCCCCGACCCTCCTCCCCCCCCGACCCTCCTCCCCCCCCGACCCTCCTCCCCCCCCGACCCTCCTCCCCCCCCGACCCTCCTCCCCCCCCGACCCTCCTCCCCCCCCCGACCCTCCTCCCCCCCGACCCTCCTCCCCCCCCGACCCTCCTCCCCCCCCGACCCTCCGACCCCCCCCCCGACCCTCCTCCCCCCCCCCGACCCCCCCCCCGACCCCCCCCCGACTTCCCCCCCCCCCCGACTTCCCCCCCCCCGACTTCCCCCCCCCCGACTTCCCCCCCCCGACTTCCCCCCCCCGACTTCCCCCCCCGACTTCCCCCCCCCGACTTCCCCCCCCCGACTTCCCCCCCCGACTTCCCCCCCCCGACTTCCCCCCCCCCGACTTCACCCCCCCCGACTTCCCCCCCCCCCGACTTTCCCCCCCCCCCGACTTTCCCCCCCCCCCCGACTTTCCCCCCCCCCGACTTCCCCCCCGACTCTCTCCCCCCCCCACTCTCCCCCCCCCGACTCTCCTCCCCCCCCGACTCTCCTCCCCCCCCCCGATCCTCCTCCCCCCCCGACCCTCCCCCCCCGACCCTCCTCCCCCCCCGACCCTCCTCCCCCCCCCTCCCCCCCCTCCCCCCCCCGACCCCCCCGACCCCCCCCCGACTCTCCTCCCCCCCCCGACTCTCCTCCCCCCCCCGACTCTCCTCCCCCCCGACTCTCCTCCCCCCCGACTCTCCTCCCCCCCCCGACTCTCCTCCCCCCCCCGATCCTCCTCCCCCCCCCCCGATCCTCCTCCCCCCCCCCCGATCCTCCTCCCCCCCCCCGACCCTCCTCCCCCCCCCCGACCCTCCTCCCCCCCGACCCTCCTCCCCCCCCCGACCCTCCTCCCCCCCCCGACCCTCCTCCCCCCCCCGACCCTCCTCCCCCCCCGACCCTCCTCCCCCCCCCCGACCCTCCTCCCCCCCCCGACCCTCCTCCCCCCCCCCGACCCCCCCCGACTTCCCCCCCCCCCGACTTCCCCCCCCCCCGACTTCCCCCCCCCCGACTTCCCCCCCCGACTTCCCCCCCCCGACTTCCCCCCCCCGACTTCCCCCCCCCCGACTTCCCCCCCCCCGACTTCCCCCCCCCCGACTTCCCCCCCCCGACTTCCCCCCCCGACTTCACCCCCCCCCCGACTTCACCCCCCCCGACTTCACCCCCCCCGACTTCACCCCCCCCCGACTTCACCCCCCCCGACTTCCCCCCCCGACTTCCCCCCCCCGACGTCCCCCCCCCGACTTCCCCCCCCGACTTCCCCCCCCGACTTCCCCCCCGACTTCCCCCCCCCGACTTCCCCCCCCCCCGACTTCCCCCCCCCGACTTCTCCCCCCCCGACTTCCCCCCCCCGACTTCCCCCCCCCGACTTCCCCCCCCCCCGACTTCCCCCCCCCGACTTCCCCCCCCCGACTTCCCCCCCCCCGACTTCCCCCCCCGACTTCCCCCCCCCGACTTCCCCCCCCCCGACTTCCCCCCCCCGACTTCCCCCCCCCCGACTTCCCCCCCCCGACTTCCCCCCCCGACTTCCCCCCCCGACTTCCCCCCCCCCGACTTCCCCCCCCCCGACTTCCCCCCCCCCCGACTTCCCCCCCCCCGACTTCCCCCCCCCGACTTCCCCCCCCCCGACTTCCCCCCCCCGACTTCCCCCCCCCCGACTTCCCCCCCCCGACTTCCCCCCCCCGACTTCCCCCCCCCGACTTCCCCTCCCCCGACTTCCCCCCCCCCCGACTTCCCCCCCCCCGACTTCCCCCCCCCGACTTCCCCCCCCGACTTCCCCCCCCGACTTCCCCCCCCCCGAATTCCCCCCCCCCGAATTCCCCCCCCCCGAATTCCCCCCCCGACTCTCTCCCCCCCCCGACTCTCCTCCCCCCCCGACTCTCCTCCCCCCCCGATCCTCCTCCCCCCCCCCCCCACCCGCCCCCCCCCGACCCTCCTCCCCCCCCGACCCTCCTCCCCCCCCGACCCTCCCCCCCCCGACCCCCCTCCCCCCCCCGACCCCCCCCCCGACCCCCCCCCCGACCCCACCCCCCGACCCCCCCCTCCCCGACCCCCCCCGACCCCCCCCCCGACCCCCCCCCGACCCCCCCCCCCGACCCCCCCTGACCCCCCCCAGACCCCCACCCCCGACCCCCCCGACCCCCCCCGACCCCGACCCCGACCCCCCCCCGACCCCGACCCCCCCCCGACCCCCCCCGACTCTCCCCCCCCGACTCTCCCCCCCCCGACTCTCCCCCCCCCCGACTCTCCCCCCCCGACTCTCCCCCCCCGACTCTCCCCCCCCGACTCTCCCCCCCGACTCTCCCCCCCCCGACTCTCCCCCCCCGACTCTCCCCCCCGACTCTCCCCCCCCGACTCTCCCCCCCCGACTCTCCCCCCCGACTCTCCCCCCCCGACTCTCCCCCCCCGACTCTCCCCCCCGACTCTCCCCCCCCGACTCTCCCCCCCGACTCTCCCCCCCCCCCCCCGACTCTCCCCCCCCCCCGACTCTCCCCCCCCCGACTCTCCCCCCCCCGACTCTCCCCCCCCCGACTCTCCCCCCCCCGACTCTTCCCCCCCCGACTCTCCCCCCCCCGACTCTCCCCCCCCCGACTCTCCCCCCCGACTCTCCCCCCCCCGACTCTCCCCCCCGGACTCTCCCCCCCGGACTCTCCCCCCCGGACTCTCCCCCCCGGACTCTCCCCCCCCGACTCTCCCCCCCCGACTCTCCCCCCCCGACTCTCCCCCCCCGACTCTCCCCCCCCGACTCTCCCCCCCCGACTCTCCCCCCCCGACTCTCCCCCCCGACTCTCCCCCCCCGACTCTCCCCCCCCCGACTCTCCCCCCCCGACTCTCCCCCCCCGACTCTCCCCCCCCCGACTCTGCCCCCCCCGACTCTGCCCCCCCGACTCTGCCCCCCCGACTCTGCCCCCCCCGACTCTGCCCCCCCGACTCTGCCCCCCCCGACTCTGCCCCCCCCGACTCTGCCCCCCCCCGACTCTGCCCCCCCGACTCTGCCCCCCCGACTCTCCCCCCCCCGACTCTCCCCCCCCGACTCTCCCCCCCCCGACTCTCCCCCCCCCGACTCTCCCCCCCCCGACTCTCCCCCCCCCGACTCTCCCCCCCCGACTCTCCCCCCCCCGACTCTCCCCCCCCGACTCTCCCCCCCGACTCTCCCCCCCGACTCTCCCCCCGACTCTCCCCCCCGACTCTCCCCCCCGACTCTCCCCCCCCGACTCTCCCCCCCCCCGACTCCTCCCCCCCCCCCGACTCTCCCCCCCCGACTCTCCCCCCCCCCCGACTCTACTCCCCCCCCCCCCCCCGACTCTACTCCCCCCCCCCCGACTCTACTCCCCCCCCCCCCGACTCTCCCCCCCCCGACTCTCCCCCCCCGACCTCCCCTCCCCCCCCGACTCTCCCCCCCCGACTCTCCCCCCCCCGACTCTCCCCCCCCCGACTCTCCCCCCCCCGACTCTCCCCCCCCCGACTCTCCCCCCCCCGACTCTTCCCCCCCCGACTCTTCCCCCCCCCGACTCTTCCCCCCCCCGACTCTTCCCCCCCCCGACTCTTCCCCCCCCGACTCTTCCCCCCCCCGACTCTTCCCCCCCCCGACTCTTCCCCCCCCCGACTCTTCCCCCCCCCGACTCTTCCCCCCCCCCGACTCTTCCCCCCCCCGACTCTTCCCCCCCCCGACTCTTCCCCCCCCGACTCTTCCCCCCCCCGACTCTTCCCCCCCCCGACTCTTCCCCCCCCCGACTCTTCCCCCCCCGACTCTTCCCCCCCCCGACTCTTCCCCCCCCGACTCTTCCCCCCCGACTCTTCCCCCCCCCGACTCTTCCCCCCCCGACTCTTCCCCCCCCGACTCTTCCCCCCCCCCGACTCTTCCCCCCCCCGACTCTTCCCCCCCCGACTCTTCCCCCCCCCCCGACTCTTCCCCCCCCCCCCGACTCTTCCCCCCCCGACTCTTCCCCCCCCGACTCTTCCCCCCCCGACTCTTCCCCCCCCGACTCTTCCCCCCCGACTCCCGACTCCCCCCCGACTTCCCCCCCCCGACTTCCCCCCCCCGACTTCCCCCCCCGACTTCACCCCCCCCCCGACTTCACCCCCCCCGACTTCACCCCCCCCCGACTTCACTCCCCCCGACTTCCCCCCCCCGACTTCCCCCCCCGACTTCCCCCCCCCGACTTCCCCCCCCCGACTTCCCCCCCCGACTTCCCCCCCCCGACTTCCCCCCCCCGACTTCCCCCCCCCGACTTCCCCCCCCCCCGACTTCCCCCCCCCCGACTTCCCCCCCCCGACTTCCCCCCCCCCGACTTCCCCCCCCCCGACTTCCCCCCCCCGACTTCCCCCCCCGACTTCCCCCCCCCGACTTCCCCCCCCCGACTTCCCCCCCCCCGACTTCCCCCCCCGACTTCCCCCCCCCGACTTCCCCCCCCCCGACTTCCCCCCCCCGACTTCCCCCCCTCCGACTCCCCCCCCCTCCGACTCCCCCCCCCTCCGACTCCCCCCCCCCCGACTTCCCCCCCCGACTTCCCCCCCGACTTCCCCCCCCCTCCGACTCCCCCCCTCCGACTCCCCCCCTCCGACTCCCCCCCCTCCGACTCCCCCCCTCCGACTCCCCCCCCTCCGACTCCCCCCCACTCCGACTCCCCCCCCCCTCCGACTCCCCCCCCCCCCCCCTCCGACTCCCCCCCCCCCTCCGACTCCCCCCCCCCCCCCGACTCCCCCCCTCCGACTCCCCCCCCTCCGACTCCCCCCCCTCCGACTCCCCCCCCTCCGACTCCCCCCCCCTCCGACTCCTCCCCCCGACTCCTCCCCCCCGACTCCTCCCCCCCCCCCGACTCTCCTCCCCCCCCGACTCCCCTCCCCCCCCGACTCCCCTCCCCCCCCGACTCCCCTCCCCCCCCGACTCTTCCCCCCCCCCGACTC